>NC_139915.1:24604700-25204700 GCF_963514095.1 Eutrigla gurnardus | reverse complement strand
AAAAGGCTGAAAATGAGTGCAGCGAATGAAAAGTAAACACAAAAAGGATAATGTAACAGTCTAAGTGGGCAATCTGCACACACCCCATTTGCCACGGCTACATTTTAGTGTGTCGGTTTCCTGTGTGCGTCTGTTTTCTGTGTGTGCGTGTTTGTCATGCATGTGAAAAACGGAGCCACGGTGGAAAAGAGAGACGGAGAAGGGGTATCTCCTTTGACTTGAAAAGCCTGCTATTACATTAAAAAAAGAAAGATAAAAAAGGTGCACTGAAGACTTCAATCACTGAATCCTTTGTGTGTGTGTGTGTGTTTTTTTTTTCCCCTGGGTAGTGGGGGAGTGAACAAAAAAAACATTATAAGGGAACTTTGTTGTGTGTCTTCTGTTGGACATAAATGAGAAAATAGCATTATCTTCACCATGTTTGTATTATTTGGATGACAAGTCAGTTTGAAAATGTAATGATGATGCAGAGTCTTAAAAGAATGTAGTTTCTGGATGTGTTTAACTTCAAGACTGTTATTTGTCACTGGGGGGCAATTGGTTTTGCCGCAGTCAAGCAATAAAAGCAACAACACAAGGCAAGATCAGATAAAAAAAGGAAACACACATAATAAAAGACATACATATGGAGTAAAATATGAACACACACATTACAAAGGTTTAAGTATTGGTGTAAAGGAGGGAGATGTACCCGTACTTTACAGACATGAGCAGTGAAATGGCAGACGTATGAAAGATAATTTATACCTGTAAGTTTTGGCTAATGCTTGTCTGAAGGCAGGATCTTGAATTTTAAGTGCAGGGGTGGCTACTGTCAGATATAATGGATCCTGCCTTCTATAGCACAGTTTTTGTTTGTTCTACCTGTTAGACGTTTTCACATATTCCTGCGGATGTTGCTCACCGAGACAGTAACGGCTCCCTGTTTATCAGTGCTCATGGCCATATAACCACCTGAGTTACGCAAGCTGTCATTTTTATTTTTTTCCGAAGGCTGATCCGATTAGTATGGTGATGATAGAAACCCACGGGAGTGCTTATTCCTCACGAGTTTTCTTGTTGGTGGATAGAAGGAGTGTTCTTCGGTGCTGAAGTTGCAGGAGCCATCTGCCGCTCCCAGCACCGATCGTCCCGAGCTTGTCCCCCAGGGGGCAGTAGCACCGTGCGCACGACCACTCTGCACACTTGACTCTGTCCCAAGATCAAAGGCGCAGCGCTTCCTTCCTTCCATCGCCTCCTCTCGTCTGTCTGCTTTGGTATAAGTTTTCGGCAGTTTTATTTAAAAAAAATAAATAAATAAAAAAAAAGGCTATTAACATGGTGTCATAGAATGAGAAGCAAAGCTCTCTGCTTGCTTTGGGTAGGTAGTGCAGCTCTGCCGTGCCCATCGCTTCTGACAATGTTATTAGGAAGATAATTCTCACCAGCACGTAAACACTGACTAACACCCCTGTGCATTTTCCTTTTAGGTTGTGTTATTGTGTATGTATTTCACTGATATTGTGTCATCCAGCGAGGGAGCAAACATCAGGGTTAGTCCAAGGTTCGGCTTTTGATCTCCTTTGAGGGTGCGGATGATCATGAGCAACTCTTTACATTCAGTTGAAATCCCACCTACATCAGTCACAGACGGCAGTTGAAACATGAAACAAAATGTAGTTTCACATTTGCAGTCGGTTGAATAACTTATATGCAAGTTCAGGTCTCTTGTTTTTCCTTATTTATCTCCAGACTAATTTGAGAATCATGAGGCTTGTAAGAAGTACTTAAATTGCTCCACAATTTATTATGATTAATGAAAGTTAATGAATTTTGAAATTTCAATTGTTGGACGCCCAGTGTGATTGCTTTGATGTTTTAATGTACCCGAGCAAAAGGAAGGAAATGAAAAAACAGAGGCATAATTAAGTGCTTATTAGTTTGTGATTTACTTTGTCACTGAATATAGTAATCAAATCAGGAAAACAAATTATGTACAATGGTGGCAAGAGACTGCTTTTCTACTTTTTGGTAAAGTGCATTTTGTTTTTACCGGGGGAAAAATGTATTGTGAGATGTTATGCAAATGTGGATTAGAGATGGAACCGTGGCTCGGCGTCTGTCCTTCAGCTCAGCAGCCTCTTCATACTGTAGGCTTTGCTTTGAGGAGAGACCCCTGTTGGTTGATTGGAATGACTTCCCTAATTGGATTCAATTCCTAATTGAAACGTAATAAAAATGCATCAGTAGACGTGGCGCCAACAATTACCTCATGCAAATCTCTTGATGAATTGACGTGAGGGGCGTAATTGCAGCTGTTAAAAAAAATGCATTGATTTCTCCTGGAATAACATCAATTCAAATCAGTTCACACTCACGCTCCAACCTGCGCGAGGAAAGCATTTGTCACCGCTCAGTGTCCCCGTTTGGTGGTGTACAGGGAAAATGGAAACATCTGCACCCTGTCACGCGGCTACGTCAAAATGATTGTGCCTGTGCGAGACTCTGTATCAAATGCGCCACATATGCATATGGAATAAAGTACACTCAACAATTGGAGGAGGGAAACAAAAGGAGAAATGTCTTTGTTCTTTGTTTCTGTTTTCACTCAGATGGTGCACGGGTTGTGACTTTCTTTGGTTTGTAGAGCAAACATATTCTACTGAGGATCGCACGCACGCACACACACACACACACACACACACACACACACAGACACACAGACACACACACACACACAAGGTTGAATACAGTTGGAGAGAAAAAAAGAAACAAAATCCGATCCACACAGAATGGAACGATGAAGGCTTTGATTCCTCCCTCCACCAAATGTTCTGAACATTATCCGTCTGTTTGTTGATCGGGATTGGCAGTCTAGTGAGAAAGAGTTAAAGCATCTTCTGAGTTATTGCCTACCACCGTAGCCATAGCAACAGGTTAATAAGTAGCTTCTCTGATCTTCCTCTTTTGCTGCACAGGTTGCTAAGATACAAATAGCATTGTGGACCCAGTGGACTGAAGCGCAAACATCTTTTGATAAGAATGAACTTTAAACACATAAAACTATTGTGGAAGGCAAAGAGCCCTATATATATATATATATATATATATATATATATATGCACTGAGGGATGTAAAGGGGGGGAAACCACAGTATTACACTTACAGCCACAGCGATTGCATCTACCGCATTTGACCTACCTGGGCCGAGGAAAAAAGGAACACAGCAAAACAAAATTGAACACTTGCTAAATCCAGCTACCTCATACCTCGGAGGCTAGTGGTTGGCCCATGTCTAAAGGTAAGCGGGCCAATCAGCTTTGGAACAGAGTGGCTGTTCCTAGACGCGTGTGTGAAACCAAGGGCAAATTAAAGCATTGCCTCTGAGTTGCATCATTCTCCCTGCACAGCTCTATTAGTAGGCTAGCCACAATGTCTCTTTACGAGAGCTCCTCTCAGAGCAGAATTAGGCACACTCCCCTGCAGTGATATGTCTTTTTATGAACCACACTGGCATCATGTGTGCCAGTTCCTGCAGGAGCAAAGCTGCAGATGAATTACCGGGAGAAATGCATGTCTGGATGTCTCGCCGGGTGACGTAATGGCAAAAGTGGCGGTCGGATGTTGAACTTCTTAATGTGATTCTGTCCTGATGAATTTCTCAGACATAGATGAATGTGAATCTGTGCTGATTTTGAAAAGATGAAAAGTAGGTGGAGTCCCTCACCTTTCTGTAATCACCTGAACTTTTTTTTTTTTTTTTTGTCTTTGTTCTATCGCCCCGCGTCTCCTCCCGACGGGTAATAAAAGCCGCAAAGTGCGTTGATTCAAAAAGAGGGACCATCCACGCTGACACAACAAACAAGCGGACAGCTCGACTGGAGGAAGCTGTGAGGCCACAGTAGGGAGCGCTGGAGTCGTTTTTGATGATAATGCTTGATCCCTCTGTTCTCTCTGTCACTGGGCCTCGCGCTTTCACTCCAGCTCAGCCTGAGCTGTCAGCCGGCAACGACTACTCACTCAAGTGCCCGTGCACACGCATGAGCTCACACACGCTCGCACAGTAACCGAGGTGACGGGATTGTGTCCGTGCCCGTACATAATTAATACAGACTTTGGTGGAACATATGATGCGGTGGACCGATAAAATGTGCACACATGCTTTTGCGTATCGTGTTTTCAGAATAGTGTAACTATCCATGTGTGGTAATTTGGACGCTTATGAGCGGCAATAATTGTGTACTTGTGTGATTAAGACAGTAATCAGAAAGTAATGACACTTCAGTGTGATTTATGAGAATGGATGAAATTTCCCAGCTGAAAGGTGGCAGGTTAAACAACATTGACCCGCGCCAAATACCAAGAGAGATTTAAACAAAGGCCAGAGCTAATGCATCAGCTAAACAAGGGGGGTTTGGAGAGGAAAGGGGGATGTGTGCGTGTGTGTGTCTCTCTCTCTCTCTCTCTGTGTGTGTGTGTGTGTGTGTGTGTGTGTGTCTGTTCCAGTGCTCTGGGCAACATGAGGTGTCTGGAGGTCATGTTAACCGAGGGGATGATGAGGTTACTGTGCTTACTTCTCATGGGTGAAAAACAAGTACATACAAGTGTTTTCTGAAGTAAGAAAACTCTCTCACTGCTCTTGTTTTATTCAAATTTTTAATAATCTCTGAACAGATTTTCCAATGTCACAAGGGTCATGGGACTCAAATCTGCGCACTCGTAAATAAAAAGATCACCAAATTTGCAATTGCGTGGCTTTAACTACGACAGTATTATGCTGCGTACAGCTACAGATGAAGGCAACGCTCTCCCCAATACCGTTTAAAGGCTCCTCGCTCCCACTGGACTCCAGCGGTTTTGGTTCATTCAATCTCGGCCTTGATTACTCGATTGGACTCATTGATTGAAGTGGAACTTTAATGACCTATTATCTCAAGTGTTAATCAGGTGTCGACAGACAGCTCTCTGCGGGACTGGGCAGGGCCGTGGGCCAGAATGGACAGAACTCGCCCGGACTCCTGCCGCTCAGACGAGTCAAGGGCTCGAACAACACGCGGTGCAGATGCGCCGCTCGACAGGTTTCCCTCCGGAGCGCCGTCTGTGCATCGCGGTGACATCATCTTTAGCATGCCCAGGTCGACTATGACTCAGATGTTTTGCTGCCTATTTTTAACGCGCTCATTCTCACTCATGATATCTTCCCTCATTACAGTTTTACCACCCTGTGAAATACCTCGGAATGAGACAGAAAGGAATTGACATATAAAAATAGGAGACCTGTGCGTGCCCTCGATGTGTTCTCATTTTGTTTTGTTTCTATGGAAGATAGTTACTTAAATTTAAAGGAACTGTGTTAACCTTGTGGAATATTACTCACTGGAAAGGCCGGTGGTTTTAACGGGAGGAAGGACCACGACATTACATTGAGTTTATGATTGTACTTTGGCATGAAATTACTTTTTGCATTTGTGGTCGCCCATAACCTCAATTGCATATATTTCTCTAACTTTGCTTCATGAGGAATTGAAACTATATTTGAATTATGAGTCATTCTGAGGCAGATTCAATAAGGAACCTGTCAGTTGATGCTTTGTTTGTTATGTTGTATGAAAACATTGGGATGTTGTGCTGGTGTTTAACTGCAAATGTAATTGTCGGCGTGTAAGGTTTTCTGTCAGGTTGCTCTGGAGGAATAAATTGAGATGCAGTTGTTAGTGTTAAAGAAAGAAATCCTTTTAATTGCAAACCCTTGACAGAAACTTACAACAACTTCATAAAATTTAAACACAACATCAAATTCATCTTTATTTTTTTCTGCAATAGTTTGTCTGTTGATCTTAGAAAATGCACTTCCTGTGGAAAACAGAGAGACGGCGACACATCCGGGTTACACCTGTCTGCATCACCTCCTGGATCTCCAACCTAAATCTCTAGTTTCTCCCTCCCCCACGTCTCCCACCGCATCCCTCCCTTTAATTATCCCCCTTTTCAATCCCAGCGTCTTCAACGCTCATCAATGCTTCTTAATTTCCATCAATACCACTGCAGCCTAAGCTCTCCACACCTGTCCAGTCACCATGGCAACCTCACCTCTGACAGGAAAGAGCTCTGTAAGACATGGCATGCTGTATTCCACTTGATTAGATATTGATTAAGCTTTTGTAATACATAATAGGATCAAAGGGATTGTGTAGCTTTGCTTACCCAGGTCTTCTTCAGACTTTCATTTAGTTGTATAATCTTTTGTTATTTCGGAATCTGAATGTTAAGAGGGATTGAAAATTGCCACCTTTTGTCATAGCCATTCGGAGCCTCCTTCGGGGACCTTTTTTAAAAAATAATAATTGTACAAAAAGAAGTGGAAAAGAGGAGCCATAAAGACTTTTCTATGCAAATTCATAGACAGTGTTGACAGCACATTCACGTTTCTGAGTGGCGTAGCTTATGCTTAGTGTTTGCAACATGTTTCCCATCAAAGAACATGTTAATAGGCCCGTTGGAGTGTGCAGAGGCTCCCGAAAGCTTGAGTGTCCCTAATGGATGCATTGATAGAGTAATGGACGATAAAAGTCAAATGCTAAATGCATGGTAAGTGACAAGTGATAAGTCAATGTGGTAAATATTTGTGTAAGACATATTTTAGAAGTTCAAAGGCCATTATTCACAATTACCTACTAACAAGCCATCCGTTGGCATAATGAGGCACATGGCATGAATTTAAAAGCATATGAAAGGGATGACCTAAAGTGCATTTCTGTCCATTTTATGTCCATCTATCTATGGACCAATTGATCGGGTTAGATCTCTATATAGATATAAAGATATGGAAAGATAGAGATATAGATAGTGTCTGCTCTAAATGAATCAGGAAGACATAATAAAATGTGTTTGCTTCATGATAAATTCATTGAATTTATATTTTTTAATCAAATGGTCCATGCGAAGAACAATATGCTCACCGATTTGATAAAGATGATGTGCTCTGATGTGTTCCCAGTGATCATGTTTTTATTTTTGGCTGCCTGATATAACCAAAGATACAGTTGGAAAAGATGTTTAACGTCATTGGAAATAAGACAATATCATTTGCATTTGCCACTGATGGGTGGTACATTTGATTGCTAAATTTGTTGATGTGAATGATGTATTTCTAAAATCCTAAAAGACACTTGTGTGAGGATACTAAAAGGACTGCGATAGATCTTTTAAACCTCAGTTTTCTTCAAATGTCTGTGTTGTCTGTTGTAATGTTTGAGCTTCCCTGAGTCCACTCGATCGCAATCACCATCACCAATAAAGTAAATACACAGAAGAAACACTCCAGCCAGACAGGAGGTTGTGTATTTGTCAAATTTACACTGAAGATTTAGAGGGACACAGGGTTGAGATTGAGAAAAAGGCTTTTCCCTTCCCCACACTGAGTAGGGGAATCAGAATTGCGGATAAATCCAGGAACGGCAAAGAACCATGTTTGGAACAATCTGTCCTTTTTTTTCTTACAACTCAAACAAGGATAAAGACAACAAAATGTAATAACTTTCCCGCTATCCAATCCATACTTCATGATTATCCCTCACTCCAAAACATTACAAAAAATGGAACTGTCAAAAGAGTCTTGTTGTTCCATTTTCTTTCCCTTGGTCCCCCTCCTGGAGACAAACAAACAAACCCCTGTTAGCACATTTCATTAGCTTTAGGGGTTACAGAACAGATTGAGTATCGACAACGGTGGCTGTCGAGGCTTATGGCTCAAAGGCAACAGTAGAGGGAAAATCTCAGGGGTAGGAGATGCAATCGAAAGGACCAAAATAATTCAGCAGGACTCACTCGAGGAACAATCCAGTTTGTCATGTGGAATCATGGAGTGTCTGCCGCACAATGAGAAAGGGTCCCCGGAGACTCTGCACAGGAGTCAACATGTGAACGGCCAAGAGTTAGTGCCCCAACTGGCCACTCTTTGCCTCTTTATCACCAGCAAATTTAGCAGTCATAAATCTGTTTCCATGCCAATGCTACCACGGGGACGCGCCGCAGAGCCCCATAAACGAGAAATGATGTTTGGTGTCTTGGGATGGTTTGGTCATCGATGTTCCCTGGGGTGTCATACTGCTCTGGGAACAATTACTGTCAGTGAATTTGATGTTTTTCTCTCTGTTGTGACGGACAGTTGCGCGTGCTTGAAATTGTTCAGCCACGTTGATTCGCGAAGAAACGAGTCACATGATTTCACCCACTGTGCCCAGGGGGGATCGGGTTGTTAGACACAATACTGCAAGGACTTTTCATTCCACTGTAATAGGTTTTGAGGTGATTGCTGACCGACTCTGAGGGTTAATGAGGGAGGAGGAGACGCTGGACCATAAAAAGGACACTGACCAATGTGACCCGAGCCTCCTTATCGTAACGACTCTGTCAATAAAATGCAACATGAGGAAAACCTCTGATTAATCGATTGCCCCTGTGTTTTTTATTCACAGACGATAACCAGCAGCCCACATTGCACCTGGTTTGTTTCCACTGTAACGCCTCCAAGAGACAAGGGCTGAATATCCATTTTCCATTAATCAATTCACAATTTATTCCCCTCCCTCTCCCAATCTCCCTTCCATTTATTATGCATTATTCGCCCTTTTTAAACGATTTTCTACTAACCGTCTCATCTAATTTGGTATTCGGATATGGTTAGCGCTGTTAGCTCAATTAATACACTGACATGTTCTAAATGCATTCTCTCCACAATCCAAGTGACAAGAGGACGCAGCACACTTCACATCTTTGCAAACAGGGTCATGCATACACACCACAATGGATCCAAACCTTCAGGAATTATTGAATCACCCTATGTGGATAGATAAAAAAGGAAGGACAAAGCAGGCTCAATCTTCTACAGGACTGTGCTTTATTTTAGTCTAAGCAGAATATAATGAACTAGAGAACTACAGAGTTCAGGAGCACTATGGGAGATATCACCCCGAATCAGGGAAACGGACCCGAGCCACGCTGTTTCAAATTACATCTCTGTTTCAAACAAAAAAGAAAACAGTTTGTTCAATTCAAATCATAAAATACATGATAATCCCATTCATTGTGAATATAAAGACCCAAATATATTGGTGATGAATTAATTTAGCATGAGAAGAGGATGCAATTAGATAGTGAAGCTGGGAATGTAATGATTCATGATACAAAGATTCCATGGTGCAAAATCACCTATGACTAAATGTGAATTCTTTAAAGGCTCTCATTGAATGCTTGATTGGAGCAAACTGCTCAGTTAGCTGAGTTTGTTTACATTTTGGTCCTTGTAACCAATGAAAATGGAGGTGGATGACCATGTCCTTATTTGTCTCAGAATGGGCTTGAGGCAAAACCGACTCAAAATGTGTTTTGAGTGTCAGATTTTTTTTTTTTTTTTTTTTTTCAGATAGGAAAATTTGGCATCCCCAGAATACAGTGTGTATGACCACTGCACGCAGGTAGTACTGTCAGAGAGAACAGGCTGGGTTTAAGGCAGAATTCCCTCCTCACACTAACAAATCAACCTGACTGGAGAATAGCAATGTGGCACTATCTACTGTTGGTACAATTACTTCAGTGGATGGAGTCACATTAGATAACAAACTGCGGCAACTTCCCATGGGTAAGAACAGAGAAGAGGAAAATCAGAGATATGTCGATGATAACGATCAATAAATAAACAACCTAATTACATTATGACAGACAACATTACAGGAAATCATCTATGGCTAAAACACAATGAGATATGGCGGCTTCAGTCTCAGAACCAATCTGAATGCAAAGATTTTTTTGTCTTTTTTCCCCCGAAAACAATTAAAAGGCCTCGAATGAGATTCTTTTTGAACATGCAATGCTGATTCATTTGAACTCAGTTGTGCAATTGACTCATTTTTCTGAATCCACATGACCGTGACCATCAATCATCAATCATCCTTTTACAGTGCAGTTTGTTAATTCTTGTATAGATGTTATAAATGATCAAAGTATATCTGAATAAACATCATGACAATGGGTCTATCCCAGCTTTAGCACGTAATAACAAAACAAGGGAAAACAAAAGAACCAGTCACCAACATGAGTATAAAATCCCATTTTTGAACATCAGTGCTTCATTTTACAAGAAATAACATCATTTCATTTTCAGTTTTGGATAAATTATTTCATAGGTTCCTTCTCTTAGTTTCACTGAAATATATTAAGTATTCTTTTCATTTTAAAATGTTTTGAACATGATCTATTGTACGGACTATAAAGAAAGTTCAAAGGAATTGAAAAATAAGCTATATTGTATGTACAGGAGTAACGCAGCTGTGTGGTCAGGAGAGTTTGTGGCAGATCGGGTCAAGCTGGGAGGTTCTGCTGGGTTCTCCAATAATTGCGTTATTGTTTCTCCCCTTCATCCAGTCTCTACCTAACCATGTCCATGTGGGATTCCACCGTGTGTATTAAATGTTTGATTTCAAAATGATTTATGTACATGTTGAACAAACTGTCACCTGGAGATTCACTTTGTAAAACTAACTTCCTTAGACGTCGTCAAGCCAAAACTTTCACTTCCAAAGAATTTGACAAAGAAAGTGTCGTTGGAGGCTGATGTGTTTTTTTTTTTTTTTTTTCGTTTTTTTTGTCGCACTGTCAAGCGGTAAGCATGCAGATGGATGAACTCTACTGTCACTGTCATATCTGTTCATCAGCCCCAATTGGACTAATCCAATTACCGCACAGGCGATCTTTCTTCTGTCAGAAAAATCATGACATGTTGGTGTACACAGAATCTTAATTAACGGATCACTCCGGGGCTGTGGCTTAGGTTTGACACTAAGTCAAATACTCTCTAATCCTTGGTCCGATGCTTAGGGTTGTAGGATGCATGTTCAGAGCCCAAACTTAAGGGGCTTAAAAGAACTAAACCTCTCCTAGATCCCTGCACTGCTGTGGATACATTTTATAGTGACATCATTGTCCCACAGAGTTGGGCTTCTCAACACAAGCTGCTATACAGCCGTCCTCTGTTTTTTTGTGTTTATAGGCTATTTACATTAAGGAATAAAAAAAGTCTTTGTCTTCGTTACCGTCAGCCGTGTCGTTTAAGGTAATTGCACAACTCTAGCAATCCACTGTGCGTAGTTGGATGGAGAATGGCCTCTTTTAGTTTGCTTGTTTGTTACCTGTTGGAATTGGATGGCGATACTATAAATCCAAAGCACAATTTAGGCGGTTCATCAGCCCTTCTGCTGGCTCAGCGCTTCCCCGCGATGGGACCTCATATTTCGTGATTCTGCTCGACCTCCCTCAGGATCAGGGGTAAGGCAAGGCTCTGAACCTCTCCACTAATCATGACATCATAGCGCCTGATGCCCTGAGTATTGGGAGTGATTTTGTGGAGTTTCAGTTTAGCACACAGCACCCCCACCACCCGGTTGCCCATTTCCACCTCCACAATTTTCCAATACGAAATCCCATTTCCACAGCAAAACCCTCTCTCTGCGCCAAAGTGAGATGACGGAAAAGCTCCCTCCCAAATCAGCCATTAAATGAGAGGCATTAATTTCTTCCCTCCTGTCCAACAGGTTCCTTTAATTATCTCTCCACTTTCAGTCAATTACATTTCACTTCCTTTCCCTGACAATCACTGCTATTTTAGGGTGAGTGTTATGCACCCAGGGGGTTGGAGACTCATAGACATGCTCCAGCAGTTCCCTGCTCGGCCCGCCATTGGTTGGTGCCCTCTAAGGATTCGTCCTCCTCTAGAGGACTGACCTCATGAGCAGTGGTGTAGTGGCAACTGAGGAAACGGGTATACTACATGTATATACCTCCCCCCCGATTTTTCATTTAATGACGCAAGGTCAGAGTCGGTACATGCATCAGTGGCAGAGAAGCAACTGGCTGTATTTGCGCACTAAACCAATGATTGTGAGATGCTAAATAAGGTCAGTCGTGTGGCCACAGAGAAGAGAATCCATATGCTTTCGGGGGTATGGACATAATGTTTGACATTGCCTTGTAGGTTCTGCCTGGCGTGCTAAATGCTGCACTCTCACAATTAATTTGATTCATACTAATTCCTTTAGGCTATAATGCCAAGTCAAATTTTCTATTTGTAAATGAGAGGACAAAAATCAAATGGCATTTTGGCAGCAGCTTGGTGAGTGCCTGCTGGGCTGACATTTGTCATTGCTCTTAGAGGTGAAACGTGGCCTCGACTAAATACCAGACCAAGGCAAGCACAGACTTATGTCAATAAATGGGGCGGGTGGAAACAAGAACTGTCTTTTCTTGTTTTGGAAGTTCGTAACTATTTCTGTTTTTAATGCACATCCCTTCAGTAACAGCCTCCCCGGGGCGTCAAAGTAATAACAGCACCCTTGTTAAAAGTGTTGTAGTGCTGATTTCCCATCGCCTAATTTAGCCCTGGCATAGCAGAGATGCTACATGAACACTGCACTGTTAGCCAAGCAGACAGCAGGATGCTGAGGCTAGGCTGGGTTTTTTGGCTCGCTGGGAGCTCAACCTGCCATTAGCAGTGGGAACTAGTACAGCATCTGATAGAAGACGAGGATCACGTTCAGCCTGACAGACCCTCGCTCGCAGAACATATTCTAAAGATGGCCGAGACAAGCTGCAGGGAATTTCATTGCTCGTGGAACATTAGATTTGCTATCGATTATTTTAGCTTCACATGAATTAATGAGCACAAACGGTTTGCAGAACGTGGTTTTGTTCGGACCTGCTTCACTTCACTCCAATTCATGTAGCTTCCTGCATTTCCACATAAAGTCTGATCAAGGGCTGAGGAAGGAGGGCTGGGTTTTTACCCTACTTTTATTTGAAGGCAGTTTTATTTTTTTGATGGGCATCATTTTGTATCTGAAGAACTATGCATCAGACATTCTTTCAGCATTGAATGCTGTGCTTTGCAGGTGTCCCAGCAGGGATGCAAGCAAGAGAAAGAAATAACTGTATTTTCTATTTTGTAAAATATTGTGGCGTCTGAAGAGATAATTGAGACACAATTACATGCTGAAAGAAGAAGCACAATGACGCGGGCCTCGCCGCAGCTGCTTCTACAGAATTGAGGATTTCCAGCAAAATTGTTGGGTTTCGACCTGACTGAAAGCAACTGTCGTCGCAACATTTGTGCTAAAGGAAAAAAAAGAAAACGGTGACATACATTTTATCTTCTGCCTTTCTCTTTTCATTTTTGCAAATGTCAATGTACTTCCTGATGTTAACACCTCGCTACAATGTGGTAGGTTTTCTCCCACATCCTCCGGCGCCTCTTCGGGTAAATTCGACAGTATTATTGGTGCCAGGTCAGCTGTCGGCAGCCTTGCCAGGGAGTAGGCACAAACATAACTCTCTCTAATCTTCCTTCTGTCATCCATGTGCATTCAGGGGACCATCTCTCCCGTCAATTTGGTCCAAGTGATTATCTCGGTGATTTTTCACTTGGTTGCTGCTAATGTATAGAGGCTGGTGATTACAGTGTGATTAGAGGGAAAGGTGAAATAGCATGTCTAATACGGTGCAGGCGATAATTGAAGGGTAGTGAGTAGAGACATTAGCCAGGTTTGAAAATGCTGTTCCAAGGGGAGAGATGCTGAGGAGTTGGGCTAATGTTTGGAAAGGCATGGCTACCGGGGAGAGGGGGGGGACCAAATCGAGACCTTCTGCTTATTTAAATGACAAAGAATTGTAGAGGATTGAAGAATCTGCTGGCACATTTTTCACCTTCAGTGATTTCGAGTTTATTCGTTTGCTTTTCTCTCTAAAGAAAGCTAGAGAACGAGGGAGGGAATTGCAAGGAAAGGATTTTCAGTAGTAAATAGGAACTAGTTGGACTGAAGTCACGAGATCCCCATCCTATTAGAACCCTTTAGTCCCGTTCTTTGAAAGCATATAGCATGGATATTTTTGTCACCAGGAGCTTGATTACAGCTTCTAATGTTCTGGATTAAGTCATTGGGTAGCATCCTAGAAGCATCAGTTTAAAGGATCTCAATGTCATGTTTGGTTGTTGACTTCCTCTCTTCAGCTCCCGCTCTCCTTTTTTTTCCCCGCCTAACCATGCCTCTTACAGCCAGCTGCCAGTGCTCAAAGGGCTGGTGTACGGATGTGAGCTGGTGTTCGACAGAGAAAATTGGGAAGTGTTCAGAGTGACTGATACAGCGTCGCTCTTCCCTGTAGACTCATTCCAAACGTATTGATCTGCTTTTAGAGAAGAGCCTGCATCCAGAGCTCTAAAACAGTCAAAATAAAGGCTACGGGACCCTAAATCAAGACATGACAGTACTCCAGTGCTTTACTCTGTCCTGCCTGGCGTCGGTGTCGGAGAGGCTACAAGCGAGCTGAACGATGCTTAAGGGTGACTGTTAGATCTAATTTAGATATAGTATGTTTAAGCAGTATTTTTTTTTTTTTTTCATTGGCTTTATGTATAATATATGAAGAAAGCAGGACGGGGAACATGTTAATAGTGGAATTTACATTATATTTGACAGGGCTAAATCAGCTCTAAAAGCCTGCTCTCCTTTGCCATCAATACAGTAAATCAAGTTTGTCTTAAGAGAAATGTTTGTATCTATCAAGAGAAGAGGCATTTTTTTTCTCAATCTGGAGTTTTGTAGCAACTCCAGTGGACACATATCCTTGGCATGCCACTTATATTAAATCCTGGTTGTTTTCAAATGGGCATACTTAAGGTTTTTGACAGAATCCCAACGCCATGTATTTGTGTACGGAGTTCGTTCTGCTGGCAGTTTCAGTAGCTGTCACCTTACTCCTCCTCCTTCTTCTCTGTTGCCTTCGTGACCATCCATTTGTCCATCCCTCTTAGTAGAACCGTCACCCTTGAACAATTTGTGGCTTCAGAATTCACACTCCTTGTTGCAATACAAAAGGTAAAGAAAAAAAAAAAAGAAAAAAAAAATTACACCCCATGTCCATTTTGCTTGGTCTTTACAGTGGATTGTCGCTTGAACACAAAGGCTAATGTGTAGCCTTAAACGTCTGCACCCTGTCCAGCACAGACATTAGTAAGTTCTGTCTTTTTTTTCACTTGCCATTCTTTTTTTTCTTTTTTTCTTCATCCAGAACAGTCTGTTCATTGCTGTCAGAGAGTGCGGTGACTTGTATATCGTGATGAGCGAGATATCCAGTGGCTGATACCTTTAACATCCAGGAAAAAGAGTCATTGCGTACAGGAGCAGATCAATGTCCCCCCCCCCCCCCCCCCCCCCCTACACCAGCCCACCCCACACCCCTCAACCCCTCTTTTCATTACAACTTCAAGTATTATTTTTTTAAACAACAGCAAAAGTTAGCAAATCTACATTTTTTTCTAATCTACTTTACTATTCTACAACCTGGCGCTAAATCAGCATCCAGAGCAAAAGATCACCCCCTATACTACGATGCCATGTCTTTTTTTTATACATTATTTCCATTTTCTTTTATTCATACTTACAGTAGGCCACTGGATATTGATTTAATGTTTTTTTTTTTTTTTTACTACGAGTAAATTGTAATACTTGCAGCTACAAGGTATGAGTTTTTTAAATATATATTTATATATTTATATATTTATATTCTTTTAAAAAGCGTTTAGTCCTTTGGTCCCTATTTCCTAAGGAATGATGCATGTAAATTATCCTGGATTCTCCTCTTCTCTCCTCTTCTTCTCCTTCTCCTGCTTCTTCTTCATCATCTTTTTCTTCTCATTTTCTTCTTTGATCCAGAGCTTGCCCTGTCACAGAGCACAACACCTGTGTAGGCACAAAAACCAAAATGGCAGCAGGCTGGTGTGTGTTTGTGTGTATATGTGTGTGCGCGCACACGCATGTGTTTGCGTCAGTACTTGAGTTGGCATTTGCACGTATTTATACATGTACAAAGTTTTTTTTTTTTTCTCTTCATTTTTCATTTTTTTAAGTGTAGCATCTTTAAATATGTATGTTTGGCTTGTTATCTGTGTGTATGTGTGTTTATCTATATCCTGTGTCAGTATGCATGCTTTGAGCATAATGAGTCTATAAAGGTTTTTTTTTTTTCCCCATCATGTCTAAAAAACAGCAGCAAAAAGTTGGTCTCTGCAAAAAATCGTCTTCCACAGACGCCCAAAGCAAAACAGGGAAAAAAGAGGCATTTGCGAAGAAAAAAAAAGAAAAAGAAAACACAACTCTGGGATCCCTCTCTCAGTCACCCAATATTTCAGCGGGTTTCCAGCTGGATCAAGGGGCCACCCTTCCTTCATGATATGTAGCAGAGCAAGAAGTCTTTGTACTTTTACTGCACTTGTGGAAATAAGGTGTTGTGGCCCTTCATCCTGTGACAGAGAGAGAGAGGAGAGAGGAGAAAGAGAGGGGAGAATAAGGAGAGTGGATTCAGCGAGGCTGCGGCAAACATGCTCAGGGTTGCTGGCTCCTGGTTATCACACAGACTGACAGGCACAGCCAACAGCATGAGAAACAGACGGGGAGGAGAGGGGGGAAAAAAACGAGGAGCGTGTCAATCAAAACCAGAAATAAGTGGACTAGAGGTGGGGTGGGAGATTTGTGTTTTAACCATATGGAACAGACATCCACACTGTGACAGCACTAATCCAAGGAAGGGCCTCATTTAAACTGACTACGTCTCCCCGCGTGAAAATAAATACGGCTGAATGTTGCCTGACATGTTGCTGCCATTCATCCTATTATTAATTCATTATGGACAAACTACCAAGAGAACAAGGAGGAAACATAAGGAAAACAAGACGGGACGTGTGGGTGTTAAAACTGTGTAATGATTATGACAGAAAAAAACGATGGTTCGTCCAATATGAAAGTAACCTCTAATGAGGACCCCGTGAAAGTCCAATCTCATAACCCCAGCCCAGCCCTTGTGCTTACTTAAAATGCCGCATTGTCACTAAATGCGCCTGTGCTGCTGTGATTTGGATATAAAATATCTAGTTTGCAGCCTATCATCCCTAATATGTTGTGAGCTATGATGTGGGTGAAGAAAGGCTACACGAAATCACAGCAAATCACTCTCTGGGAGCGAACATGAAAGAGGCTGACTTTGTGATGGGGAACACGCGTGCCCGGATGCTCTTTGTTCTACCTTTCCGTTCCTGTAAATGAGCTTGTTACCGTTTCATAATAGGTCTGCTTTTTAGACGTGAGAGCGGAGATTGTAGCTTATTTCTTATGTGCGCCGAAAGCGAGCCCAGCCATTAGCAGTAGAAAGCACTAAGAGGCCCGATTACAGATGCACTCTTTTCTAAGCCACTAGCGCTATAAATTCTACCACAGAACGGAAAAAAATGCACAGTGGCTTTAAAATGGACTTTCTCCCCCTCAAGTAAACAGCTTCTTTGCAAGCATCGCAACCTCTAACTTTGTCGTATAATAAAGAATTCATTTTTTTCTTCACACGCTTTTTGTCCCAGCATTATGCCCTCCCACCGCACTGCCACCTACTAAGTTGTTCCATAAAAGGCACCTGGAAGTTAAGAGGCATAGTTGATGCCAGAAAGACCTCATCCCTACTGGCTTGGCTAGACCCCCCCCCCCCCCTGACTTCATTGGATAGACTATGGGAGGGAGAGTCACCTGCAGGGCTTCTGAAAGAATAGGGCAGTACGAGTTCGATGAAAACGACTAACTCTTATCAGGGGTTTGGCCTGGAGGGATAGAAACAAACTCACTTAGAAAGAAAGGACCTTTTTCACTGTGAATCTGTTCAGCGGCCTTTTATTCTGACAGAGCCAGTAACAATTATATCCGATCCGAGGCACAAAAACCCAAGCTAATTTATCTGGTGGCGTAGTCCTACTTTAAAAACAACAGGCAGCAGCAAATACTCATCCCGGGTATTTGTATTTTGTCCTCTTTCTGCAAGCCTGCTGACAGCGCGGCTGTCTGGTGGACGCATTTTGGCCACGTGGGTCTGCAGCGCTGCCTGCAGCTCCGCTACCACAGCGTAATTGGTTTGCGTCCTCATAAATAAATAAATGGGGAAGTGATTCTCATGTTAGGTAAACAAAACAATCTTGCAGAAGTACTCCCTGTGCAGAAGGAATCCACGGAGAAGTGGAGTGTCAACATTTGCCTGTGCTCTCTGCGTGAACGGAGGAGATTTAATTGGCTGCACAAACACGGGGTCATCTTGACCGTCTCTCAACTAAACAGCTGTCGAATTGGGAGATAAGAAGGCAAAGGAACGCCGTCCATGTGAAGAAATGCAGAAATGAGAGAAAAGAAAAATACAACACATCCATACACATGAACCCCACGAGAGAGAAAGTAAAACATCACAAGGGCACACGGTACGATAGCACAAAGGGTTGAAGGCCACTTCCAGTTATAATCAACCAACCAGTCAGCACATCAGTTACATCATGTACAACAGGTACCAGCCAAGAGAGGCGTCATTTTACTGCACTCCACAAATTGCCAATGTACAATATACAGTATATAAAAAGGAGGTTAGAGTATAAAGAGAGTTTAGAGATATCAATCAACGCCACGTCATGCAACGTAGTCACAGTCCCACCACATGACGTCATCCAAAAGAAAATGACACCATGGGTTCAACTTACAGCTGTGGGAAACTGGCCCCATGACAGGTGTGTGGGTGGGGGGAGTGGCTATAGCGGAGAAAGGCCACCTCACACTGTGATTGGCCATGTCAGGTTGCCAGGTTGGTGCGGGTGCAAAAGAAGGAAAGAAACAAGTGGGATTTTCTTTTCCTTAAGTCAGAATTTCAAAGCACCCTTTCCATACGTATTCCACACACTCACGTATTCTGCCTGACAAATGAGGTTATTAGTTATTAACATAAAAAAACAGAATTGACAAGTAAAACAGAAATAAGCGAACAAATAATCTTCAACACAGCACAAACGGCGGCCCTTTTCATGTGCTTCAATGTGGTGGTGAAATATTCTCAGGCTGACAACATTTGCAGGTTAAAAGGTTGAATTGATGTGTTTTTATATTCACAAAGATAACCCTTAAGGCAGAAATGCATATTTCAGGAAGTTGTCCTGTCTACAGTAATTGGATTTGCCTTGCATTGTTTGCTATGAGGGTGGCCGTACAGTGAGTGCTTCAGCTTTTTTGCATTAAGTTTATCTTTAAGACACAGAACGCAATTTCAGAGTAGCAGGGCTCCTGAGACCAGCCGAAGAGAATGCTGTCTGATCGTGTTTTTAATTCAACTTCAAAGCGAAATCGTCAGTATTAGAAGAAAAAAAGGGGGGCTTCTGAAGTTATCTCCATATTGAAGTTTTTACCTAAGGAACACACACACACACACACACACACACACACACATGCACACACACACACAAAATCATAATTTAAGTTTCACCAAAGTTTTTCATCATTATAATTCAGTTGGATTTGAAAATTAAACGGTAGCAGTTGAACTTTACTTATTTCAGTCTTTTGCTCAAGAACTCCATGTGCTCTCTTCCACAATAGGGGCAATACATGCATATAAAAAAGAAAGTTCTTTAAAGTTGGTTGGTCAATTTTCCCATATCCAGGTTGTTAATATAAGATCCTTCATGGTTTAAAAAAAAAATCTATAAACCAGGAGCTGGCTTCAGAAGCCCCACTGGGGCATTTTTTTCTTTAATGTTTTCATCGGATTGCTGTTGGTTTTGGTCTATTGGTTTTCCTTAACTCAACAACAGAAGTGGTGTAATAACAGAAGAAAAACACAGAGATAGATTGAACCAGACCAGAGAAAAAGGAGAACTTGAACACACACACACACACACACACACACACACACACACTTCCTGAGAAAGTGATAGAATGTTATTGCGGGAAATGTCTGTACTTGGAGACATTCTGAGTACATCTCAATGACTGTCCTGTCATTCTATGCTGTTGGAGGAGATTTTCCATTTGCACCTCATTGATGTGCTATACTAAATCAAAATCCAAACCCTCAAAGCCCCCCCCCCCCCACCCCTCTTTTCAGGGTGTCTGCTTTGAAAGCCTCTCTTCAATTAGCAGGACACGGCTCTATTCAAATGCTATCAGGCAAGAGATAAAGGGAGCATCTATCATTTGTATTGCATACAACCTTCCATTAATGCCATCTTGTGGCTTTTAAAGAGTCACATCTAAAACAAACAAATGGTATTACCGTGCTTTTATTTATGGAGGAATATAATCCAGGCTTATGCTATTGTAATGAAAAGTTGTCTAGGCAATTGGGCGAAGAGAGCATGCATCTATATTATTTTGCGTTGGCAGCTGCACTTTGTAACAGATGGGTGATGATTCTTTGAATCAAGGCTGACACTGTGAAATTAGTCTTTATTGAAGGATGGCGCCACTTTAAGTAAACCTTCTTTTTATTATTTTGTGTGAAAGCGCTGTGTTTTAAAGAGCTAAAAACCGGGAACTGTTAGAAATTGACATCTGTTGGCAGATATACTATCTGCACAAGTAGGTTACCAAAACAAAGCTTTTCTTGCTTGCTCTGATTTCATACTCAAAAAATAAAATAAAAAGCAAGCATCGTTAAAAAGTAAAAAATAGTAAAACAGTCAGATAAATATTCAAATTCCCAACTATTCCTTAATGGATCACCTTGATTTCCGTAGGTTTTTATTTTAACTTTAAATAGTTAAGATGGTTTTTAAACACATTTTCCTATAATTTTATTTCCCCAGCACAACACGCGCAACATGGGTCTTTAAATGAAAATGTTATTCGGTGTTAAAACACAATTTCCTGCTGTTTATTTCTATGTATTTATGTTATGCATGCAGCTGATTGAAATGAGATATGAGTGCATATGCACATTGGATGCTGTTTCTTTGCAATGTTTTTGCTATTTGTGAGAATTGGCAAACAATAAATGATGGATTATGAAAATGGACTATGTCTGTTTTAGTTGACAAGAGTTTGGTGCAGCATCATCACTTGCACTAACCAAATGGTGCTTAGTGGTGTTGGTGCTGTTCTCCGCACATTATAAAAAAGCCACTGCAGTTTGTGGGGCGACTAAGTGCTTTTCCATTAAGCGTCTTTTTGTTGATTTATTTCCTGGAGCCCAAACTTTTCTTTCACACAACATGCATTTACTCATCACGCTCATCAGCAGTCTTGTGAAAATTTGTTCTACTATAAATCTGCTCTGTATTACCGTGCGTCTCTTTGATGCATTTTCCTATGAGGTTCAACTGAAAAGGCCCATAGATTTTAATAAGCAGCTGACAGAAATCTAAAGCAGAGCTATTGTAGCAGAGCTATTACTGCTATTTGGTTTCATGAATTTGTAGCTCCACAACTTGCATCGATTCTCAACGCCATCCTCAGTAGACGGGTGATTATGCACAGCTGGGTATTGATGATGTCATTGCTTTTGCGCTGGAGTGTCCTGCAGGTACAATTAGATTAAAAACCCCAGAAGAAACAAAAAGCAATTCAGTGGAGCAGGGCAACCTGACACAACATATCAGAGGTTGATTCTGTGTAGACGGCCTGTGCAATCGAGAAACTGGTGCTCTGACGCTTTCACGGCAGGAACTAGCTGTTTTTAATATGTAAAAAAAAAAAAAAACACTGTCCCTCTGATGTGAAATGAAATTTACATACATTTTTTTAGCTCAGATAATGACTAGAGAATTGGAATTTTACCTGTTTCCCTATTGACCAAATGTATTACTAAAGTAGGTAGGTCATACCTTTTGTAGTCGTATTAATCTGATATATATGTATATGCATATTTCAACAGAGGATCTTTTTATTCAAATAATGGGTGATGATGTTTCTAGTTGGATAACTGGGGAGTTGTTGTAGTTACTTTAACATTTGTAAGATATTGATGGTTGAATACAACTCAATATTTAATATATTAAACATATTCGGCTTAATAGTATTTAAGATTTAAGGTTTAATTAAGATTTGGGCCAATGCGCTCTCAGATATTCACATCTGAAGCAACAACTTTTAACCATTCCAAGTGAAGTGGACAGTTTGCTTTGAGAACATAGCATGTTCAGCACAGTGTATTATGGCATGGGTGCTACTATACCTGGGTATGGACAGCAGACGAGTCAGTAAGGTCGGTTGGCATCCTTTGGCCGCTTTAGCTGCACCTTCAGCCTCTTCATGCCTATCTGAAAGCCATTCATGGCCTGGATAGCGGCTTGAGCACTGGACGGGTTATCAAAACTCACAAAGCCTGAAACAAGAACACAGAACAGGAGAGAGATGGGGAGGGGGGGGGGAGAAAAATGGGAAAATGAAAAAAAAAAGAAACAACACATGAGGCGAGAAGAATGGGGGTGAGATGAGAGAAACAGGAAGAAGACAAAGGGAGAGTGAACGAGACAGGGAGCAAAGACAGGCGAGATGAAAGAGAAAGGGGAGAAGAAGACCCTTTTTAACTCTCAACAATGACACAACAATAGCTCTTTGTTTTCTCTTTTCAGCGGATTAATTGAAAATCTTTGAATTAAAAAGATTACTTAAAATACCACAAAGGCTAATAACACAGATATTCAAAATCAAACGAAAGGAGAGCTGTTAGGAGCCGCGAGTTTAACTCGAGCGGAGAACAAAAAAACATGAAAAGGTTTTTCAAAGATTAGAGAGGGAAAAAGAAGTCTCATGTTACGTGTGGATTTTTTTCAGAGCAAAGTCTGTGAATGTTACCTGGGTGTTTGAACTTGGTAAGAGTGGCAGGGCCGTGTGTGTGTGTGTGTGTGAGACTGAGCATGTATCTGAGTAAAGAGTAAAGGGCACGGGGGTCGTGACGACATGCTAGGAGCAAGGTGTGTAGGACGGAGGTGCCTGCTGCTCTGAGTTATCACCTGGGTGTCGAGGCGGAATGAGCCCACAGCTTTCCACACCGGGACTCCTTGCCTGCTCTTATCAGACACCTCCGTGATTGACGGCCCGAATTTTCCGCCTGCCAGCTGATTTGATCACACCGCTATGGGTCCAATTTAATTTGGGGGGAGAGGGCAGGCTTTTGTCAGTGCGGGTGAGATAAGGCTGCCGCTTTTACAAACCCTTTAAACAAACTGAGCAGCGAGCGGCCTGTCAGTTGCCAGTGATCCCCCTCCCAATCCGGCACGCACACACACACACACACACACACACACACACGCACGCACACACGCACGCACGCACGCCTTCCCTGGCTTCAACAAATCTCCATACCTCACATTTACATCCGCATGCCAAAAAAGGAGATAGGATGCTGGGGGTCAGTGTACGGGAGGAGAGGACAAAGACTGCACTGCAAACTTTTAAATGTTTGAATCCATGAACATTAAACTAGTCTAAAAGCAGGATATTAGCTATTTGAACATGTTTACAGTTTGAGCTGTTTTTGCGAGACAAAGGAACCGGCTGATGTTTCAAATCTTCGATGCAGCACTGAGGGTGTCGTGCGGTGCAACTCAATACCCAGAACGCTACTACGGGTTGACGTGTGGCTCTCACAGCAGCCATCCATATTAGTGGAATGTCTGCATGCGTTGTGATGTTATGCATTTTTAATAAAAACAGGTTGGATCGTTGCAAACATTATTAGGTGGCAATGGGGAAAATACCAGTCAAGGACCAGGTTGAGAAGCTGAGAATGCTTCAGTGCGTAAGTCTCACATTTAGTGATGCGTTGCGGTGTTGCTCTTTGTATGATGAAAACCCTTTTCTGTACTAATGTGCATGTCTAGAGGTGAGGTCCTGGTTCAAACTGTCCACTGGAACAAGTCAGTCGACCTCCAGTTGAAGCTGCTTAATCTTCTGAAATTGTTCATCTTTATAAATGTTTGTTATAATGTTTACTTTACATTTTGTAGTGTTGATTTGGTGATTTGATTGTTCTTTTACAGAACATATATAGTTTTGGATTAGCTGTTAAAAACTATTTAAAAGTGTTACATTAAATGCGGATGCAATTAACATGGACAGTCAACTTTTCTTGAGTTAAAAGTGGGAAATGAAGCAAAAGGGCTAAAAAAAAACAAAGGTCTATCCAGTCGTCTGAAGAACTTCTGCGGCATGTATATTTTTTTCCCTATCATATCTAAAAGGAAGTGGGCTACCTACGCTAGGTGCTGTGCCTGTGTGTTATTACATTCTCAGAAGACCTTTTGAAATTCATGTTCAAGCTAAATCCAGCTAATTCCACTTAATAAGGTACGCTTTGATCACTTTTAAAAGTCAATATTGAGTGACTAAACACAAAGGATTAAGACTAATGTTATATCCATACAGTCCCTGGTTTAAGATAAACACAAGCATGGCTCCTCAACAGTAGTTGCATACATTTGCTTTATGGATGTTCTTTACGTTCTTGTGATTAAAATAACCACTCTTTTGTTATCTTATATTTTAAGTGCTTTTTGGTGTAAAGTTTTATAAATCCCGAAAAAGTCTTTTCATCATCTCACCTGTAGAAGTGTCGCTCTTTGACACATTCGTATCCCATTTTATCACAAAGCAAATACTAAACTAAACAGACATGTGTCTACATTGACAGTGATGCATCCCTTAAGAGTATACTCCAGATCCATCTCCAAATACTCCAGAAATACATCTTTTATAATAACTTCAAGTGCTCCTCCGGTGACCTTTTCATCATATTCAAATTTCCAAACATCTCGACGTCAAAGAGTGATGTCTGGTTATCTCCTCTCAAAATCCCCAAAGTGTAGTTCACCTGTGCTGCAGAGAAATCAGGCCGTGTACGCAGGGATGTTCTGCCGCCACAAGCAATTTTCTAGTATTTTCTTTAAACGCATTAATAACATTAACCAAACATTTTACGTTCTTTACCTCAATCTTCAATTTGTTTTTGCAGAATGTAAGCTGTATTTAGATGATGAATTTGACTTTAAGCGTTTTAGATTTTTAATTAGAAAAAAGTGCATTATCTATTTTAGAATATTTAATATGGTGTGCTGTTCAGAGGGAAGTGGGGAATTAAAATATTAGTTACCTTAACGCTGACTTACAGATCATTTGTATGTTATTGATATGAATGATTAACTTGTATTACAGATTTCTCCCTTTGTCTTAATTGAATACAGGGAATTCTTCCACAAACAACAATGTTATTGGCTTTGTACTAAATGTCTATTTGATATACATTGTTGCAGAAATACTGTGCATGTTTCCTCAGTCCATCCGTCTCTCTATTTTTCTATCTGTGTATATCTGTGTACACAGTTTATCCACACATGTAAAGTATATGAGTGCCCATTAACCACATCATCCATGTTAAACTCACACATTTTTAAGATGAAGTGTTCCACGTTGTTAGAGGCCTAATAACTTATCCCCCTTAATGCACAGCATCTTCTGTCTAATTTGTTAATGTCTTACAAAGGAGCCCTGGGGCTTCTACTATAAAAGGAGGGAGAATTGAGTGGGGGAAAAAAATCATCCCCACAAAAGAATCATGGGTTAAATTGCTGTTTTTCAGCCAAGATCTTAATTACAAGCCGAGGAAAATAAGCCGGTGAGACTGATGAGGTCACCGCTCCTTTGTCCTTCCCCCTTGTTGACTGACGGATAGTGATAGCGAGAGGCATATGTTTAGAGGAGAACACACAAAGGGAGAGAGAGTCCTGAGATGGACATAACGAGACAGACAAGGGTAGAGAGGAAGAGAGCCTCATAGGCATGCCATGTTGAAGAGAAACGGAAAGAAAGCCAATGCTGGGAGTCTCTCTCTCTCTCTCTCTCTCTCTCTCTCTCTCTCTCTCTCTCTCTCTCTCTCTCTCTCTCTCCCCGTCTCCTGGGTGCTGCTGTCCAACTGAATCAACAGTAAGGCCCACACCAGTCTATTATTATCTCTTTAAGCCCATGGATTCCACCTGCACTGCCTCCACCCTGATGAACTGGTTTGCTGTGTGGGAGGCGAGCGGAGGGGATGGGGAGGGGTGTTGGGATGCTGCTGGTTGCCGTGCTGGAGGACCGGGTGGCGTCTGGGGGAAAATGCTTTTCTGTTGGGTAAACGAGTCTGGGAACGGCAGAGAAGGGGAGGTGGATCCTGATTGTATTAGGAATGCTGTGATGGAGAGCGTGATGAATTGATGTGTGGAGCAAATGGCAATTGTTGGCGAGATGTTTGGGTCAGTAGCTCCACGAGGTATTCATGGCAGGTTAGGTGTGTGTTATTTTAGGCGGTTAGTGAGTGCACCTTCTCATTGAGCACTTTCCCTTTTTCCAGTGCCAAATCCCACCACCGTGCCTGCATGGGAGAACTTGTGCATTGCTATGTTCATTTTTTTATTTATTTTTCTCCCCTCCACTTTTGACTCACCGAAACATTTGCTCTGATTGGTCGCTCGGTCCACAAAGACTTTGGCGGAGATGACGTTGCCAAAAGGCAGGAACATTTGCATGAGCTCCGCATCTCCGAACTCCTGGGGCAGGTGATAAATAAACAGGTTGCAACCTTCTGGCCCTGGTGATGAGAGAAAGACAACAGGAGGGTTGCATAAATGGTGAGAGAGAGGCCGGCCATAATAACACGAGTGGAAAAAAATGACTCAATAAAGCAATCAAGACAATAATCCAAGGAACACAGGAGCCATGTAAATACCACATACTGATTATGTTACCCGTGGCACAAATAACAGTTGTTTTAAACCTAGTTATTATAGAGCACACACCTTCATCCTATTTTTAAAGCCCTGTAAGGTCATGCACATTGTTTGGTTTGGTCAGCTCTTTTTAAGCTTTCTATTTGGCATAAAATCTGTATCTAGATCAGCGGCACTTAAATACATAATATTAACTGCTAATTTTGAGAATTGTCTCAGAAAGTGTGCAGGCAATTGCTGTGCACATGTAAACAGCTGTAGAGAAGCAGAGATATATGTAAAAGAGATAAACAGCCAGAGATTTAAAAAAGGCAGAGGCAACAGGAGGGAGTAAAAAAAAAAAAAAAAAAAAACGCAAGAGATGTTGATTGGAAGAGAAAGATAAAGACGGTTGTATTGAGAAAGAGAAACGCTGAGACACAGAGGAAGAGAGAGGGGGGGGAGGCCGAACACAAGCCAAGTTTTTGTCCCAATTACTCTGTGACAGTAGGACTGTCTTCCAATCTCTCTCTATCCCTCCACACTCATCCACCCAGCTGCCACATGTTGTACAGGCCAATCTGGATAAAGGGAGGAATGGACTGGAGAGAGAGAGAGAGAGAGGGAGAGAGAGAAAGAGATGTGATGGACTGAGGGACAGTATGCTTGCAGCTGGCTGCCTGGCTAACGTTCTCCCCTGTCTCATTGCTCTGGGTGATAGCATGACGAGATGAGAGCGGGGCTGGTGAGAAGGCTGATAAGAGGGCTGCATCGGTGGCTGGCTGTACGGCTGCTTTGCCTCGGCAAGATAGAGGACACACACACACACACACACACACACACACACACAGGTTGACAAAGTGGGAATTTGTTTATTTTTAACAGTTAAAGGCTGAAGCTCACTTCTGTCTGTTTGGTTTTATGTGGTTTAGAGAGTTCATGCTGTGAAAAGATGTGTTTTGTTTGAGGGGACGAAATGTGTTGATAGGCTGGATTTAACTGCAGTTGTTCCGCTACTTCCTGCAAACCTAACACCACTTCTGGTTGATTTGCAAATCCAAAAAGGCCCAAAATACCTAAAATTATTAAATAAAGTAAATAAAGTTTTTTATACTATGCTAACTAACTTGTACAATTAATATGTTGTCCACAGTGGGAAAATGGCTGATATAATATAAGTGTATAATGATCTGTAGCTCATGTTGGTTACTTCTTCCGGCTGCAAGGTTTTGAAAGGGGAACTACCGATTTTGCACATCAAAATCTGTTTACAGGTCTTGTGGAGTGTGAATGAATATGTTGGAAAAAAGGAAGTGTTAAGCCCTTTGTGGCTCCAGAGGGAGCTGCACAAAGTCTGTTAAATTTCCTCAAGTGAAGTCACTTGAAGTCAGCGTTAGTTGGAGCTGAAGACCACAAGTCACACCTCTGTATCCTGCTCCTCATCCACACTTGAGTCTATAGGGACTGAGGTCTACATTAGCTGCTACCAGTATTATAAATGTGAAACCCTGCACACACACTCAGTTAGTTGTGGAAAATATAGAGACCAGGATTTGACAAGAACGCACAATGTATGGCATTCACCTCGAACCACCCTGAAATGATCTTATTAGAGTCAGCAGTGATGTGTTCAACCCTCTTGAAAGGGTTCTTGTTATTCCCATCATGGGCAGATGTGTTGAATTTGATATGGAACAAAATTCAAAATTCTCTATGCAGGTGAAACCTTGATACTTGTTTTTGTAACCAGTGTGTTTGCTCCACTGACTGTAAACCTTTTAAAAATAATTTTGTTATCCATAAGCATTTAACAGCACTGCATTTTCTGGTTTATCCATGAGTTGACATTTGTTGTGTCAGTAAGTGTTGCTGTCTAAGATGCTTCTCTGATGTGGGAAAAAAAAAGACACAATTTGAAAGAGTACAGTGAAGATTTGTCTGGTTAAAATCACTTTTTGGGATTGGAGGGGGGGAGGTTAGGGGGATTTTATTTCTTGACACAGACACAGACTGATAGATTGTATTGTTGCAATTGTTTGCTTTCCGAGGGAGGTTGAAGCTGAGGCTAGACGCTGCCTGTGTATTCAGGTTTAGGTGTCTCTTGTTAAATGGCAGGGCTGCAGACTGTGGCAGTGGACTGAGACAGGCTGGGAGTGCAGCCAAAACCCAGAGGAGGCCAGAACTCAGACAGGCCCCTGGCTCAACCAATAATAGCTGTGTGTGTGTGTGTGTGTGTGTGTGTGTGTGTGTGTGTGTGTGTGTGTGTGTGTGTGTGTGTGTGTGTGTGTGTGCACGTGTGCATGAGTGTGTTTGAGTGAGAGAGTGCGTGTGTCATCATGACTTCTATAGTTCTCGCTAATGATGACAATGTTTAAAGGTAGCAGTGAGCGATGAGATGTCCTTAACCATTATGTCTGCATGTAATGCCAATAAGCCGCTGACATGTGAGGATAAGCCGGCGTCTACACTTTATTCACACCCTCCTGCAACCGTGACCCTGGCATGCACTTACACTACAGAAAAATTGCAAACATATACCAACTTTTTCCCTCTTGGCAATGTTGGAGCCACTCAATTTCGGAGTTCCTATATTGAATATTCATGCCACTCTATGCCGTCTCATACAATCATATAGATGAATAATTAAGACTGACAAATGGCGTCAAATAGAGTGATTTACCATCACAGTATATCCTATGCTTTATTACATTTGATGCCGTGGTATAAGAACGCGCACTAGACTAGGAATGGTAATAAATGATTATGCATGCAGCTAATTAATCTGATGAATATTTATAACCACTTAAACACATTGTAATGGACTGATTAAGCAGTCCAACGCTGCGAGTTTGAATTAGTGCAGTTTTTGAATAATGACAGAGTAACTTTCCATCTCACTGCTAATGTTCTTCTCTTTAAATGGGGAGCCTTTTTCTCACATTTTCCCCAGCCAGCTTTTTCCCTCCCTCGCTAATTCAAAGCAGCGCAGCTACATTAGAATGGAACATGGCAATTATCACCTTTTATCTTGGGTGGGCGCGCTCGTTTCGCTCTTACCTTCCCTCTGTTGCTGGGGAATGATGGTTGGTTGCTGGGGGAACGCTTGGCTGATTGGCGCATAGGCGGCAGGGTAGGCTGCTGTTGCAAAGGGAGAACCAGAGTTGAATTTTTCACATCTCCATTTTCATATTTGACACAATAAAAAACTTAAAATCATTATTCCATTGTTCATTTGCATCCTCTAGACATTGCATAAATAAATTGCATTATGGCTGCGGGCCGGGGTTCATTTGGCTGGTGGATCACTACACAAAGAGTATGGCGAAAGGCGGAGCGCAGTTCAACTAAGCAGATGCACAAAGGCAGAGAGGGAGACTTACACTGTGTTAATGAGAGCCGATGTCAGGCAGAAAGCAGTGGTTGTGAGAGGTCTATGGCATCTCTCATGTAGGAGGCTATGGCAGGTTCAGACCCTCTGCTCTCAGTGTACTTTCTTTTGGAATTGAGATTTCTTTGCGTGCGTGTGCGGGTGTATAATCAAGTCAACTGAAAATCCTTTCGCAATCCTAATGTAAAGCAGCCTAATCCGGGAGGATATTGGCTGGTTGTCCGGCTACCTCTACCTGTCATAGTGCCTACTGATGTGGCAAACAGAAAGGGAGAGGGGAGAGGGAAAACGGACAGATGGAGGAAGTGAGAGAGTAGAGGAGGTAGGAGAGAAGGATCACCTGCGTAGTGTTGGACGCCAGCATAAGCCTGTTGGAGAGGGTCGTTCACCGTTGGACTCTGTGCTGCAGAGAGACGAAAAGAGAGACAGAAAAAAAGAGGGGGGGGGGGTAAAAGCAGAAGTGATGGAGAATGGTCAAAACAGTCACAGAAGCAATGGGAAATATGGAGAGCATGTTAAAGAGCGAGGCAGAAATTGGCTTAGCTGTAGAGAACCATCAGGGGGGAAGATCACACAGGGAGTGGGAGAAATTTGGGTTGTCATATTTCAGTTCTTCAAAATGCCTGTTTGCCCCAGATGTTTGCATCAAATATTAACAACATGCCAAACAAACCACTTTGTAGTTCATTACAGTTGCAGCTGCCTTTGCATAATGCAGAAACGGGGAGTGTACGTCTGTCAATTCTTCAGGAATCAGTCCCAGACAACAGTGAGAAGCCGAGGACGGGCTTGAGACACATCGAATTAACCGTAATGTGCTGATGGATGGACTGATGGATTTATCATGATGCTGGAGCTGGCTGCTCAGAAATCTGCAACAGACGCTGTTGATTGACCCTTGAGTCTTAAACGCTTCAATTCAAATCAGAAATAAAAGATGTACTGAGAGTGTGAAGTAAAAAATGGTCTCTTGTCAACTTTTTAAACAGCGCCATGCGACATAATTCAGTTTGTCACCACTGACGTGTTGAACTCGTATCCCGGCAATTAGGTGATGTTCTTATTCAGATCAAGTGCAACGTTAGAGTGATTCACCGTACCTCCGTCAGTGCTAGAAGCTAATCATAAGTGTCAGGGTCAGAGCAACAACTGTATTTCATCTTTCTTTTATGTAGCTCTTGATTGGCTCACCTGGGTAAGGGTGGATACCGTTGGTGTAGATGGGCTCAGAGGTGGGCTGCCCATTGCTTTGAGGCGGGAGGGCACTGAATCCATTGACCCCGATAGGGGTGGCTATGCTGGGCACGGCTGTGGCGGAGATGCCAGGGGGTGTGCTGGTGCCTGCAAATAGACACAGAGTCATTACAGAAACTGCATGGTGCACGCTTCGAGACTACTTTTTTTTCACCCACAAAGGTATGAGTGTATAACAGGCACATAATTGGCCCTCATGAGCACACATTCATACCTTTTCATCCACCGTGAAGGCACAGTGTAGTTTGATTTAAAAAAAAAAAAAAGCCTGAACCAAAGATACAGGTGCTAAATCAGTCAAGGCACACTAAAAAGTGGTGTGAGGGCAGCACAGGGGGAAGAACATGCTCAACAGAACATACCACTAATAAAGGTAGCACAAAATATTAGGGTATTAGGGTCTCATTATAGGTATATAATGAGGTATAACAAGTAAGTAAGAATACCTAATGTACACTATATGTGATGCGGAGACATATGCATCTTTTTCCAACCACCTTTCCTCCTTGTGGTGATATTCTAAGTCTCTCACCTTGTCATTGCCCTTTTATGCTGATGGATTTTTATTATTTATCTAATCCAGGTGAAGGGCATTTAAGTCATGTAGGATTATGTTTGATAGGCATTACCTGGTATATGTAGGCCTTGTGGATTACAAATGCCAGCTACAGCGTCAAGCCACTTTATTTAATACATTTGCAATGACCCTGCCTTCGGGCGGCCTGCCTACTTAGTGTCGAGCCATCAAAGCTCCTCATGACAAGGGCCAAAAAGATAGTTCAGACTGGGGTCTAGGATTATCTCACTCAAATCTTTGCTCTTATATTGTATAAGCCAAGGACTCTGCATCCAAAGTCATCAGATTGGCTGTGTTCCCAGAAAACACACACACTGTCACGGAGACACAGAGGGAGAGAGTGACAGACACACACAGAGAGAGAGACACTATAATGTGGCTGCCAATGAGTGTCAAGGAATGCTGTACATCTTCTACAATTGTGCCTCATTCGGTGTGAGACACTGCTTCCTTTTAATTCAACACTGGCGATGTCTGCTTCAGCCCGGAAAATGGAGCCCACATCTTAAAAAATGTAACAAGGGCAAAAGCAGAAAGGCCTTGAATGAATACATTACTACTGCTTCTATAATTCTTGCTAATGATGAAAATGTTCCAGGGCAAGAGTGAGAAATGGAGGGAGAAGCTCTGCGCGTGTGCATGTGCCTCTGCTCTTGCACCCGAGCCAGTTAGTGTGTGTGTGTGTGTGTGTGTGTGTTTGTGTGTGAACCCGTTGGCGTATACCTGAGGACGGTGTCATGGGAGTCGCCACCAGGCCGTTGACATTGAAAGCTGCCATTTGCTGCATTTGCGCGGCGGCGATGGCTGCCATGGGGTTCAGGTAGGACCCTTGTGTTGCCGCCATCAGGGCTGCTTGCTGTTGCATCATCTGCTGTAGGATTAAAGAGCAGTGGGGGTAGAGGCGCGTGGCAAGAGGGATGGAGGGAAGGACAGAAAAGGAAAAAGGAGGGTGAAATAGCCGCAGGACCAGAGCGTGTTTACTCTCACATCTCTGTTTGCTTGGCCCGTGCCTTGTTCTCGAACAGAGTGGTCGGTGTTGCCCTGCAGCGTTGCTTCCCAGCGAGTGTAACACCGCTCTGGCCTTGTGCTCATTATACTGACACAAGATAAAGGCTACGTGGTGAGATGAGTTGAGCACGCTAGAGACTATGTATATCTATATGTAGTATATATGTAGAACTCTGCCGCGGTGGCAGAGTTAGTGGAGAGGTTGTGCGTGAGTGGGCGATTCTCACCTGTCAGGGTGAGTTGTGAGCTACTGTGTGAGTGCAAAATCTCACAGACTCCTCTGGCTGTGACTTTCATGTGTGAATATGAAATGGGGGGGGCGGGGTGGGCTGGCACCGAAAAGGGGTTGGGGGTGAGAGGGTGTGGGTTCTTGATAATGAAGTGCACCTCTGTTTGAGTGTAACAGCATATGCGTCAGTAGATGAAAAGTTAAAAAGACGAGCTCAGGGTTGGCAGCTTAAATTCACAGACAAGAGTTCAGTGAAATGCGGCAATGGAAAGTGAAGATGAAATGGATGCTCACAATTGTATGAAAGTAAAACAGTGTCTGAGCATGCAAGATAAGAAGCTTCCCTGGACAAATGAAGGGATAAAAAGACAATACAAAAAGCAGTGCAGCATTTTTCTATAAAGCCTTTGCAATTGTGGCCAAAAACAGTCATTGAATAGTGTGAATCACTTAAGGAGCTGTTCGCCGGGATTGTCGCATGCCTAGTGGGAGAAATGGTGAATTCAAACCTCAAAAAAATCACAACAGTTTTTTTGTTTTCTTTTTTTAAAGCTCACCGTCTCCTCCCCCGCCGGGCTGAGACTTACAGCATGAGAGTAGGCGCCATAGGCCCCAAACTGGATGGTCATGGGACTGAAGATGCCAAGCTGGCCTGCCATCTGGTGCATCCTGCGCAGGGTCCTCTCCTTATCAGTGTCTGCGAATTTGACCACCAGACTGGACGAGGCACCCTAGAGGGGCACACATATTTACAAGGTTAGTGGAATATGTAACTAAACTTTCATATACATGTGCAGATATGTACTTCTTTTTGATGTGTGTCTACATAAAAAAAAAAAAAAAATGGTTACATGGACACTTCTCAGTGTATTATCATGTTTCACTGGCTGCGTGGATTAACAAGGGCAAAGGAGGTAAATTGGGCTGTCAAAGTTTGAACAGAGTATGACAACTAATAACACTAACTTTTGCAACTACTATGGTTACTTTCAATCAGCAACTTTTGCAGATTGCACCTGCCACTTCAGCTGGCCAGCCAGCTGATGAGCTTGTGTTTGTTAGCCAAACTGCCTGTGTACATCCTTAGACTGAATAAATACTTATTCACTGTGGAAAAAAACTTAAAAGAGGACGAGACAATAGCACATCTTCTGTAAGAACAGGTCTATTGCTCTAGTTGCTATGTGATTCTTTGACTGGAAGCGTGCAGATATGTGAACTCATTGCACACCGTCAGTCTGGCCATAACCTGAATAGAGCCCATTTGAAAATAAGGTTGCTGAGTGCATGCGTTGCATTTCCATCTTTTGTTGCGTAGTTGAAAAATAACTATCTCAAAATGTATGCCTTTCCTTTGGGAGATGACCTACAACAAAATATGTAGAGCCGATCTGTATCAGTGCATCCACCTTCTCTTATTAAAAAAAAAACATGAGTGAGTGTACGCCACAAAGGATAAAACAGTGGTGAGCAGGTCATTCATTTGATGTCCAGTGTACACAACACGCAAGCCTTCCGACACCTAATATCTTTAAGCAACGGAAGCCGGTGGAATGTGCACCGCTCATGACTGCATTCATTCAGCTGTCAGCTTTAAATGGAAGAGAATGGTGAGCGATATTTGCTTTTGTGAACTTTCCAACTCCACTGTATACACTGAGAGTGAACTGTGATCCTAACCAGATCCCACAGGAGTCCCAGTCCCCCAGTGGTGACGCTCCACTGAATACAGTACTAGGTAATTAGGTCTGACAAAAGCCTTCGGCATGTGGAGGACGAACTATTGACTAATGGCTCTGCCTTATGGCAGATATAGTTCCGTATTGATGTCCATGCTCCTGAGTTTGCATCCAATTAAATCATTTGAGAGACAGAGACCAGAGTCAGTTCCTCATGTGACATCCAGGCAAGGGGGAGAGGCGGGGAGAGTGTCTCTGTGTGGGTGAACGACAGAGAGACAGATACAGAGATAGAGGAAGAGGGTGAAGAGGCTGCCAGGCAGAGAACGTAGCCACAGACACTGTCAAGAGGACCAGGCTCCTATTTAATTACAGGCAATGCATGCTGGGAAAGAGCATCACCAGGACAGAAGGACACAGGCAGCCAGGGGGCAGTCAGGATATGATTAGTATGATCATAAAAGCAAAGACATGGGGAGAAAAGGACTCCATAATCATAACTTGGATTCATCTTTCACAAAATGTCTCATCCTGACAGGGTCAGTACAAATTCAGGCTTTGATTTAGATTTCCATATTTTCTTTGGGTGTGCAAAGTGGAAATGTGAGTGCAGAGGACACGGTGACAGAGAAAGACTAGACTGACCCAGTGAGTGATGAAAACACCTGTTTTTTTTTGTAGTTTTTTGCACACATTAATGTGACCCTCTGTACGAAATTGAAATTGCCAAAGCTTACAAGAGGCTTGCAGGAGGCACATTACTAAAGCAGAGCTATTCAAACAGAAAATCATAGAAACAAACAAACTTATGCCCTGTGAAGCTGAATATGGCAACTGCACAGTAAGAGAGTGTGTATTCAGCCACTGAACAAACAGTCTCAGCCTCGCTGTTGTGCAGCCGAACTTCATGCAATTTCATAGTAATTCATACAACAACAAAAAAGTGTGTCCTATATTCGTAAGTGCTTCATGAAATTTTAAACAGGAACAGCTAAGCGATACGCCATTGAGAAGGCAGTTTGCCGGGGTGGTCTTGTGGTTTGGTTAGTCATGGCTGCTGCAACAATCCTTACATAATGTATCGTCATATATTTAACCTGCCAAAATGTACTGTTTTCTTTCTGTCCTATCATTCCCTCAGCTACTGTTTCGTCATCTATTTTTCATTATATTCTTCATAAAAAAAGACACATTTGCATTTTCTAAATGCAAAAAACAAAACAAGGTCTTGTTCAGAAGCATTGCGAAAAAGCTATTTGACTAACCCATGTGGAAAGTGCTCCAAACATTCTATTAACACAACCAAGAGAATGTGTTGGCCGTAGATAACTGTGAGAAAGAAGCAGGGGAATGAAGGAAGGCATCAGCATGGACCCCGGGGACATGGCGTCTCAGATGGGATCCTATCGGAGCCAACCAGCAGCCCACCTCAGGCCAGAGGAGACCCATCTGGTGTTTCTCCCTCGATGCCATTTCAATTAGCTAAATCAATACGTTACCGGCACAGTTTTCCCCCCCTTCTAATTTCATTTCATCCCACCTCCTGACCTTTTTCCGGTTATTTTCTCAACTTTGCAGGCCAGTTGAAGGGACTGGGCTGTTGGATTTAATGAGGCTGGCACTGAGCAAACATCCTCCTCCAGCGTTGTTGCTTAAGCCTGCCCACAGCATGTGGGGTCTGGCATTTAGATCACATTCATTTTCTGCTTTGTGTGTCTCTGTATTCTTATATTCATTTAATACCTCATGAAGAATGCATTGTGAGCATTGGGACTGTGAAAGCCCGAGGCTGCCTGTACTCACTGCACCGTGACTTGAGATGAGGCAAGTCTGGCCTGGTCTGACTTCTCCCAGCAGAGTGCTCTGCTGTAGACGACGGCACGGGAAGAAGACCCAGCCTCCGATGTCTACACTGAACAGACTTGGCAGCAGCATTAAAGCACTACAACAGCCTCTGCAGGTGTTGTCAGCTGTGCCACCTGCATCAAAGCCGAGGATTTCTGACTTCCATAGCATAAAAGCCAAAAATAAATAAATAAATAAATTCACTTTCTTTCATTCCTCACCCCAAAACAGGTGAATTTTAAATCCTCACATCTCAAGCGGAGGTATAAATCCAACCTAATCAGAAAAGGGCAGATTTCAGAGCGCGATCCCCTTCACGGATGAAGAGGTTCTATCCACATAAAGAAAGAGTAATATGTGGCCAGGTAATGAAGGAACAGGTGGCAGCAGACAACAGGCACTGGATGCAAAGCAGCCACTACTCACTGGTAGCAGAAAATCACAAGCTGACAAACAAACAGAATAATAACCTCCACCGGCATGACTCCTATACCTGGAGAGAAAATGAATTTGCTGAATTTGATAAGGGCCAACGGGGAGCCTTCACTTTTGACAGGTACAACTAAGGAATTTGTCACAGGTTCAAAAACTAATCTAATTTCTTGAACAACACACTTGACTTGTGAAAATCTCCCATATTGGATTGTGTACAGGCCGCAGAATGTGTTGATGGGGAAAACACACACAATGGTAATTGAGGGATTAGAACTCAACTACACCAGTGAAATGGCATTATGCTTTTATCTCTGTATTACTGTGATACAAAGACTCTGGTGTTAAGTGTGTACTAACAGGTAAACAGACACTCATCTTTCATTGCCTACGGAGGCTTAGAGCAATAAGACGCCACACTCGTCGCAGGGAAAACTGTGATTTTGGAAAGGCGTTTTAACGATTAACATAAAATCTGCCAAGAAGATTATTTCTCCCCCTATTCACCAAACAAGCAACAACTACTTGTGCATGACAAGAGAAACTTCTTAAAATCGTCTCTCGAGTTCTACAGATGTATCGGATCTAAAAGTGTTAATCAAGAATTTGTAAGAAATTAATTGAATACACCATAACAAGTTCATATGGTAATTGGATGAACCCCCCGTGGGCTTCATATTCAACTCTCTGAACCTCGCTACATCTCAGCTATAGCCTCATGGGAGGACTGTCTCTCATTAGCACTTGATGATGCCGTCTTGGTCCGGCCTGGCTGTCCACCACATACTGCTGCCACACAGCATCGAGCCAAAACACACAGAAGAACAATACTGTCGTCCGTAATGATATTTCCACTTGCTCCGTACACTGCATTTTGTGATAACAGTTTTCATAATATGTGAGGAGCGCAACAAAAACTCCATGTAATATGTCAGCTACAAGATCCTACAGTAGTTTCGCGTGACATTTGATGAATTGTGTGTTACAATGGCAATGCTCCGCGGTTTTGTTCTTATCTCTCATTAATCCAAAACTATAGTATCGCACACACATGCACACTCTTGTCGCTGCCAACACCAGCGAGCTCCACAGGCCCTGTCAGCCGCGCCGTGACACCGAACATGACAATGTCTGCAATTTGCCGGGTGCTGTCTGCCTGCCCCCAGCTCTGCCATTTGAAGTTCTGCCACCTGTGCCTCTGCAGCTCTACTGTAATTCAACTGATGAACCAGTGAGGGTGTCTGCTCTGTGCCCAATCGCCTTTTAAGTTAATTTTGGAAGCACCTGCAATCCACAATAAACATCAATTAAAACCATGACCCGATCTATCAGCGCATGCCCTTCGGTGGCATCCCCTTGCCCTTAAGCTTCATTAAGGCCGTTCATTTTTTGGGCCAGCGTATTTTGGTGCAGGTGTTATTTATGGCATGTGTGCATGTGCCAGGTAACACAGATGCCGGGGAGAGAACATTAAGAGGGAGAGAGAGAGACTGAGAGGGAGTGAGAGACAACTCTTTGTTCAAGGTTCATCCAGACCTCACAGCTGGCAGCAGGCAGTGAGCAGAGCAGCCCATTCTCCGAATCCTGCCTCCTGTTACTCTGTTGTTGACGACATGTGGCAGTGATATTATCCAAATTAACTGCAGCCCCCATCGGTACCGAAGCCTTAGTTGGATACTAATGGCCACCTTGCCTATTAATCTGAGAGGAAGTTGGATTTGGAGCGAGGAGGATAACAGGTGCAGAGATAGAGGGGAGAGAGAGATATGGATAATATAGATTATTAATGAACTGTTGGATGGCACTTGATCTGCCCCAGGTCTGTTTGGGGCTCCATATGTTGCCTTGGACAGTTCATCTGCCGCAGACCTCAGGTGGCTCAGTGGTTCAACCTAATGCGACTGTGCCTGAGCTGCAGCGACACAAGCATAGTGTACAAAGGTAATCCACATGAGCCAAATCTGTGTACAAGAAAGCAAGAAAAAAAAAGTCCGATTATGTAAATCATCTGAATGTAAACATATTCTGTTGATTGAGTCGACAAGATATTTTGAGAACAAGGTAAATATCTTGATTATAATCCATTTCAGTAAGAGGCCCGTCATAATCGTGCACGATCAGTGTTCCACATTATTGTACTTTGGCTCATGGCCACACTGTTTATTTAACGCTGCGCCTCGCGGTGCACACGCCAAAAAGTTTGGTCTTTACTGAGCACAGAAACCACACACACAGTTAAACCGACTCCACCACTTATTTTGCCTCCCTCGCTACTTCAATGTAATGCAAAATGAGACGGCATCAAAAAGATGTGTAAATTACATCTGGCTTCCAGGACACTCTCTGGCTGCCAGGAAGCATCCGTAAATATTTATTGCGAAACATCAGTGGAGTGTGTGAAGGTGTGGATGTCTGCCAGAAAGAGCGTGGCGCTCATGTGTGTGTCCAGCTGTGCACTACTCAACATACACCAAGCACTGGCAGGGAGATGCTTCCGTAATTCATCATTTCTTTCACTTAAGCCTTTTATGTGGCCTTGTTCATGCCGACAGAAGTATATCCAATTCGTAATTAACTGCAGCCTTGCAAGCGTTACAGGTTTGGTGGCCTTATTCTTCAACGAAACATATGAATACCAACTATTTCATGTGTCTCATGTCTACTGTATACCAAACAACATGACTTGCTCTCTGCAATTCTTTGTACACTTGCAGCTAACTATAACTAACTATATTCCACACCACTGAAAGAGACATTCAAATCTGTTTTGTAGTGCAGTATAGTCCACTGACCATAGGGATTCTTTCCCCATTCTCTTGCATTGCATGTGAGATCTTGTCCTCTCGTTATATGTCAACATGCTGTGTGATTCTGTGTAATGTGTCATATGTGTCATCAACAGATCCATGAAAGCAAACACCTATATTTAATAAGTTAACCCTGTGCAATCTGATTTACAGTTTGGATGAGCAGCTACACAACTATTTACAATTTAACATTATATAAGGATAAATACTCCGGTCTTGTGTAGATGATACCCAGTCTATGAAGATTAAATATATAAAAGCTTGACGTTAATGGGAGGCTGATGAAGTTCAAGTGTCCCACTATATTACTGTTTGAAAGACTTAATGCTGAAATATCAGGAAGCAGTTAAGGATGTAAAAGCGGCTTATTAATCTGACCTCATTTTGAAGATCCATCCGAACTCTGGGGCGCTTTTCAATATTATTGTGTTACTTGTTAACCTCCCTTCTAGTCACTGCACTGGAAGCCTCCCTTGATAAGTGTATTCAAGTGTTTAAGTGTTTAGTATTCTTTAACACAAAGTATCCTTTTGACAGGGGCTAAACAGTCACTGTTAATGGTTCTTCTGTGATGATCTGTTTTAAAGTCATTTCTCTGATGTTGTTGGAGAAGGCAGTGGCTTATAGGAGCCGCATTGTCCCCATCAATATAACAACATATAATGTGACTGTATGTAATCTTTTATCTACCTCGCTGGTTTAATTTATTTTTTAAACATGCAGTTGATCAGAGAAAGTCTTAACCTGGTCTTCTTCTATGTTATAAAATATTTACAACACAACCCACAATCTTAATCTTCAGTAAAATATACATCCTGGCTTTTCAATTGAGTTTAATTTTTCAACCTCTTTTGTATTCTTATGGTATTCATGCATTATATTACTTGGACGCATCAAAAACAAACTAAACTAAAAAAGGTGCACTCATCAGAGATTGCAGATCGCCATCAGGTACGTCTGCAATCACCATTGCTGTAATGTGTGATTTTGCTAGACACTAACGGGCTGTTAGGCCTCATAAAAAACACTTCATTCCAACTCATAAACAAGTGGTGTTGTTTGCAGGGCAATTGGCTCTAAGTCTTCATCTAAGACATTTCATAGAATCTTGCCAAATCAAAATTAAACGTACTAAGTTGTCTGCCCACGTAGTAATGTTATGATACTCAGCATTCTGTGTACTGTTAATTCGGTTAGCTGTTACCTGTTATCCAAACACACTGTCCAAAAGTGTGCAAACTGTTTCCCCCCAACTGTGTCTATAGCCGCAGTGCAGCAGCTGAGAGGTACTCAGCAGTGTGTGTACTGGCAGTTAGCTGCTCAACTTAACTGTCTTATCACTTGTGGCCCCTACCAACCCGGGGCCAGTTAAGAGCAGTGAGTGAGGAGTCAGCAGGCAGGCGGTTGTAGTATAAAACAATAAAACGTGTTTTGAGAAACTGTGAGTCCCTGCAACCACGAGGGGTCCTAGAACATGCAGCCATAACTGGCTATCCACAATATCATACAGATTAGCCATGGACAGCACATACTCACTCACAAATGTACGCTTGTGACCGATCGCCTGATCGTCCCGGTGGAAGTAATAATACAAATGTCACTGTTATGTTCATGACACACATTTATATCTAAGTGTACGGAATTCTAACACCACCTGTCTAGCCAGTCCTGTAAATGGCCTAGACAGCATACAAAGTGTCAAAAGTTAATTACACCAATTCTGAAATAATCTTTTTTGGCCTCCTGCCGCAATTAAATTGCTTCCACATGAAGATGACACACTGTCTCGCAATGTAAAGCGACTAATTTCACACTAATTTTAAAATTCAGGAACAGGTTAAGAGAGCTGTACAAACTATTAACTTTTGACAGAGGACTTTTTCCTACTTATTTCATAAGTAATCAGAAAATAAGCCATCCATGCATTGGGTTGTTCTAATTTAGTTAACAATCCTGTTGGTCACTTTTGCATTGATCTCATGACTGTCATTTTTCAGAGCTGAAATGTTCCTGGACTGTATCAGTTGTATAAGAGACATTTTATGCCATATTGCCAAAAATGCATCCAGATCTCTTGTGGCAGCTTCCTATTGGCTTATTCACGTTCTGTTCAAAAACAAGTGACTGCTAGATTCTAAACAACCTCCCAGAAAACGTACACACATCAAAGCAATATTTAATTAGTTATCCCTGCAATATGATTATCAGTTTTACACGATTCCTTAAAGCTACCCATATGCACCTTACTTTTGTGATACTTTTATTCTAATGCCTTATTTTACTTTTAATTGTTTTTCTTTTAATTATTTTCTTCTTTTTTTCAGCAGTTTCGGACCGATCCAGGACTACGATGCCAGTGAATATTGAATTAAGGTCAACAGCCAGAAAAGGTCTTCCAATGGGATGCTCTGTTTCTTGTGGACATGTAAGTAGGGCCTTTATAAGCTAACACATTAGTTTTAAGAACCAGATAAGCTTTCCCTGTGAGTTTGTGCCAGACTGCAATCTCTGGGGTTGAAAGGTGCAGCCAAGGCAGAAGTGCCTTAAACTTGCATTATTATTTCTAAATGCCAGCAGGGGGCAACTCCTCTGGTTGCAAAAAAAACAAAACAACAACAAAGAAAACCCTATTTCTCACTTTTTTTAACCTTGGTAAACATGGGTTTAAGTCTTCAATACAGCCTAATGGTAATTATGTAAATTATTGTTGTCTGGGATTTTGATTTTTGTTTTCATCCTAGAACTGTAACCCTTTCGAAGTGTAGTTTCAACTCATGAAAGTTAGTTAGCCTTTTTGGTTGCCTAAAATTGTCCCATTCAGCGTTTTGTAATGCTTATCTCCACCCTCTTGTGTCAATTCTGGTTCCAAAAAACCAAGATGGCGACGGCCAAAATACCAAACTCACAGCTTCAAACCCGCAATCCACAAACCAATGGATGATGTAACTATATCCACTACTTATATACGGTATATTATGTAACATAGAATGCATCCTTAACCTCATTACAGTTTAAGAATGGCTTATTGTAATGCGATAGTTATAAGCTAGTTGTAGAAATTAAGATGATGTTTCTATTAACAGAAATATTATGGAACACATTCTGTGATATTGTATCATTGTATAATAACTAACATTGGAAATTAAGAAAGGAACAAACTCCTGCCTACAGTATTATTTCATACAATGCTTACTATGGTTTTATACTAGATTGAACCATATACTTTTATTTCTATGTCCATTATTCCACAACTTCAGTTTCAACTTCATCCATAAATAACATCATGTTTATACATGCAGTACAATGTCTCCTGAGAACACATTCGGGGATTCATATGCGATGCACAGTAATCATATCTTTATAAGACTGTGAATGTAAACACTCCCTATGTGTCTGCTGAAAAGGTGGTGTGAATAGCAGAGAAGGAAATGGATATTGAGTGAAAAGACAGATACAGAGTATGCAGCTGTGCGCTGTAAGGTGGCGGATGCTGACTGGGGGATTCTTTTGTGTGCAACAGCACACGCGGTAATGTATGTGAGACTGTGGCAGTTGACGTGCTTTAAAAAGAGTCATAGTGGTGATTTTATGATGCTGGTTTTCTTCCACTGAATGCGAAAAGAACCTGTGCATCACACTGTTTCAAAGTGTAACCCATCACTTAAGAATTGGGTCTGTTAATTGCACTAGTTGTGTGCTAGAATAATTCACTAAGTATCAAGAGGAGGTAACTTAGGAGATGGAACCTTTGTGTGTTAGTAAGTGTCAAAGTACTCTTGAATTAGTTATGAGCAATGTAATGTGGACACTATTGACACGTGGTTTGTGGTTTGTTACATAATGGTCCATATTATTAGTGTTATTAAGAGAGTATTACCTTTCTTGTTGTCCTACCAATTTATAGGCCCACAAGAATATTATGATCAAAAGTCATATAAAACAACTTCCTGACTCCCTATCAGTGAGCACTAAGTAGGGAAACAAGTTGTAGAATATGGTCATGCAGACTGCAGAGTAAGGCATTAATGAGTGCTTTATAATGTCTAATAATGAGCCAATATGCTACTAATATGCAGGCTAATAAGCCACTAGTTAATTGGAGATGAAGAAATAAATAGTAGACATTTTGGTATATTTTGTGCATGTATGTTATTGTCTTAAATCTATGAAATTATTTCCAAACATAAAAAAAAAAAAAAAAAATTCAGTATTGGATTTTAAAAAGAGGCATACACAGTCCAGTGGCAGTATGCATATGGGATAGAACATTTTAAAGGAAGGCATAGAAGTGTCTCTGGCCAGGTCAGAAAAAAAAGTCCACCAATGTTTTTTGTAAACTCAATACATTTCATGAAAGTTGGCTCACAGGCAAAAAAAACTGGCATAGACAACCACATGGCATCACATCACTTGCAAAACTTTCTCTTTCTGACCATCCACATCGAGTGTGGAATTGTTTGGAACGACGTTGACATACAGTTGTAAGGCGGTGTAGTGTGGCATCAGCTTGTGTTCCAAAATGTTACTTACAGGCATAGTCTGTCCACCGTGCAAGCTGTTGATGGCGGCCTGTGCTTCAGCGTGGCTGGAGAACTTGACAAAGGCACAGCCTGCAGAGAAAACGAGAGAAATAGAAAGGAGAGGCACAACATCAGGGAATGGCCTTGAGTGTGGGGGGAGGGGGAATACCATTCATTACCATTGTTTTCATGTTATCTGGTTTGTAAATATATTCTGCCATTTGTGTGTTCGGTGCATAACTCTGAATAAATCAGTCTAATTGTAGTGAAAGCATTAGCTGCGTGGAACATCCTGTCCCTCGCCCATTTCTAATTCCACCCCCTCCCCTTCGGAACATGGCACCAAGGCATTTACTATCCTGACTTGTTTGTGATTATTAATCTGTTTAATATTTACACTTTGTGATTTGTGTGCAGTCACTCATAAAAGAGATTATGATGACAAAGGCATAGTATTATAATCTGCCTATCCAACCAAATCTTTGCTCACATGTAATTTCAGTTGGGGGGCTGCTTTGCTCAAGGGGCATTCAAATCATCTTAAATCTGTTGTGTAGTTAATGCACAAAAGGAAAAGTCAACATAAAAAAGTTGGCTGGAAGACAAGGGAGCGGGTGGTTGGCAGCAGTGTTGTGGAGCCTCATTGCATTAACATTTCAAATGATGTCAAAAATTATTCGAGTAGATAATAATAAAAATGCACAATATGTTTTTTTCAAAGGTTACATATACTAACCACATGATGAAATACAGTATCGGTGTGTGGGTAAGGACAGGCACTAAACCCCTACAACATAAGGGAGAAGTGAAATACAGTATAAAATGTGGTCATTTTCCAAAAACCATTAAATTAAACAGGAGCAATTCCTCTAAGCTTTATGGCCGTCATAGACTGCACAAGGTATTCCGTTATGTCCTATTCTTATCCTTGCCTTCAGGTAGCTCGTGTGTTAAGTCAAGAGATACCTAATTAACAAAGTCGTGGATTAATTACGCCCCCTTTTCATTAATCGAGTACCACCAGTGTCTTTGAACCAGACAGGCTTTTCCTGAGTTCAATCCCTGTTTCTTTGAGAACCCGCAGATGCCTATTTGAAACGGTAATACACGTTCGTATACATTCATCCACATGATTTGTTAAACTGCAAACACTTATAAATTGGCTCAGGGGGGTCTGGCAGTGACCCGTTGACTTCTCCGGACTGAAAGATTGAACCGAGGGACATGTACTATGTGCGTAACTATGGAAGACAATGTTCACCTTAACCCGAGGCTTTCCTTCCACATTCCGACCACACAATAAATGCCACGCAGCTGAAATCGTTGTGTGCAGAAATATTGCGAGTTGTAAAGGCCATGTGTTTCCTGTACCGTCAAATGTCCTCAAAGCTGTATAGATCTACAGAGGCAAACGGATAAGTCAAAGACGCCTTTGATTCTGTCACAGCACTCTAGCAGCCTTTTACTTCGCTTGAACGCCGCCCCGGGTAGAGGCGGAATGGTCTTCATTTGTCCAACTGAAATGTGTCAGCCTGTACTGTGTGGTGTTTGACTGCGAGTCTGTTTTTGAAGGGACAAATGCATTTAACCTTTGTAGTTGAAATAATAAGGGCCAGCTTGTTCTTGAAAAAAGCCTTTTTGTACTGTATGACGAGATAACTTGCTGTTGGTTCCCCTAACAAGGTTATCGGATATTGTTGCCAGAATCCCACTGACCCCAGCAGCTCAGCCCAACCACAAAGACCCTCAAAACTGCAGGGCTTGGCGTTCACCATCAATGTCAATGTCATGTCAAACATGCAATGTCCTCAAATTTCTCCTCATAAAAAAAAAGAAATAGAAAACAAACACAAAAAAATAAAATAAAATAAATAAATAAATGCTATAGCCTCGCTTTTCCTGACCTAGAAGAAAAAAAATAAAAAAGTTAAGGGACACAGAGCACAACATCTCAGAAGAATTGCAAGTTCTACAGCCTCATAAATTATAGTGGAGTTTCTGAATTTGATGGCTCAGAATGAGTTGGATGAGGGGAGGGGGAGGAAAAAAGAGAGGATCTGCACTGCCTTTTGAATTCCCGGGGTAATAATATGTATGCATGAATTCCATCCCGCTGGATGGGTGACATTTATAACACAACTTAATTATAGACCTAAAAGCCATCTCTCTATTTTTCCTGACAATCCAGGGCTCTATTCAACTCTGGCAGCAAGTGTTGCACTTTGAAAGTACTTTGAGGAGCGGCGCCAAAGAGAGATGGATGTTAAACTTCTCGGCCTTTTTACTGGGTGAAGAGGGGTGCTGAAAAGCTTCTGAGTAGCATAAATTTACATCAACAGGGGACAAAGCCTCCATCATGGAACAGATAGCACTGTCAATTTCAAGGTCTGTCTCATTCAAATTACGGGAACCTCATCCCAAGCGAGGCGGCTGGCAAAATAATTTGCCGTAACATCCCGTAATGATTGCGTGGGACTGTTGCACAGTGAGTGATAGGACCAGATACCTATATATGAGACCTTTGTCTGGGAGGGGGGGGGGGGGGAGTTAACATTGCTCTACAGTTTCCCCTTTTCATAGCAGTGAAAACTTGAAGAGGTAATGATCAAGCCAGTGATAATAGAGACAAATAGCAACAAAGGAAGCGTATGACATGTGCAGGGAGGAGAAAGCATAAAGAGCTGAGGTGCAGGAGGGTGAAAAGGAGCGAAAGCACGAATGAGACAGAAAACTAGCTCCTGTCTGACACAGCAGCACCGGCCTTATTTCATTTTATGTGCTGTCAATCAGCTTGAGGCATCTGAGCAGACAGGAAGAGAGGGAGCCAGAGAGGGAAAACGCGGGAGACGGAGAAAAGAAGAAACAATCCGGGGAGAAGGTACCGGGCCGGTGGGGCGACGGCGACGCAGAGCAATAGACCTGGGATTAACAGCGAGAGGAACAGATGTAGACACAGATAGGCGTGTGGTTCAGTATAGCCAGCCTTTCTCTTCTATATACTTGGAAGGCCTGAACATTATCAACCCCGCTCCCTTGTCTTTCCACTGATCCTTTAACACTTCATATAGGAAAATAAATCACAGTCAACACAGAGAAAGGAAGGCAGCGGTTTCCAAGCATCGCCGGCGTTATCGCCCCCAAATGTTGCATTGAGACAGAGACCCATCAAAGGATGATGGGGGAGCCTCTCGTTCTCAGAACAATCACACCTGCGTCGCACACTTCACAACCATTTTTAATTCGACCACGCTCCGCTAACTAAATAGCACAACTGCCGGAGACATGAACGCGTAAGCCTTTTTCCTGAATGTGGGCGAATCTGCTGCACGGTGAGTGACAGCAGTGAAAACCCAGAGCCTGTCTGCGTTATTTACAGTAGGACATTATCGTCCAATGGTGTCTCTGGGGAGGGATGACGGGAATGTGGGAAACAAACATGATTACACCCCTCCGCTTTTCAGATAAAAGGAGGAGGAGGAGGAGGAGGTGAGCTATGAGCATGAAAGATGAGATGTTGTGTGATGGATTTGTTGACTACAGGTCCGGGGTGAGAGGAGCCGCTGTGATGAAGAGACAACAAAAGGAAGAAGTTTGGGAGGGAAAGAAAAAAGGAGATAGAGGAAGGAGAGTGAGAACAAAAAAGAGGGAAAGGGAAATACAGCAGAGCAGTGAGGAAAAAAAGGGTAGTGAGAGAGGAGGAGGTGTTGGAGCACAGTGACAATGAAGTATGAAAGAAATGTGAGCGAGACACATAAGAGGTGGCGGAGAAAAAAAACTGAATAGCTCAGGGGGAGGATGAGTTATTCAGAAGAGCGGAGTGGATGTCGCAGACGATGTCAATGAGTGCACAGCAGGTGAAGCATGGTTCTAAAAAAGAAATGCAAGAAAGAGAAAGGGAGATGGCCTATGTGCAGACAGACAGACAGAGGGATTGAGAAGGACAGACAGGGGAAAGAAAGAGTGGGAGGTGTGTGGGCTCTGACCCTTACTGGCCCCATCAGGCCCTCGCAGGACGGTGCATTCCTCGATCTGGCCGAAGGTCTCGAACAGCCGGCGGACGTCGTCCTCGCTCTGCTGCTTGCCGAGCATTCCCACAAACAGCTTCCTGTCTTCTGGATGGGAAGAGAGGAAGGGGGGAGGGAAGGAGGAAGAGGGTGGAAGAAAGGAGAGAACAGACAAATGCTACAGCTGATGGCACCGTTCTGCTGAGCTGAGAGGAACTTGTGCAACTCAAACCTCTCCCCCCCCCCCCCCTTTTTATCAGCAGTCTGCTGTGTTGAGTCTACGCTGCTGCTGTTGTTGCTGCTGCTGCTGTTGTTGTTATTGTTGTTGTTCTCACTGATGTGCAGTGTGCCACCCCACCCTGGTATGAGGGAAATATATTCCTGTTTCCAGTGAGCTATTCAAGTCTGCCACGGTGACGTTTGATACGGATGATGTTTGGAGCACTGTGGGTTTCCGGTAAAGGCAGAAAAGAGAGCGGGAATGTTTTGCACAGGTAGACAAAGTGTTAGATCGTCTGGATGCTTAAGTTGCCGAGTTGAAAGGGAACATGGAACGAGAACATGGCGGTACATTTCCTCATCACCAAAGGAGGAGGCATTATAATAAGCAAGAGTAAACTCTTGCAGCACAATCTGTCCCGCGATAAACTAAAAGTAATACAACTAAACAGTGTCTCAGCCGGTGTTTACTGTTCTCATTCAAGACTATCTGCTCCACTTTCTGCTGACAGAATGTATGATATGTTGAATGCAGACACATTTCTCACATTACTGCAATAAATGCTTGAAGTAAGGGAAGCAATACTTTGGAAAAAAAGTTGAATTTTAGAAGTAGAAGAAAAGTAGAAGGTTTTCAGCAGAATGTTGTTTGTAGATAATTGCCAGCCAATGGTTTGCACGTGTGTCATTTCTTTTTTTTTTTTTCTCCAACAAACACACAAATTTAGCTGGATTCACAATTCGGATAAATAAGTTGTCTTCCTACTATTTCGGCACTGCAAGCTGCATAATTATTTACACCTGCATTTGAGTTAAAGGATAAATGAGATTTCTTCCTGCTTAACGTAACGACAATAACCATGAGCACGACCCTATTGCTTTCACAGCCCAGTAATGGAGAAAGGTCTCATGCCTAAAAAAACCATAATGTACTCCTGACTATCACATTGCCAGTAGAAAAAATGCTTGTGAGATGCTTGGAGCAGATCTACTTCTTAACGGTCATGTATTGGTGTATAATTCTATGCCATAAGATAAGTGCACTCAAAAGCAATCCTTGGTATGAATTATGGAAATATCTGGGCTTCTTTCTGACTATCAAACTGACATCTTTTGTATAATGTATCAGTCGGAAAAGGTTGAGAGTTAGTAGTCAAGGAAAAGTGTTAAAGTGTAAAATCAGTCCCCTTTGTACAGTCTAAATGTAAGCTGTGATTTAACATTTGGACTGAAGTTGACTTTTCCAAAACTTCTGAGCAGTATTTCAGCTGGAGTGAAATTTGCTACTCATTATGTTTGAAGGGCAGCTCCACCTACACCGATATCTTCACTGCCACAACATGTCAGAGTAGCTTCCTGAGCTCCAGACGGGGGCACTCTGACTCAGATGTATGGGCTCCATACCACGACATTTCGGCCAGCCACAAAGCTGGATTTTTGTAATTAATCTTCCCAGAGCCCTGCCATTAGACAGAGCATTCATCTTCTTTACATCTTTTACATTATGCATTCCCTATTCCGCCTTGTTGTGGAATGAAATGGCTACTAGCAAGAACCCCATCGCCGGGGCTGATGAAAAGTGGCAGGAAGAGGAAGAGGAGTTTATTGGAAATGACACTGTTGATCTTCAGTGTGAGTCATTTGACTGGTAGGGAGCGGGCGAGGAGCGGAGGGCGAGAGCATCACCTGGGCCTCGACAGATGTGACGCCTCCTGTACCTGCCAGGCCCCATTAGACGCAGCTGTTCTAAAAATAAAGCACCAGGGCTTCCTTTTTTTTTGCAGCGGGGGAAATCGCATCCTGTTCCATTCCTCTAAGTTCAAATGAGACGCGTGCCTGCTACCCGCTTGGCCACACAAACGAGCACACGCATAATCAATAAGGCCATGCTACCTGCTCACTACTAGCTGTGGTGTCAGGCCGTGTTCCGGTGGTCACGCCTCACACAGCGGGGGATTCTCAAACCCGCCAGCTGAGCCTGGTGCTACTGCTCATTACTGTCCCCCCCACCCCCCCACCCCTTGGAGCTCGAGGGTTGGAAGTGAGCAGGAACCCTGAAGAGATCGCCACAGAGACGGCCACTTATACTGTCGCGTGGGATTTAGCAGGCGCCGACATGGAAGACAGACATCTTGCTGGGTATCGGGCACCAGAGGAGGATCTGCGTAGCTGTAAAGTCAACCCCCGAACAGCTGTTGGAGAGAAATGAGCTTGACCCCCGGCCAATCGCAGCAAAGGCGACAGCCCGTCCAGATCACACATGATGTTGCCTCGATTGTACCTTCCATCTTTCAAATATCCGCCGAGGTGTCACTGTTGCAACTTAAATGGGCAGAGTACAGTTTTACAGGCCTCCTGCAGTGTGTTAATGTTTTTGGGACAAAAGTCTCATCTCGGTCCCGGACCCGGGGTGATCAAATGGCGGCTTTACAGGGCTAATTAACAAGCCATGAGCGAAGTAATGAACTTTCCAAATGTGCTGGCAAACGCAAAAATAAATTACACCCCAGTGAAGGCATTAAAGGAAGTGTGAGTGTACTTGGGAGCCTTCCTTTGGGAGAGCCACGGCGAGAAAATGAATTTGGAGCTGCTATCTTTTCATTGCCTGACCTGAGAGCGTCTCAGTCGGCCCACTGCATGCCCTGGCCAGAGTATAGATTGTTATTAATTAGTCCACTTTGCACCTGTCTCCAAAGCAGCTCTTATTGGATTCCGCCGGTTCTCGCTCATGGCTTATGGCCACTCACAAGCTTTAAATTGGCATTTTATGAATATGAATAAATATTGTGTATTGCACCCACTGCACGACGACGCCATGACTCCAAAGAGTTATCCGTTGAACAAAGGGAGAGGAGAGATAAAAAAAAAAAAAGAAAAAACCCAACCTCTTCTCAAGTACAGTCATGTATTTGCATTAAGAGGGGTGAGGACCTTCATATAGAACTGTGTGAGGATACAGAAGTGTGACAGAACTCATTGAGCTGACTGTTTGACCTCTTGGTACTTATCTCTCATTGAGAGGGGCTCATCTTATCCCTCTAACGGAGCTGAGCCACACAGCTGGAGAACATTTGAGCTCTACAGCACTACTCTGCTCTACTCTGAAGAGACCTTTGTAATCTGCACTTTCAAAACCTTTGCCGCTACTTTAAAAGTAATAATGCGTGTGTGCATGTGTGTGTGTGTGGTAGCTGCTACTTCTGCTATTTCTATGGTTAAAATATAATTCTCAGATTCAAGGATACATAGGCTACGTGTAATGCCTATACAGCTATGCACAAAGACATACTGTATAACAATATTGTCAGGTCTTTGCCAGCGCACGATCACTCTCATACACAAAGCAATCCACACGTCTTTTGTTCTGTTTTCTCATCTCCCGACTGAAGGTGGGAGCAATTGTGTGGAAAATGGTTCCATGTCAGTCTCCAGCCATGTCCAAACGGAGGTGGCATGTGGACAGCCCCGCTTTATGAATGCAAATAAAATAATAAAAAAATAGGAGATCAAAAAAGTTATCAAAACGCTACTGACATCTGACAATTGCTTGTCTCAGGAAGCCTTTTCATTTCAGCGCCCGGTATATTAAAAATTAATGGATTTTGCACAGACGCCATATGCTGTCAAGATTGATGCTTCTCTCCCTGGAATAAAGTGCTACTTGTGTTGTACGCTGCAGTATATGCATATAGAGTGTGCTTTTTCTTCTTCTCTCATCTTCTTTTGTCTCTCTATTGCCCTCCCTGTATCTTTCTCTTTACCCTTTATTGTCATCCTTCACCCGACTCATTCCTTCCAGGCAAAGTCTCGTTGCTGTAAAGTCTACTTTTCAAAAGTTTCTGCTTTTGTTTGGCAATAATGGGGACATTCTCTTTAAATAATTACTCACCCGCTCCTGTGTCGTGGTAAATATATATATTTTTTTCACGATTCTATCGCTAGCTGCCCGCTGGCAGCAGTCGGAGGAGCTTGGTGGTAGTAAGTGTTCAGAAAGCATGGACAGCTGCATCTAACGATAAAAGATGCCTGCTAGGCCGCTGGGTGCATTTCAAATGCGGAGTAATGTTCCAGGCAGCACAACAGAGAAGTTGTGCTTCTTATGGTCTCATTAGAAAAGCCTGACGCTGGTGCACTGCTGCCTGGGAGGCCTGCCACCAGACACTGCTCACACATGTGGGCGTGCAGACCGGGGTGTACAGTATAGAATGGCTTCTTCATTTATCAGTCTGACTTTATTTTTCACCGTCTACTGTATGTGCCTGTAAAAGCAGGAGTCTGTTTGGAATCAAAAGGTGCCATTTGCTTTCAGAATAGGGCTTTTTAGATAATGGGCATTATACGTTTGCACATCAGTGTGAGAAAAAAAACCCTAATAGCCACTTTTGGGATAGATGTTTTCAGAAACCGTCTTTTGTTGTCTAGCATTGTTATAACTGTGATCATCTGGAGTGAATAGTCCTCTGGCCATGAGACTTTCGCATCCTTATCAGACTTAATTTCCCTTCCCCAAATAACTTCAGGGAATAATTCACCTCTTACACGCCTCATTTACTCGCACAAAGTTTACCTCAGTGCCACTTTTTGTAGAGACATTAATAGATAATCATTATCTTTCTTATGAAAGAAATGGATCCTAAAACAGTTAATCATTTGATTAATTATTATTGGCTAGACATGCAATTATTTGCAGTCAATGATATTTAATCATTACTCAAGTTAAATAATTTGTAGGGTAGTTATTAATATAAGAATAATAGAAAATAAATGAATTTTAGGTAAATTAAGTGGAGAGTGGTCTGTATCATGTACAGTAAAGGTCCTCAGAAAACAGAAGACATTACTGCACATCCACAAATGTGATAAGTCATTTGTCATTTAAAGGTGGTAGCATATGCCACATTATATCTAAGATTAGTTCAGTCACCAAATAATAATTGTTACCATAAAATTTGCTCTATGACACATTTTATTTCCTGCCATTTTAGAATTATGGCATATATAAGTCTTTTTTTTAGATTAACATAATGAAGCAAAGGGTCAGTGTACAAATACTGAGATGCTGCAATAGTGAGTGAGTCAAAATGACTTGCTATAGTGGCAATGAGTACAAAACTATGACTGAACAGCACATTAAATACAATCAGAATAGAAGGCTTTCGGAATGGACCGCAGAAAAACTACATGAAGACAAATGGGAACATTTTAACAAAAAAAAGTATTTTATGTAGCATTGTCACGTATCTCACATATCCAAACCCTATCCATAACCAAACCCTCAATCAACGATGATTTCAGCCAGTACATTATATCACAGTACTGTTAAAGTTGTGTGGATTCATTTGAGCCTATGTTAACATGAGCTGGCAGTGATTATTGTGTTTGTTCTGCTGGCTGTACTACAAATTGGCCCTCTGGGATAGTAAAGCTACCTTGAATCGTGGGATGAAGGTTCAAGATGCTGTATGTAAATGGGGTCAGGTTTTCTGCACCTCCTGTCGTACATGGTGATGTGAGCAGATGCACCAGGGAGATTTCCAGACCTGGGTTACCGAGTTAACTGAGATTGCTAACATTCTCAAGTTGTTTTAGTGTTATGAACTTACAAGTCCTAGCTGGTAGCATAAATGTCCACTTTTCAAGTTGCATTTCTCATCCCCTATGATCCTCTTCCCTTTACGCAGCATCTTCAGCTACTTTACAAGCACCATCATTCTCCATACCTTGAACATATGTTTAGTTCCTATCCAGCTAACAGAAGTAATTAGACTCCATCCCAGTAAAACGTATGTGCAATCGCACACTAAACCTTTTTACTGCTGCTGGTCACAATGTGATGTATGCAAGTGGATTATCCAGTATAGTGAGGTGGTAAATGGAATAATCAGAGGAGAACAAACATTCAATTTGTCAGTGTATCAGGCATGATGAGAGGATACAGGCTTTGCATTTGTAAACGCATTACTTCTACCACTCAAGCTGTCACATCCGTTTACCAACGGGTGTGGGTGGGAAGCTCTAAACCTTATTGTATGCATGAACAAAATCCAGAGTGAACAAGTGAGGAAACTTCCTGTTGCAGATTAAGTCCAAATATTTAAACTTCTTTACTAGTGGCCCAGCCATGGATCTCTGCAATAAAGCAATTTAAATATATGCCTTAAAACCATAAATGAATACCATGCAATGGTCACTGTTCGAAATCCCTGACATATTATCCTGTCCAAGCGTTCCCTGTATGTATCTGCACACGCACACACGCACGCACGCACGCACGCACGCACACACACACACACACACACACACACACACACACACACACACACACACACACATATCAACTGCTGCCAGGGTTTTTTCTTGACTTTTCCGAGTTTCGCACGATCGTGTCCAGAGGCACAGAGGGATCTTTTGGCTTCATTTGCATGTAAAGTGGAGCGCGCTCTTCTGTGGGCACGAGGTGCCTCCAGACAGCCCCTCCCCTGTGGCCCCACCAGACTCAGCCAGCCAGCAGCCCTCACTCTTCCCTACCTGCTGGGGTGGGGCATGACAGCACAGTACGGGACATCTTAAGGTCCTGTCAATCTCTTCACTGGCCCCGACTGGGGTCAACCTTCTGAAGAGCAGCAGGTTGGCAAGGACAAACACGACCCATTTACAAAGACTCCCCCTCAGCCAGACAGACAAAAGGCATGGATATTAAAAAGGCTCACACGGAGCTGCCTGAGTATAAAATGCAAGGATCGCAGCGCTCCTGGCACTCTATAAGTATCCAATAAAGCAAAAGTATGGGGAGCTAATAAACAAGTAGGGTAAAGAGACTGCGCCTAGACAAATGCACTGAGAGTGGCACTTTGTGAAAAAGTCGATGTTGATGGAGGTTGCTGGGCATTTCGGAGTGTTGAAACCATCTTATCAGAGTTAATAAAAGGAGAGGGTGTTGCTGGCTGACCCGTCATCTCTCTTCTCATCAGTGTGGTCTCCAGTCTCACAGCAGTAGCTAGAGGAGTGGGACCTGGCTCCAAGATTGTGTTTAGATAATGGCCATCTCCAATCATAGATAATCTGGCCCCATCTTTTCTTCACAGACACAGCAGCAGACAAGGTCAGGGGGAAAAAGATTCCTGGCAGGGCAAGGAGGAGATAGGGATGGGGCGGCTCTGAGATGATTTACTGCTGAGATTCACTCAGCTGCCTCCATCACCCTCCGTTAACTTTCTCATCCTGTCGTCTCTTCCCCTCTCGCTCCTTTTGTCTTCCGTCTCTCACTCTCTTGCATTCCTCCGTGGGCCTTGTGCTGAATCCCCACCTCTCTCACTATCACTCGCTTCATCTCTCCCTTTGCACTGCAGCAGCGATGAGACAGAGAGAGGGAGAAAGAAGGGAAGGGAGAGAGAGAGAGAGAGCGCGAGCAATGTCTACTTTTCCTCATTTCTGCCCCTTTTGGATTGAAACAAATAGCTTAGGTTTCAAGTGTAGATATAGGAGCGTGTCTTTTCCTGCACTGACCATGGAGCAAGTGAGCAGAAGACTCATGCCTTGATAGTGTCTCAGTATCTTTGAGTTTAAATCACGGTTTGATAGAATTGGGCAGGGGGAAAGAAAAAAAAGTGGTGTTAAGCGCATCAGATAAATGTGGACTTTGTGGGGAAGAGGTTGGCCGATTCGAGGAACAGGAATAGATTTAAAAGCCATGAAGCTCCCCTACCATGCTCCATTCTTTCTTGATAATCCAAGGAAAAAATAAAATAAGACATGAGTCATTGTAATAGACAGCCAGAGAATCGGCTCTGTGATTCACAACGGCAGCCGAGCGGCAGGATTGTGTGGCGCCGGGGCCCCCCCTTAGTCATTTTCTGAGCGCTGGTTTTACTTCTCCTTCTGACACTCCCATACCCCCAGAGAGAAGACGTCTCTCAGGGACACCACAAACAAAAGAGGGGCTACTGGATTCTCCGAATGGAGTAATGGGCCCTAATGCCTGCACAGGCACGTAATCGAGACCTCTGCACAAGTTCCCATGACAGATAATTGCTGATGTCTTGGTAGTGATAAATGTGACTCCATTCTAGAGGTACAAATGTCCCGGTGCAGCTCTGGGTTTGACAACCGAGATGCCCCGTTGGGATTGGTGTACCTGGCTGTTCCTCAGCCTTCCACAGACGAATCCCTCGCTACTTCCTCTCCTTTAGTCAGTCTTAGCTGGGCTGTCTATTTCCTTTTAACCACAGGCCTTCATAGTAAATCTCATTTCATTGTCAGCCGTGACTGTGGTTTACTTCCCTGGCCTGTCTGCTGACTTCCTGTTGCCATTAACGCTCAATATCTCTGTTGGGGCCTGTCTGCTTGGTCTTATTTCATTCTGTGCTGTGTCCTATCCTGTCCTCCCATATAGAAAGTGCATCTGACAGACTAGTAGGGGCTGTGCCAGCCTTAGAGCTCTCTGTATTTCATTTACACTGCCTGTTCATCTCCCTTCTCTTTCTGCCGAAAAAAGGGTAGTAATTGATATTGGGACCCATCCATCCTCCCCTCTTAAGTCCAGAGATCCAATTTATCTTGGTGAGAATGCCGATTGGCTCTCGCCCAGGCCTTGTCGGTCAGACTTTGCCTGTTTTTAGATGGCCGTTAATTAAAGTGCCGCCATGACAAAAAAAAAAAATCCGATCCACAGGGGTGTGTGTGGCAATAGAAATGGGCCATCTGATTCACACTTGACCACATAAATCAGTGAAGTGGCTCAGTCTAATCTGACCTAGGCAGTCCAAATCACCACTTTGAAATGCAAGCACAGGACAGACACAGATCGGTCCAATTAGATCCAATTCCACCCATGTAAATCTTTAACAGGCCTAATCTGCATTAACCTCGGTGATGTTAGTCACAAATGGCTTCAGAATGATCTAGTCAATCACCATGTCAGTCAGACTAAAGATGGAGGGAGGAGGCTGCGCAAAAGAATCAGTATGATGTCAAAGCATAATTGCTACATTTTAATGTTTAGTGATTCATGCTTTAAACTGGCCGGTATGCTTTTTTAAAGAAGGGCATTCTTTTAAAACAAATGATCCAATTTAACTCGTGGAATTGCACCCATTGATGCATGTGCAGGATGCCGAGTGGAGTTCAGCTGAAAGCCGGAACATTGGATCACACGAACCTCACGCCGCTAACTAGCAGATGGTTCAACAATCTATACTGACAGTACTTTATGATACAATATGATATAATGAGGCAGACGGATAGATAGGTAGCTTAGTGGACAGAACAAGAAGTAGGTAGGTAGATTGGATGGCAGTATGGGTTGTGGATACTGCACATGTGAGTGTTGAGTGTAAGAAAGTGATACGGCTATTAGTTGTGCTCTTCTAGACAAAAAGTATACTTTGTACGCCACAAAGAGGTTCCCAACTCCACTTGAGAGCCCTACTGTATGCCGTCTCTTTCCTTCTTTCGGTGACTTCTGAAAACTGTTTCTCTCTCCATGTAGCAGCTCTGGGGTGTTTCCATAAGTTTAGTGTATGTGCTTATTTTTTGTCCGTGCATATTTGGGGTTGCATCCCACTGCCTGTATGGAGAGCCTCCTCTCCCAAATTCATTCTGTCCCCTCTCTCCCTTTCTGGTTCTCTCCATGTCTCCGCGTGTTGTCTTTGAACCGCTCCCAGTGACTGTGAACCTGAGACAGCCCCTCTGCTGGCACAGATGGGAAGTCAATAGAAGCAAGTGACCTATATTGCAGGCTACTCTACCAACTCCCAGTGTGTCTCAAGTGAGAGCAGAATATTAAGGATTGCGTGTGCACTGTTCCGGTGTATTTGTGTGTTTACGTGTGTGTTTTTAAAGGGGGGTGTGTGCAACAGAGACCGGGAGAAGGTTAATTACCTCCTCGTCCTTCGCTGTCGGCTGGCTTCACCTGGATGGGTCGGTTCATCTGGAGAGAGAGAGAGTAGAGGGAGAGGGACAAAAGGGAGAGAAGGGAAATCCCAGGTTAGCACAGTACGATAGGAGCAAAGGCTAAGATACACAATGCAAAGTCAGAAGGGAACGAGTGAAACGTGGCAGCGTTCTTGGCATCTTGAGTTCGTGCTGCTCAGTGAGCTAAACGCAAAAAAAAAATCTAAATGGTGACGATGCTGTGAAAGAGATAAATCTATTCAGTGCTCCATGCCAACGTGTTTAATTAATCCAGGGCACTGCCTCTAGAGATGCCTGAATTCCCCTCACAGTTCAGCAGAATTAGCACTTTTCAATGACAGAGCCACACTGGGTGTCAGATGGCACTTGGAGATTAATGCCATTACATCAGCCACTCCCAGCCCCACGGGGAGAGGTCCTTTCAGGCTGGCCCTTGCTCTTCCTGTCCCCTCCTGGCTCCAGACTCCCAGTCACCGACTATATCCTGCTAATCCCTGACCCTCAGCAATCTCTCTTTTTCTCTGCCTCCATCCCTTCCTCCTCTCTCTCTCCTCTCCACCCAGAAGCCCTTTTTACGACTCATAACCAATGTGCCACTGGTCTGGACAGCCGGCCCCACCCTGCCCCAGCCTACTCCTCCTCCTGGAAGCTATTGAGAGCCACCGAACAGCGTAGCTGTGAAACAGCTTGTGAAAGGTTAACAGTAGGGAATCGATAAACAACCTTTGAAGAACCATTTTATAGTGAGGTGAAAGCAAAGCGTCGCCAAGCTGACATAAAAAAAACCTTTTAAAAACTGCATGCCGTGAATAAAAACTCCCCTGGCTCTCTTTGCACCCTTTTCTATGGTTTTGTTTTTTTTTCTCACTCCCTGGAGTTTAAATGCAGAAAAACCCGAAAAACACTCGATCTTGTGACTTTTCTGAAACAGGAATAATATCCCCCTCTTTCCTTTTGTGAAGAGGGTAGGTGTTAAGAGCCACCCTCGAAGACCCATGCTTATTGAGGCTACCCACGCATGTCATATTTGGCATTGAGTTTTATATTTGGCATGGTGTTTTTCTGGCTACAGTCAGCAGTGGGCCTATCTTTCTAACTAGGCCATGCAGACAGGTCCAACATGTGAGTGCCAGTGAATGGCACACGATACTGCCCCCTCAGATCAGTCAGCTAGGGCAGCGCGGGGGGGTGTCGGGCCCTCAGGCAACGCAGCACTTGACAGCAGTTGACCATGGCCAAATATAGACCTAAGACTCTAGACATGTATAGACAAGCGTATACATGGTGACACCCTGGGGACGTAATGTACTCGCGGAGCAATATGCTGTGACACTGGGACAAAGCTTAGAGAGATGACGGGCACAACACAAAGACAGACACACACACACACAGTGACTCAGACAAAAGCACAGGGACAGTCACATCAATACAAATTAATGCTAGCTGTAGCTTCTTCTGCTAATATGAGAGGGAATAAGAGGTAAATATGTATCATTAAGTAATGTTTTTCCTTTTGTGCACAATATTGACAGTGTTCAACTTTGCAGACACTACAAGCAAATGGAATGATGGAAGTCATCACTTAATTTCCTTATGTTCTCAAGTGGGAAGGAGTGTATGGTTGAGACTGGCTTACTAATGCTCTGAGAGAATGGAGTAGACATAGGGTCCTGTTGGTCTTTATTTATAGTGTGGATCAAGGGGTGAAGCTGAGCATCATTTTCATCGTCTTTGTTGAGCCCAAGGCGGTAACAGTGTCATTCGTCACTATTGCACTGAAAATGTGCATTATGTGCATGAGCATTTTAAGCCACAGGACTTTCAACTAGCAGACTGCTGTTCATGTCCCGTATGCAATCAAAAGTCCACGTTATTTTATTTGACTTTACTTACGTCACTAACATAGTTAACTAACACCACCTACATAAGTAATGTAACAAACCAAGTGAAGCCAATTCTGAAGTGCCTTAGACTTGCATTCTTTCAAATAGACAGTGTGACTCTTCTGGTTGCAAAAAGAAGTCTCATTGTATAGAAGTCTGTGAGCAAAAGGACCCTACTTCTCGCTTGATTTATTACCTCAGGAAACATTTAGTTAATGGTCTCAAATGCTAGTTTCAAGTCTTCGATACAGCATTTTAATTAACAATAGTCCAATTTAAAGTAAAAGCATGTTGCCTAAACAAATTCTGCACTGCACAAGCATGTACAGGTACAATGATCACTGGTGTTACTGGACATTTGTAGAAGAATGTATGAATAATGAGAAATAACTTTCTGTAAGTATCACATGAACCACTGTATGAGGATAGGTTGAGCATTGATGTTTGTGAAGAGAGAGTTGATGTCAGCTGGAGCATCGTAAGCAGCTGGGTAAGGTGTGTTCTGTGTACATATTGTAAGTGTGTGTGTGTGTGTGTGTGTGTGTGTCTTGACAGCAGCTCAGGTTGGGGGGAAGAATTTGTCTCACATAAGAGGTTTAGAGTAGCCCAAAGTCCCAAGATCCCCGTCCAGTGATCAGTCAGCTTCCTGGTCTTAAACGGCAGCGATTGGCCAGGAGGCTTCATTAGTAGCCCCTGAGCCTCTGCAGCAACAAGAGTCATTAGACAAGCCAAAAGTACACTTTGGGTTGCTAGGCAACCGAGCGGAGGTGGCCCGGCAGGCAGGCGAAGCAAGCTGCCCGTTGGTCTGTGGGCTGCTGGCCAACCAATTGGCACTCCTTTCTTTTTTCTTTCTTCCTTCTTTTCTTCTTTACTTGGTCCAAGGAGGTCATAGTGAGAGGGGAGGAAAAAAAGATTCCTCAACTCCCACCTTCCAGCATGTCCCACTTTCATGTCCCTTTTTAGTGACTGTGACAATGATTTTTCAGAGCGAGTCTGCCGCAACGTCTGCTCCAGCTTCCTGCCAAATGATGGAGTTCAGCTCAATGCCAAAGTATGGCGTTGCGAGTAGCGCTCACATGCATATGGCGGCGGTCGGGATGTCTGCTTCTTTGAGCCACCTTATAGTGTCCTTTACACACATGTTCTTGTGCAAACAGAGGAAAGGTTTCTAGCACACGCGCTTACTGCACAGAAATCTTGAAGTTCACTTAACTTTTATCCTCTCTCACTCTCTCTTCTCTCTCTCACTGTTGCGCGCACACACACACACACACACACACGCAGGCACAAAAAGTCTAGGGGCTCAATAACAGCAGGTGGCTTAGGTGACATTTTAATCCCTTATTACTGAGTGCAGGATTAGCCAACAGATCAAGGCAGAGTTAATTATATGAATTCATCAGAGGCTGGGCGAAGAGGCAGCCTGCTTTCCCCTAGGGCCAGGACCCACCCCCACACCACCCACCCTTTGCCTACACACACACACACACACACACACACACACTAAGGAAGAGGACAAGTGACATTCTGTCTGTCTGTGAAGCTAGCTAGGTCCCTATTAGCATTTCAACGGCATAAAGCTAAGATAAAACATACATTGGAGCCTCCGGAGACGCTGTAAGACAAATGACATGCACTACCTTTCCCGTTGGACCCCGCAAAAATGAACTGCAGAGACATCGGAGTGGAGGACTATGGGGTTTTTCATCCTATAGATGTGTGGCTGCCAAGGCTGAAAGGAGTTCAACACCCCCCCCCCCCCCCCCGTCTTGCTCTATCTTTGTCTCTTTCTGCCCCTTTGGCCTCCAAAACCAATATGCTTCCCACCACAGCCCCTTAATGGGTTGATCAATGCTGACAAATAGGCAGCTCATGCTGTCTTGCCTGGGAACTCACTGCTCTGTGCCTGTGTGCTGCTGCACTTGGAGAGGCCATCCCTCTTTCTCCTGGTCTCTCCCTTTTTTCTGTCTTTCGCTTTCTTTCACTCACTTTTTTTTCCTCTCCATATTTTCCCCTCCTTCATGCTCTATTTCCTTTATGTCTATACATTCTTTTGTTTTTTTTCTTTCTTTGTACTAATCTCTAGGGGCAAATCTATATTTTTCATTCCGCTATGATGAATAAAAGTCAGGGGGTGAAAGGCCAACAGTGTGGAAGAGAGAAACTTGCTTACATTTTTCCAGTAAAGGATTGTGGGAACATTTCAGAGCGTATGGCCCTGTGTGTTTGTGCGTGCAGGCTTTTCAGTCCATCTATCTTTGTTGAGCTTTCTGATTGATAACAGTGCAGTGGAGAGAGAAAAAAGACAAGGACACTGCTGGCCTTTGACCATGTTTGACCATGCTTTGTGAATACCACTGCTCACAAAGCAAGCAAGGTGAAATGCTATCTACCAGAAATGTTCTCTGAGGACCATGGCAGGAATGACAGAGCTTGTCCACTGTCGAGTCTCTTTGGCAGAAACTTACCCTACTTCTTTTGTTTTAGTGGTCCAAAGTTGAATTTGGCAGAATAAATGACACTTCTAGGATCCTGATGTGTAAATTGAAATGCGTTTATTTTCTCTTACTTAATGTCAATTGTTACCTTCTATCTTCTTTTTTTAAATAAGTCCAGAAAGGCGGGGTGATGAATCATTACATTCTCAGCCAGTCACATTGTTTAATTTCACAACTTTTAAACCACTGTGCCAAACATATATACGGTATATAACTATGGTCTATATACATATGAGCTTTCACACCGCCAAAAGGCATCAACCAATCATGTTGGTGTGGAACAGATATATTGAATACATAGATATATTGTACAAAAAAAAAACACCCATGTTTGTGCTCGACCACATCATGTGGTTCAGCTACACTGCTACAGAGCAAGCTCTACTGTATTTTTGAAATGCATTGAAACATTGTGTGCTGCTACATGCTGCTATTGCCTCACTGTGACCAAGTGATTGGTGAGAACTTGCATCATTCTGATGAGAATAGTCCACATGTAACAGTATTAGGATTTTTCATGAAAGCTAAGTGGACACATTGATTTTATTGTATTTCTATACTTTCAGAAGGAAATGTTAAAAACACATCATTATATGCAAAAACGAGTAATGGCTAGTAGTTTGTTTCTCTTTGCTGTTATTTCATTTCAGCTGCTTTCATTTCATCTCACACATCAGATGCCGCTTAGTTTTCAAGTCATCAGGTACGATTTTCTTGATAAGCCATCCTTTGTTTGATGCCTCTCATTATCATTCTGCAGTTTTGCCGTCAGTAAATTCATTGGAGCTGTTGATGCCATTTACAACTCTTTAAGCTCAATTAAAGATGTTTATTGCAGACTGGCTTTTCTTAAAGAGCCAACAAAGAGCCGTTGGCTGCGGTTCAGATCGAAATGCATCATTCCAAAAGCAAACAGAAGGATGCTGATGCTGATGCTGATCTTTGACCATTTCAATGCCACTATAAGTGACCTGACCACTGTCATCATCATCATTATCATCATCATTAGGAGTATTTTGCTGTTTCACTGAATTAAATTAGCATTTTTGTCACTGCTCATTTGACATTGTCATGATAAACCTGTAGTTAAAAAGATAATAGTAAAAGCAAAATTCTTCGACCGAACATATCCAGATTGGCTTTGTTCGTATAATGAGGATTTTCAGGTAAAAGACCTGAAAAACGACAGCATTTAAAAATATGATTATGTCACTGTAGGCCTGTCTTACTGGCAAGAAAGTGTCCGTAACCTGCACAGCCTGTACCTTACCAGCCTAAATTACTCCTTCCATCAACCCATCGCTCACATGTCAAGACCCTCATTTCTGTGTGGAAGGGAAACAGGGCCAGCACAGCAGGAACGAGTCTTTCTCTCAAATTGGTATGTGAGTTCACGGCAGCCTCCCTGTGAGGCCAGCGAGTCAGGAGAGGTCGGCCTTGCCGTGTGTGTTGGGAGGAGATGGGTTAGAGCTGGAGTGATCACACAGTGCTGTCTCCCTGGAAAACACATGAAGGAGGGCTGTGTCTGCCTCACTGTGAAGAAGAGGGAGAAGGGGCGCTGACAGTTCAGTTCAGGGTGGCTGGCAGTGAGATGCGGCCTATTTTTAGCTCCAAACCCCAGGTCCTATTTAAAGAATAGATACTAGGGGTCTGTTTGGGAAGGGCAGGGGGCTGGCAACAGCAGAAAAAAAAAAAAAAAGGGGTTGCTTGTAACCAGCTAACCCAGTTTTCCCTGGTGTGATGCTGCAGTATCATAGGAACATCTCTCTGTTTGAGAACTGAAGAAGCCTCTTAGATGAGAGGCGAAATCTCTTCAAAAACCTAAAGCAAGTCCAGTTGCATACGATGATTTCCATGAACTGGAGCACTGAGAACCACATCTCTGTGTTTGTGTTTTGTCTCAGTAATCTCTGTCCCGTTCTCCACAATTACCTGGCATTTGATTCTCCCCGGAGAAGGATTTTGGCTTTTAATTTATCTCTATGAATCCGGCATTGGCTCTTTGGTCCTCTGAGAGGCCCAGTTGAGCATCTGAACCAATCTATACAACACCCACCCTGCTTGGCTCAGTCCAACCCAATCTAGGCTCGGGAACAGTAGCCCAGCCTGCATTCATAATAGCCCTGTTCTCCCTTCCTATTTTTATTTTCACTCTGCTGGTGCTCAGCGGGCCTCCTCTTGAGGTGGGACAGAGGCGGACAGGGACAGAAATTGGATGAGAAATCGAGCCATCATGTGATCCTGTGCTCCATAAAGCCTCTTTTCTTCCTCTGACTGTAGATGGATTGCTGTGAAGATCACAGCAACCAATGGCCAGTGCACTATATTACATTTATGGCCCCCTTTTTTCCCTCCCTGTCTCCCTCCCACCTTTTCCCCGTGAATACGAGAGGGGGGGTGGAAAGAGGGACGGGAGGAGTCGGGGTAGAGGTGCGTCAGGGGGACGACGATTCGACACAGTGAGACAAGACTAACAAATTAGTCAAAGTGACAGGGAGTTTTATGAGGTCTGCTCTTGTGAGGCGACTGCTGCTCGCTCATCTCTCTTTCTTTCTCTGGGCTATAGGGACACTATGCCAGAGCCGTGTGTTTGTGTGTGTGGTACATACTTGTGCATTTTGAAACGATGAAGGATGAAGGAAGTGGTAAAATAAGGAAGGAGAAAAGGAGCGGCAATCACAAGAAAGATAGAGCATTAGGAATGAAGTGGACAGGGGTTCAATTTTGCTCTGACTTCAGCTTTCTTTTTCATGTCGCAATGTAACAGCCACTCATACACATTTGGCTGTCTTCAGTGTTAACATTAATGAAGGAGAAGTATTTATGAAGTGATTAATTCACCTTTTTTTTAAAGTGAAGGTGTGTGTGTGTGCTGTATATATGACAACGATAACAGAATACACACTACTGCCAATGCATGCACCAAGAATGTTAAATACCCACTCGAGCCGTGCAAAAAAAAAAAAAAAAAAAATCTTAGCTGGAATCGCAACAATACACTGAGCATCTATCACTCTGCAAGGCCACAGTACAAATGTTTCTGAGCGGGTTTGGGCAAAAAACAGCGAAAGTGGCTCACGGTTTAAAGAGGAGTGGGAGAATGATAATAAGTGGAGGGTAATGACACACCATGCATCTGTTGGATTTATGAGTGTGTATCCTGCTCCGCTCCTCTCGTAGACCTGCCGGGCCGGGTCTGCACTCTGGCCCCGTACACACCATAGTGCTGATGAGAGGAGTCAGTGGTGAGCAATCACAGGGCGAGGGGAAGAATGGAGCTTGGACTCGCTTCGCTGTGGGCAATTACAACATCCAACAATTGAGCACTCAAGGTCCAGATCACACACTAACGCATACGTCAAAATAGCCTGCAAAAAATGCACAGGGTCACAGAAACAAGCAAGCAGCCAGGATGGAGGGCCCATGTGGGGCACAGAGGAAAAGAGCCTGTGAGCCCATATATACATATACACACACACAGCAATGTATATTCATTGAAGCAGTGTGCTTAAAAACAGATGGCAGCATCGCGCAGCGTTAACTTTACTGTTCATTCTGTTCCTGGAAGGTGCAACAGTGCTTCCATTTCAATTGAGCACATTTTTTTTCTCTTTTCTCCATCAGGCTGCATGTTCTACCACTTTTCCAGGTTAGCTTTTGTTCTACTGTAAAAGGTAGCTTTGCACAAGAGAGGAGAACAATAACACAGCTGTGTTAACAAATGTGAATTTAAAAAAAAAAAACGTTTTATGAAGTAAGAAATGCATTTTTAAATTGTTTGTTTAGCCCTTAGGATACACATAATCAACCCAATTTTGGCGAGAGGCATTAAATGTAAATAAAACGGTGTTGTTAACAATGGAAATTACGGTTTGTATATTGTAGCCAGAGGCTGATGACTGGTCCATAAACGGCATATTGTTTATACATAAGTTTATCTTGGGTCAGATACACACATTTGTGGCTGTTTTTATAGTATACATATTGTGAATAGACTTCTTTGTCTGTCCATGGGTAAAGTTCACATTTGGTGAATATACAGTAGACCTTGTAATCGGGGGTTTGCTGAAGTGCTTACTTTAATCATTATTTTAACGTTTGAAATATGTGTATTTATTTACACTAATATTAAGGAAACAACACAAAAAATAGACATTGTAATTTTAAAATGTAATAATGCATTGACTGAACGAAATCACTTGATTAACTCGCTAATCATCATGCACATTACCATCTACACAGACACACATAAAACAATTAAACCCTCTGCTTTCACCATCACAATAATGAATATATTCAACCAAATTAAACCGTCTACCAGCACATTAGACAATCTGAGCCTCTGATCTGATCAACCCCGAATTATCTTAATAACATTTCTAGCAAGAACTGACTTAAGGTAAATATGAAAGCATGTTGACTGTAAACATATTATGTGTTTCAGACACACTGCATAGGTGTTGGGTTAATAATATAGACATGCACACGTATTTACCAGAGGGAGGGTGTCACCACATTAACAGCTCTCTCCTTTGTAAGGTGAATGTGCAAATTATAGCAGGACCAGGTGGTGTTCCATGTCATTCCAAGTCAAACAGGAGCCATACTTAGATTTGATTTAAATAAAAATAAACAATCCCGGGGCATACAATTTACTCATAAGATTCTGCATTTTTTAGATCATAGTCTGCAGTTTTTGCTATCACCACTGATTATTGAAGCTTTCTCCAGGGAGCCAAAAACAGTCCTTTAACATGTTAACAGATGAACACGTTGGCTCTATTGATTACATTAGGTATAATACCAAATCTCATGCCATTCTTACACAGGCAGGCTGCAGATAATCCGATGTACGTATTACACACACGTCATGCATGTGCACACAGATTCATAAACCCACGCTCACTAATGGGAGGCACGAGGATGAGGATGCTCGTCAGACAAACACTATCATAGAGAAATGGTCGCGTAAAGCAAATGCCGAAAGAAAATAGCAATAATAATGGAGCAGAAGATATGTTTTTGTAATGAGCAATAGACTGCAGGCATGTAGATAACTAAGCACCCACACACTAATGCATGCTTGCTCAGTTGCAAACAAATGCATACATTCATGAACGCACACACACATTCACACACATGCCGCCAAACTTGTGCAGAAATGCCTTTAGACACACGCACACACACACACACACAAGCACGCAGCCCTGCAAGACGCCGTTAGCACAGAAGGCTGTTTGTGAAAATGATCACATCAATCGAAGTGATAGATAAAAGACTGGGAGCAATTGATAAAGTGCCACAATTATTTGGAAGATGAATGGCTGAATTTGCTTTTGAAATTGGACTGGATCTCAAGTGCAATGGAACAGAACTCATCATCATCAATGAGCCTGCCATTAGATTGCTTTCTGTCACAGCCCAATATCAGCCCGGACAATTGGATCCATCTGCCAAATGGGATCAAATAGACCTACTCACACACAACATCAGAGGTGATGTATAGTGACCGTGTGTAAAACATATTACATTGGGAATGCACAATACATCATTGTGTATGTTGTTGTGTGTGCGTGTGCTCGGGTCTAACGTCTGCCATCACCGCGGACGAGTATGCTCAATAGAAATGATTTGAGATACATTAAGGGAGCACAAGTACGACATGGACGGAAATGATAGCGCCAGCTATGCAAGGAGGGGAGGAGGGGAAGCACGATGCTTAAATGCCACAAATGAACCCATCAATTCATATAATGTGCGTGAGATGATTGTAAAGAAAAGGTACAGTGTGAACAGCGTGAGATAGATGTGCAGTTAAAGGGGGGAGCTATAACAGTAGGGAGAGAATCATTTGCTCTCATCTTCCAACAACACCGGGACATTTTTTTCTTCTTCTTTTATTATTATTATTTAAAATAATATTTGCAAAGTTGCAACTCATAAAACTTGTACTATCATATCACATAATTTATTTAAGCCTATAAATCCTTTGGCTTTTGCAGTTACACGCCTCATAATGATGCATTGGTTAACACGGCCTGAATATTTGAGCCACATAAAAATGGTAATAGATTAAACCAGGGGAGTGTATGGAGCTGCGATGTGTGTGTGTGTACGTTTGTGTGTGTGTGTGTGTGTGTGTGTGTGTGTGTGTGTGTGTGTGTGTGTGTGTGTGTGTGTGTGTGTGTGTGTGTGTGTGTGTGTGTGTGTGTGAGCTATCAGTAAAGAAGTATTACTGCAGCTTACGCGGGCCTTAGCAAACAGAAGGGAGCATCAGAATGCACTGTATCTTCCCCTGCATACACATGGACAAAGCAACAGAAAAGGGACAAACACAGCGGGGGGGTTGGAGGCAAACACACTAAGTAATGTATTGTGCTTGGAGGGAGGTGACAGGGGTCTGGTGATTCAGAGCGAGCGTGTAAATGGGCCGCTATTAAGGAAGACGAAGGCTGAATGATTGTTTACAGCCACGGATCTGCCCGGAGAAACCATCTTTGCACTTAAAATTAGTTATTTACCTTTTCTGTCGTGTCTGGGAGCATCTACAGCAATCACTACATTAAATTAACATGCTTTAAATCACAAGCACATCTTCTGCAACCTACTAATACGTCGGTGAGATGACACCACAGTGTTTCGCTGTAATCTTTTCAATATGTTTCTCATATGCTCTGAGAGACTTGTCGGTCCTGCTGGATATTCAATACCCCTCTATTAGGGGTGGGCGATACACCGAAAATGTACCGATACCGAAATTTACGACGACACCCGACGTCATTTTGCCCATGTCGGTATATTCGGTTTAAAAAAAAAAAAAAAAAAAAAGTCGTTTTTTTCTTGTTTGGCTGTGTGTGTAGGTAGGCTACCAGTATGTTCATGTCCCTTTAAGACGCTCGGCTGTACTGTACTACGTATACAGCGTGTTCAGTCACGTGACTCCACCCCATCCAGTCTGTAACAAGAAGGGAAAGTGTGGGTGAGACGAAAATGGAGCCCGCCGGTTTAAACGATGAAGCGGCTGCTGCCGCGGCAGCCGAAGTGAAGGTGCGTGTCCACAGGCTGCGGTGTTTCCCCGCGTCCCATTCATTGTCTATGTGAAAAGCTGTGCAATGCATTCTGGTAGCGTCACGGTGAATGGCGAGTTGGCCGCTTCTCATTTGCCTAAAGTTGAAGTCGAATCTACTTTATGCTAATCAGAGGCGCCGGGCTCGACTCGCCGCCTCGGGAACGCTCGCGAACACTCGCAAAAAATGTGTTGTTTAAAGGAGAGCGCCTGTCAATCATCCTCTAGTGGCAGCCCACCAAGCGTGCAATACTGGGAAGCGGCGCGTCCACACGCGTTTAAAATCGCCTCTGTGGACACGTACCTTAAATCTGGTCGAGGAGGAAGAGCACCTCGTTCCCAAAAGAAATGCGTCATCGATCGGTTCAGCGAGGACGATGTCGATCAGAAAAATGTGAAATGTAAACTGTGCCTAAAGACTGCCTTTGCACAAGTCATTGTTTACTTTTCCAGTGGCAAATGTGAAATGTATTTTGTTTACAAGGGATGCAACTTGTTTCTCCCGTTATAGAGAACCTGATTACTTGACAACTCCATATTTTGAATTTGTTTATAGAGACTGTATTTTTAATACTTTATTTTATACTACCAAATAAATAATATAAATCTTAACTACAGTGTAGTTTTACAGTCCTTTAAAGTGGCATTTTTTTTAGCCGCGGGGGGGGGGGGGGGGGGGGTTACTTATCGTTCATTTATCGTTATCGAGGTGAATTCCTCAATATATCGTGATATTGATTTGAGGTCATATCGCCCAGCCCTACCCTCTATTCATATGTTGTATGTTTCCCTATAATGACCTGACAAAAGAAATATTTTCTGTTGTATTTGTTTATATTCTATTCTATTGTGTTCTAGTGTAATGTCTAGGGTAGCTGAGGTTGATGTTGACTATTGTCTAAAGCATTGACAGGATAAACTTAACTGCATTGTAATTTTACTTTTCAACACAAACATTGACACGCCCACACTGCAACTTTTTCTACCCACGTTTAAAATAGAATTAGCTTCTTTCTGCATCCTGATATACCCTTCGCCATCGCATCTTTTTTTAAACTCATTTTCTCTGTCAAACTCAAGCACATGAATCAACCCCCCTCACACACACACACACACACACGTTGTTCTTGTGCGGTCAGTGTCTGTGGGAGCTCTGCGGGGACCTGCGCTGTCAGAGAGCAGACCACAGAGTGTTCCTGGTCCCTGCTCCACCTGCTGTGACAGCTAATTAGGCCTCGCCACAAAGGCTGGCCTGTCTGGGTGCTGGAGTGGGTGTCGTGGCATGGCACGGCAGGGCATGGCATGGGATGGCTTGGGGGATAACGTGGCCAGCTGATGAGGTGCCCTGCCGTGTTGTCCGGGGACAGGCTTAACCCCGGCAACACCCACGACCACAGTGATGTGTTCTTGTCTTTGTTAAGGTCCCCTTCAGTCATTAATTATGCTCGCACACTTATATTAGCCCTCCATTTAGGCTAATCAACAAGCAGGGCCCTCCACTGACATCATTAGCTCTCATAACAAGCGGCAGCATTGGGGAGGGGCCCTTCAGAGCCGCTTGTGAACATTAACCCTTTTTGTGCAATAATGAGCCACCCTCATCTTGTGGCGCACCTCAGGGCCTTTTGTCCCTCTCCTGTTGTCCAACGACCCCCCCAGCATGTTCTTCTCGCAGCGGCGTCATTATGGGACGGCGGCAGCAGCGAGTGCCAAAGCCGAGGTCGCTGCAGGCAGACAAGGAAGCTTAAATAGCATGGCAGGAAGTTAACACTGCAATGGGGCCAATGTATTTTTGGGAGGGTTGGGGATCAAAGGCGCTGAGGAAATGGGATGAGACAGGGCAGTCTAAGCCCTTTGGGTGTGTGTGTTTCGTTTGAGTTTGTGTGACTCATATTAGATATGAGGAAAAAGGAAAGAAACACAGGTTGAAGATGGTGACAGGGAGCTCAGCCGCTTGCCTGGACCAGCAGGGAGCATGGAAAGTGAGAGCGGCTCCCTGAGCGACTGCACAACCTCCTGGGGTTTGAGCTGCTGTTTGGACACAAAATTAAAAACACACACACACACATATGCACACACACACACACAATACACAGACTGAGCTCACATTTGACAGTTGTCCTCAAGGAATAAACAAGCTTAACTTAAAAGTGTATGTTATCACTTTTTGATTGTCACACTCACACACCACGCACCCACAAGCGTGTAACCACACACACACACACACGCACACAGTCCTAATGCTGCTGCACACATGTGACCTGTGCGTCATGAATATACATGCTTGTGTGCACACATGTACATGTCTGTGCCTCTTACAGATGCACGCATGCCCACACATGCTTCTACACGTCGCGTGGTAGCGGGTCCTTGTCAACCTCCACAAAGTGCCACCTATCGCAGAGATTCACACCTGAACACACTCAAACTCATGTTCTTTAACATGCAAGTATGTATTTGTGTGTAATTAATTCCACCTCCCACACACATGCACGTTTTCCCTTATGTGACTTATGACTCATACGTCAGGCAGGAGTCACAGGCGTGTGCATATATGTCTCTGTGGAAGAAAATCAGCACCACGGTTGTGTTATGAGGCAGCAGTGTCTTAGTTTCCCTACACGCTTTTCACAGTCATTTACTTTCAAGCTAAGGTCTTAGCTGTCCCTTTTGCTTGCTACGACTGCATCAAATTGTCTAATACACCGTTTGCTGTAACTAGCTTGTATAGAAGCCTTGGACGTTGTCTTCAAACTTTCCAGATGCACATTTAAAACAGGCAACCGTATCATGATATTTTCATGCAAGTTGTGTGGGCGAGTTGTTTGCCATGAAGATCCAAATAAAGACACCATGCATATGCATTATTGGCACAGAAGCTGGAAGTAAGACAAAGGAAGCAAAACAAACTATCTGCCTACACAGTTTGCCATGATGGCATTTCATTTTATTTAAGATATAATTCATATACCACTGGTATTCAATTGGTATTGACAAGTATCAGCAATCCGTATGAGGAGGGATATAATGGTGTTGTATTGGAACATCCCTAATTGGAATGAATGAAGCACTACGTTTGAATGTTCCATCCATTGTTTAACACATCCATGGTAACTAATCACAGGTGGATCAAGGACCACAGACCACATTCAATAATTTAGCAGATGAGAGTTGTGGACCACGCTAAAAGTAAGCAGAATAGGCAAGTAAAGTACAACAAAGTCAGAGAAACCTTCATTAGTCTCATCCGTGTGGCTTCAAGTTGACTCTGAAGGCACAATCCTAGCCAATTACTGCATCCCAAAACTTGTGCTCAGGGCAATGTGTAGCCCTCTCTGTTCTTTACTTATTAATTCCTGCCAGGCCCGCTGCATGCTGTTCTGATTGGCTATTCATGGTGAAACATTCATCTCATCTCATTGTCTCCCTCTGTCTCGCTCACCTCCCTCGTAACCATTGCTGACCAGTAACTGAATTTTCCCCGTCTTCTAAGCTGTAATTTAGAAGGGTATGCATGTGCTGCTGCCGTCTGTGGGCCATTGAGGCAGAACCGTGAAAAACAAGGCTTTAAAGTTGTCACTGAATAATGTAGCCGTGTTGGTGAATGCTATGTGACACATAAGCTGCAGCGCAACTTTGAAGTGCAAGTCGTTTCAAAGATGTAATGGCGAAAGCGGAACTTTTCCTCCGACGACAGAAGACTCTCAGAGTAAACACACAAACTTCAGAGCGATTTTCAGAAAAGGAAACTAGTGTGCACTGTGTGCAATACTGACATACGTTAGCGTACCTACGTCTGTTTGTTTGTTGTTTTGACTCATTTGTTTGTTCATTTTGCTCATTTGCAAACGCACAACAAACAAGCATATGCACACAGTCAATCATGCATGCACACATGTAATTTGTGTCAAGAGAGGTTTGATATGAAAAGGGTTAACACACTATTTTCTAGCTCTTATCTGCACTTGTAAAAGGATAAGGAGAGGAAAAGTGAGCGATAGAGGGAGAGGGGGGAGCGAGAAAATGCCATTTGGGGGGAGAGCCAAGTGGGTCTGCTAAACGAGTGGATTCTTATGCTAATACATGCTAATTTATGCACACAAGGCAGTGGCAGCGCCCGAGGCTGCTTTGATTGGCAGTTGCAGGTCTGTGTGTGCTGAGGAGGGACGCTTGGCTCCGGGTGCTTCTGTGAAGTTGGGCACGGCTGCCTCTCCGTGTACTACATGCTCTGGATCCACCGACTGCACACGTCTGTAGCCTTGCCGGACTAGTCCCAGCGACCGGCGGGGCTCCCATCCAAAAAACTCTCCACACACCAAGAGCTCAGCTCAGCCAGCTTCAATTCCTTTATGGCTGGAAGCGGCCAGGGCATCATTATAAAATCAATGCCCCAGCTTCATTTTGCCTGTGTTTGTGTGTGTGTGTGGGAGCAGGAGGACCAACGTTCCGGGCTTGTTTGTGTTGATTCTAGCGGGTGTTTGTGAGTGGCAGAACAGCAGAGGCGCTGATGCAATGCTCTCCACGCTCACTAATGGGCTGACAGCGAGGCTCTAGGTCAGGGCCTCCCATTACTTCAGGAGGCAAACTGGCTAAATGAATAGGAACCTGCACCGAGCTACTACCCAGAGGAAATGTAAATGCCATTTGTTTCCGTGGCAAGTTGTTGTCATGCAGAGCAGTGGTACATCTTGATAATGTAAACATAAATTCCTGAATACGGTGATGCCGGAGTAATTGGGTGGCTGTTTTTTTATTATTATTTTTTTTTTTTATTAAATATTTCTTTGTCGTTTTTTTTTTTATTTTATTTTTTGTATTCGCAAAGGCAGCGGGAAGAAAAACAAATTTAGCTGGGCGAGGATGAAGCCATTACTCTGTCTATTACTCATTCACACAAGCCCCCAGGCCAATAGAAAAACACTTGGAAATCACCAACATAAAATAGAATATGTTCCCTAAAATATAGTGCATTTTATGCCACCTCATAAATATACTCTGTCATGATGAGGTTTTCTTGGAATGAAACAATGGAGACATTTCTCCACTATCCCTCTACAATAATATATACAGTATGTATGGTAATACTTATGCATATGTGTTATAAACATCTCATTCTAATGTGCAACCATGCTTGTCCCACACACACATACACCACGTGTTTGTGTACATGACCCCCCCCCCCCCCCCCCCCCCCCACACACACACACACACACACACACACGTGCCAACGCTAGAATGGGTGTTTTTTAAGGTCTGCAATTATACTCTCTGCAGTGTGCAGGCAGCAAAATTACTCGGTTGGCACCCCCAGCACCCCAATCCCACACTCCCTGCGCACCCTATCTCAACGAGAAATAAAGCAAAACCATTTCCACAGATCTGGAGCAAACACATCCAAACCTTTTGTTTGTCACACCTGGGGACCATAAATTGATTCCCATCACACAGCAGATTGAAAATCTATGCTTATTTATGACACCATCCCTCTCATTGCAAATATTACAGGGATTTTTTTTCTCCAGCCACCGAGTGGCCCTGTATCCGCCTGTGATGTCCTCACTCCACTAATCTCCCCTCTCCAGCTTTTGATGACACCAGAGACACAATGCGATGTTCCCTCATCACCCGTCACATGTCGCCCCGGTGTTGGTGCTTCTTTTGAGACGGCACACGCACGGCATATTTCACCCTCCCCACAACCGCCCAACTGTAGGAGCAATGAAAAATACATCTTTTATCATATTACTGCAATGCATTTGTAACACTTGAAACAGAATGCAATATGCAGTTTATCTCCATGCATGGTGAACACAAGGTGCTTCCGTAGCGCACGTCTGTTTTGCAGGCGAGAGGGAACAGAGAACAGAGGAAACAAGCTTGCGTTACTCCTGACAGTCCATCAGGTTCCCCGGGGCAATTATTCCCCCGGCTGAGGGGTTGGGTGCTGAGGCTGATGACGGCCTTTGTGCGTGTCTACACACTTAAACAAAGGATTTGTCATTTTTAACATGTCTATGTGCTTTGTGTAACTTTTCAAGCTTGCAGCAGCTCATGTCTGCATACATTTGCTATTAGCTATCATTGGCCAAATTCCTGTCACAGCGATTCGGCTGTAATGCCAGCCATATCACCCGATAATATCTTGTCTATACTCGTACGCAACAACAAAACACAGCAAGTTATTAGAACGTGGCAGTCGCTCTGAAAAGTAATTAAATAAGCAAGATTTAATCATTGAAAAAAGTTTTCACGGCTGTACCTTTTCCAGGCTTTTTGTTCAATTCGCTAACCTTTCAAGACCTGGAAATTATTACATCCATTTCCCATATTCTGCGTAGTGTTGAAAATCTGGCATTATTAAAATCCTCCCGTAATCATCACGCGCCTTTGTTTTCCCGCTGTTACTGTGGTCCATTTTGAAATTTAATTTCCTGAAGTACAGGGTCGAGAGCCGATGCCATTTTAAATGGAATAATTGAAGTGTTTTTTTTTGTGCCCTACATGTGTGAGCAGCGGTGTTTGTCGTCGGGCCTGCCTCGTCCTTTTAGAGATGGAAGGGTGAAAGCACGCTGAAGGCCTGCAGAAATCCCTCCAGCCTCTATCGTTTAATTTGACGAGGGGGCGTGAGGTGAGCTGGAAGAGGAAATGCGTCTCGCTGCTGCTGTATACCACTTGAGAGCTTATTCACTGCCCGGGGCTATTGACCACGCTGTGTCAAGCTATGCTAGAAATGCGTCCCCGCACAACACTTAAATTGCATTTGGACCTTGGCTGGGGTGAGCAAACGCCTGGCCAGAAATCAATGGGAGGATACAAGCCTCAGTGGACACAGGAAGGCGTGGGCTTTCATTCCAGCTATTGATGAATGCCAGGTACATTTCATCAAACAACTGTAGCTCACTGACTTTTTGTTGACTCAGAATTGCAGAATTTGAGATGGACTCGTTGATTAGAGAGGTGTTTACTGTCAAAAGTTGGGCTACGACTTTGACGATTTACTTCCGATAGCCAGGAGCTGAACGTCTTCAGGGAGATGGGTTAAATGTTTAAAAAAGAATAAGTAGATGGATAAATAAACATTGTATCCCAGCTTTGCTTCAGTGATCTGTGACTAACTGGATAGCCATTAAGGTTTTAAAATCCCAGAGTGTGAAACAGACTGGAACACATTGAGCTTTTGGCTCAGCATAATAGATTTTCATTTCCTTAATCAACTTCCTTATTCATCCTTTTTTTTCCTTTTTTTTCCCAAGGAATTAATATAGATCAGTGTAAATGGGAGCCGCATACGTGAGTGGCAGCATGCGGGGTGCAGGCTCAGTGGAGGAGAGCAAGCTTTTCTCCTTCACCAGGAGCAGCATCTGTTGCTCCCCTGCTCCATCGCTATTTACAGATAGCTGCCATTATTTACGCCTGATGAGATACCATCCAATTTGCCGATCCACACTGTTCACAGACTCACGGACAACACAAATACTGAACAGGGAAGTATCACGGGGGGCGAGTATCGCGGGGCGAGTATCGTATCTTGGGGCGAGGCTCGTCAGTCAGCACGGTTTCAGCACTGGCCGAAACAAATGTGGGGAAAAAAAACATTTGTTGCCATGTGACAAACACAAAAAAATGATTATTTGTTTCTGCGGAGGCAAATTGTGATGAAAACCGTGCACACACACACTTAACACGCCAGATTTAATAGGTCAAATAGCAATTTCAATTTCTAATATTGATGGCTATACCATATATAACATATACTATAACATACAGTCGGTATTGCACACTGCTTAGTCACTGTCACTGGGAAACTGAGGCGCCCCAGTAAAGAGACAATACGTATCGGAGATCAGGATTACACAAAGCTCTTAGGATAACATTCTCTCCTCACCATGTAACAGTCCCCCCTTCAAGGGCCACCAGAGCCACATTTTATGTACACCTCTGCCTAAACACTGTGCCTAAACCTCAGATGAATCCTTGGAAAGTTTGACGTGCCAGCTTTCGCCTCTAGGTGAGGTGGGCGAGTGTTATTTTTAAAGTGAAATAATGCACTGTGTATATTATGTGCGAGTGACTTTTTTTTGTGGGGGGTGAAAATCATATTCTTTCTGACTTCAGGGACTTAGCAGACATAGGATTTATTTGTGTGTGTGTGTGTGTGTGTCTCAATGACGATAAAGACAAGAACCACGAAAGAAATGACAAAAAAAAATGCTGCAGTGAGAGGAAGTGACAACGAAACAAAAGAACAAGAGCAGACCAAGACAGAGAAGGAGCAAGTGACAAAGGCAATGAGAATAAAATGAGGCAACGGAGAGAAAGAGAGAAATATATATTTTTAAAAAAAAACTAGGCATGTTGAAAGTAAAATAATAGAGGAAAGGAGAGAAAAGGGGAGAGAAGGGTGGACACAGTTTCAGACAGAGAGGGGAAACTTTAAGCGGGATTGGCTGTGGCAACAAAAAACGATTTCTCTATGATTGCAGTTCTCTTTGCAAATACCACATAGTGTCAGTTTTAGTCTGCTCCAAGAACCAGATGGATGTTTTTCCCCCCACATAACTACAATTCAGATGCCAGAAGCAGAAAAAAATATACTAAATTGTCAACTGTAAAGACATAAGTTGACTTTTCAAACACTCTAAACTGTCATATGTCAACTCATCGGACTGCGGGGAGATTAAAGCAAAAACAAATGCTTTAGAGGCTTTTAGAGGCAGAGATTCAGCACCGTCCTCCATCAGTATTGCCTGAAGACATGTCAAAAAAGTCTTCCTCAGTGGCCCCTGCAACTTTTTTTGGTTTCTAATAAAGTTGGCCTTTGTATCACAGCATCTTAGACTTTGCTGCGTGTAGCAGAAGAAAAAAAACATGAGTCTGCATCTGGCTGTGATGAATCTGTTTAGCCCTAGCTCACCATTACTAAAAGAGAATAATTGCTGATGATGCCATGCTGCTCACGACTAATGGATTCCTCCAGAAGGACACACAGGTTCAGTATGTACAGGTTCTCTCTATTTTGTTATTCATTGAAAAGAAAAGAACGTTTTATGAAGTTGTGACATATTTCTCTCTTTTTGTTTCCCTCTTTCCCCCACGTCTGTCGCACACACACACAAACACACACTCCCCATCCATCCCCTTTTGCCAGAGGATAACCCTGTGATGTTATACCCTTGCAGGGTGCAGCATCTATAAGCTCCTTTTTTGTCTATTGAAGAAAAGCGTTCCACTCTGGTAGATTACGGTCAGGGGCGATTAAGATCTTTGCCTCACTGAAGCAGGGAAAAGGGAAGAGAGAGAGAAAAAAGGGGACGTGCTCTGTGTAACCTAAAAAAAGAAGACAGAGGAGATAAAACAGATGAAATCCTTCCTTCACTCCAGAGCCCCAGGCTGCTCAGTGGGCGTGGCGATCCCAATGCATGAGCAGCATCATTGGCTATTCTCGCTTTGAATGACTCTGTCTTTCTCCTTGTCTCTTTTTTTTTTGTAACTCTCTCCAGACTGAATCTCCTCATCTCTTTTCTCACCTTACTGCTCTCTCCAAAAAAAAAGAAGAATAAAAGATCCCTTTTGTGTCTGTCCTTCACTCCGATCATTCTCTGAATATGATCAGTGCAGTCTGGGTAAGTGGATCAGTGCCTAAAATGCGTATTTGAAATGGTATCTTCCACAGATTTGTAATAAAGTAGAGATATTAAATCAGAAACTTCCATTCTGTGATGTTTGACTACATATGTTAAAAGCGTATTTAACATACATGCACAGTATAAAACATGAGTATTATTTTCATGTTGTTTTTTTCCATTGATGCAATCATCCACACATTGTTTTTATCAGTCTTATGAGGTACAAAAGGAAAAATCACAAGACATAATTATGCCTCACTATTACACTATTATCACTTAGTTAGCTAGCTCTTGTTTTAGCCTAATCCCAAGATTGACTTATTTTTTTGTTTGGCCAGTATTTTTGTTTGTTCACTAACCCACATTTTTGAAATAAATCCAAGTTCTACTTAGTGAGTTTTTTTCTTCTTCTTTCAATTCTCAGTTTTGAAAAATGGCCCTGTGAACCACACCTGTTCTTGGCACTTACTGTATATTATAATAATGAAGAAAAACATATGCATGATGTATAATTTTGAAATATTTGACTTAATGATACATTCAAACACATGCATCTGACTAGATTTCGAGGAACAAAAAGTGACAGAACGCAACTTTGATTAGAAATGAGGCTACACCTTAAAAGTTTAAGAAATAGCTGTTTCATGATGAAAAACAAATGGTGAATAGATTAAGATAAAACATTGGATTTTTACAAGAATATCTGTGGTGAGCAAAATGTGCAGACACTGATCGAGTTGAAGCCTAATGAGTGTTTTTTTTTTTTAATTCAGGCAAGAATTAAGATAAATAGCGGAGCCCTCCCTGTGTATGAAAACTTCTCTTTGCTGATTTCATTGATCCAAAGCTGTGTGTACCCAGCTGCAGCTGCAGTGACTGATTTAAGTTATCTGATGACTGAATGTCAATTATTTAAAGTCGTAAGCCTCATCAAGTGATGGAATCAGCTGCCTTTGCTGTCACAGCAAATTCCCCGGCCACACCAGCAGAGAACGAGTCCCTAAGAATCTCGTCTTCTCGCTGAGGATGCTGGAATTTCAGAATCAAGAGGCGGTTGATTTTCAGCCCCTCCTAAAGGCCCATCATCACTTTTTTGAAATTACTTCTTCATCACTGCCCTGTGATGTCTTGTTAAGTTGATTTAAATGATGAAATGTGTCGCTCTAAAAACAAAAATGGGGCATAAATATTGTAGGCCTACATCTTACAGCGGGAGCAACAGAAAAGGCTGCGTTTGTGTCTTGCTTGTGCTTTTGGTGATGGAAAGCCAAAACCATCTTAAGCTAAGACGCCTAATGTCATTATAGTTAAAGAAATAATTTTGCTCTGCTGACGTGTGACTGAAAAATGAGCCCTACGAGTCCCCATGCATTATATTTATATGTGTGATAGCAGAGTCCATCGACTCTCAAACTTACTGTGGTCGGAGCACTGTCTGCTACCATTATCTGGATCCATTCCAAGATCAGACCTTTCTCCAATTAAATTGAAACAATCATCTGAAAAAAATGATTGGCCCAGTTGTGTGTACATCCCTATGTAGTGCACTATATAGGGAGTAGGGAGTGATTTCGGACACAGCATGTCGGAAGGTCATCAGCCACCAACTCTGGGTGGTGCGTTTTCGGCTACTTTGGTAGGTCATCAAACATGCTGCCTGGTAAACTTGTAAACGTATCTGGTGAATTTGAGGAGAAATATACCACTCTTGGTTGTATTCCTGTCTAGTATTACACAAGGAACATCCATACGTTTCAAAAAGTAAAAGTCTACAGAGTCCTCTTTCCCAAAGCTCCGGTGCTTTTGCTGTTGGCCTACATAGAGAGGCGGGGTTCTGGTAGGCATTACATCTTCCAGGCACGTTCTTCAAGAGAGGGAGAGATGGCAAGATAAAAGGTCTTTCTGTGGCTCCCACCCTCTGCTTGCCTCTCGTGCCCTCACTGCGAAAAAAAATAATCACATTAACAATTCAATTTAACTGGAGATACAGGTTTAAAAATATCCACGCTGGGATTTTTCCCCCCATTGATTTGTGTTTCAGTTGTTTACCATTTTGTCACTGAAAGAACTTGCATGGGCTCATCTTGTTACACATTGAAATGTGGCACGATAATGTCAGCTTATTCAGAGTGGAGACGCGAGATTGCATTGGAATCAAGTCGGATCATCTCGCAACAATGGTAGTTTTCCTCTTGAATTTAAGGAAAATAAGATGCTCTTTCTGCTTGTCTCTACTGCCTACACTGTCTCGTCTCTCTCTCAACCCGAGCAGGGAATTTGCCATATGGCAAAGAGTCCCTCACTCCTGCGTGCTCTCCATGCCACCTCCCATCGCCGCTCCTCTCCGACAGCACACACACTCATGCATGCAGGAAAAAAGAGTAGAGCGAACCACAGGGATGTTATGGGTCCCGGTACAATAGGGCATAGCGGGGTGGGTGACCAGAGCAGATGTCTCTCCCTTCCCCTCTGTCTCCCTCTCGCCCAACCCTCCTGGCGGCGTGTGGTATCATTCCATGCCAGGGCACTGGTCCGGGCTCCGCGGTGCTCCACATTGACTCAAATGTATACAGAAGTTGTCTATGGAGATTAAGCGTCTCTGCGGTGTCGGCAGGATGGGGTCAGAGTTGGCTGGTAACAAGGAGCGGCAGCACAAGCGCAGGGCAGACAATAAATCTTTCCCGTGTGCCAGCAGACCTGTGGACCTACTGCTCACTGAATGCTTTGTTTTTTAAATGAGCCGAGTTGACCTTAGCGGCGCATTAATGCACATTTCAGATGCAAAGACATTTTCAGCCAGCAAAAAAAAAAAAGGAAAAAAAAAAAAAACACTGCTCTTGGCTATATAAAAAGGAAAATAGAGAAAGAGGGTTCACTGTTATGACTGTTCACCTTTTTACCCGGGCTGCAGAATTAATTTCAGCCTTCGAATGGTAACGCTGGTGTTTGGCTGAAAGATAATGCCAGTGCAATGATCCTCAATAAAGAGCTATGAGTGCTTTACATGGGAAGAGACATTTGCCATTTGCAGTGGGAGGCCCATTGGATCACTTGCTGAGGGCTTGGGGGGCAGCAAGGCTTTCATGGGAAGCAGATAGAATAGCCTCAGTACATTAAAGCTATGTCATACTAGAGCAGAAGAAAACACCATTCTCTGTACTCAGATTATTGGTTGTTTATGCTCCATTTGGAATTCAAATGGTATTTCACACTGACGAAGAGACAAAGCTGCAGAGATAAAGGCAGCTGGTGTTAGAGTCGTCATTGTGGCAGCGATGTTGCTCATGTCTACGGCAGGTCCAGCCGTCATGGGCAGATGGCTGCTGTGCAGAAAAACCCAGCAAGAGCACCCAGCACAGCGCCCCCTTCAGGCAAATTCCTTCATGCAGCTCCTCTAGAGAAGCAGAGACAGCATGGGAAATGTCTGCCAGGCTGAGCCAAGCTGTCGTTTTGTTATAAACAGCTTATGATTGACAGTTATATAAGTTTCTCAACCAGGCTGCCTCCTACCCCAACACCACCCACCGCCCATCTTGGCCGCCTCTGGGATGTATGTCCATCCTCCGATCAGCCTTCGCTGATACGGCCTCATGGCGGCTCCCTGGAAAGGCCGGGAGTTCATATAGCCTCGTGAAACCGAATGCCAAGATGAAACGAGGGATGAAGGGGACACCAAAGGAGCACTAGCCGGGGCCAGATTAGCCATTACTTTCCCGCAAAAAAAAAAAAAACCCTCGTGATGCGAGGCCAAGGTCAGACACGCAAGCAGACACAGCTGGGCGAAAAGACTGAGGCATCCCAGCGGCAAATGGCCAGCCTTTGATCAGGCGTGTCATTTCTGTCACAAAGGTGACCCACACGAACACACCATGTGGACTCGCCAAAACTTGCAGCTGTGGCAACGGATGATGGCTAACGTACAAACTCTCTATCCACCCTCCCAAGTAAAACTGTAGAATATATTTGTTTTGGGGCCGTGTCAGCCTCACAACAGAGGTCACACTCTGAGTGAGATCTGTGTGCCTTACCAAAGCCCTGTTTTACTTACCCTAACCTCTGCTTTATGACGGCTCATCACAGAGACAGACGGAAACAAACTGAGAGGCAGAGAAAGCGGAGGAGGGGGGAGGGGCCCCGGCAGACAGAAGCAGAACAGCAGTGCCAGCCACACTAACGGTGCCCCCTACAGTAGACTGGAAAGCATCCCATGATCCCGCATACCACATACCCCCTTTAGTCTCCCCTCCTTTGCCTTTTCAACTATAGGAAGGCGGGCTGACACTCAAGTTAATTAAGATTTTAATCCAGGGTGAGAGTGTCAGTGGAATACCACACAACAAAGGCAAACTCGGGCCTATCTGAAAGGGGGAAAAAGGAGATTTGAATGTGCGCTCCACAACATGACAATATTCACCCTTCCTCCCAGAGGTCAGGCAGATTCATTTTGTGGAGCGATCAAGTGTTCGACATCTAGGTCCATTTCTCCAGGCTGAGGGCTTGACGCCATTTAAGTTCTATGGCATCTACAGCTGAAATGATGAGTTCATTTCCAAACACAGAATGCATAATCAAAAGCCATGTCTGATGTTGTAAACATGAGGAAACAAATTACCCACGATGGTAGGGGAGCGACGATCCATTACTGACTAGAGGAAAAGGAGGATGAAATTGACTTGGAGACATTTGAATGCCTCTACTTCTTCAGAATTCTCTCGCAACTCGACTTCAAAACAGGACAGCTTGCAACGGGTTGATGTGTTCGGAGATGAAATATGAGCTTGCACAAAGGCTGATTCATTCCTCATGTTTTTCCACTTAGTTCCGAATCACATTTGAGGACCTCTCTCTATCAATGTGCCCCCAGGTTCAGCGTAGCCAAGAGTAAGACCTTCTGGGAAATGTAGTTGGAGTGAAAATGCGAGCAAACCTTCCCACTGGCCTGATATCAGATCAGGCAGCAGGCTGCGGGAGAGGCAGGGGCCCATCCCATATTAGGAGGGTTCACCTACGTGGCGGGGTGTGTATGGTGGAATAAGTGGGACAACTCCCGGCAGGCTGTGAGAGCGCTGACCAATAAATGATAAAAGAGCAGGACGAGTCCCCGCGCTGCCTTATTGAAGTTTACCTTTGTGCGTTTACTCTGAATTCCAATTTGCCCTGCCTGCGTTTTTAACTCGTACCATCACCCCTCCGGAAGTCTAGGGACCAGCGAACGCATCCCGAACTGTTCTACCTGACTGACCTTTGTCACAGGGAAGATAAAGGAGATCAAACTGAGCTGCATGATAACTACTACTGGAAGCTGTTGTTGATAGAAAAACTGCCCTTCATTTCCCTGAAACATAGTAGTATTTGGCACAAGATTAACTTCTTAACACAGCTCGTTCTTACTGTTTTATGAAGCCCTTCAGACACCAATGAGCAAAAAACAGTATTTGAGCATGGCACATATTTTCAAAATATTTGAGAAAAGAAAGGTGAGAAATTGATGCTGTAGTTTTCCCTTTGTCGGGTAGTCTAATGTGCTACCACCAACTGGGGAACCCACAGACACCAGAGGTATACTCATATATATTAATTTCTTTATTCTATCATTCCAAATTTGTATGACTTTGCTAATCAATTTGTTCCCAATTACTTCATATAATTTTCAGTGCTTTTTAAAAAAACGTCCTATATACTGATGTATGTCCTAATGCACCCAATTGCAGCCTTCACAGTTTTGATAAAGTAGAATAGATAGTTGGTCCTAATTTACTATCATAATGCTCTTGTTTTTTTGTTTTGTTCAGATGACATGAATTACATACTGAGTATGTTTTGACAATAAATACGTTAGTATTTTGCTGATGGTTGTTTCTTAAAGAAGTGTATTCATGTATTCTTGGTAGGGAGTGAAAGGAACCAGACCCTCTTTAATTACTGTAGATCAGTGATGTACTGTTGCTTCTTGCCGAAGTGAGAACTTTTTCATTTTGCACTGATGAGCAAAATGTGTAATTGTAGTATATTAATCTATTTATCTCCCCACGGATGGGTGCGAGCAGCCATGTGATGAGGTGACATTTAATGAAATCGTTGTTTGTTTTCAATTCTTTGTATCGATAAAGTGTTTCAGTGCAGGATCTGAATGATAATTAATGTCAATGACGTGAAGCAAACCAAAATAAATGTGCACTAGTTTATCTTTCATCAGAAGGATATTTCTGTATCACTTTTCATCCCAGTGAAGCATCATGGATTCCTTCCTATCCTTTTCACGATTCAACTAACTCCAACTTCAACTAAATCACATATTAAATATTGAATAATTGAATGCAGTGGGACGGATATTTACTTGCAACTTTTAGAGATGGTTGAAACCTTCATTCATAAGCCCATATAGGATGTGAATAAATTACAAATTTTTTAACCTTATACAATAAGAATTGCAAGATATGTTTAAATATGCTGTTAAACTTGTGAAATAGGCAAATTCAGTGCAACCCAGAGCAAATGTAAGTGCACATCACCTCTGCTTCATTAGACCCGAACGGACATAAGCCTGGTTATACTCCAACCCACCTGGCTGACCTGGAAAACTGTAATCATATTTGCACTGATTCCCAAATATAAGCACTTTAACTTTACTCAGATATGCAAATATGACTTCATACTGGCGCCTACAACACAAACTCTCGGGGATGTGTGAGCTCAATACCACTTAATATGCTGCCAAGTTAATCAACGTTGGTTGAAATCCGAAAGATCACAGGCACTTTAGCTGCTGACGCGCCTGACGTTCCTCAAAGGCAACGGCTGATGGATCTCCTGTGTTCATTATGGAGAGAAAGAGTTCTCTTTAATCAGCCTGGGAGTCACTTATCATAAGGACGCCTTGCCACGTGCACGCGCGCGTGCACAATACACAGATGGATGAACCTCCGTGTAGAAAAAGCACACATGCAAATGTGCATACATCAAGATGCCTCGCCGCATACAGTGGTTATCAAGACACTTCCACCCAGGCGTACAAAGGAGGCAGAATGGTCTGGTATGATCACAAAGAATAAATGTATGGATGCAGAATATGTATCACGCATACACGCTGATGTCTTTAAGATCTACTAACCGACAATCCAGAGCAGTTCAGGAAGATACTGTCTGTTGTACATATCTTACAGGACCTAACATGGGCTTGCTTTAATTACAGTGCTGTACACATACACACACACAAGTTCAGCAAGTTGCCATACGCGGTCTCATGTGACAGGCCGAGAGAACGTGATCTTCTGGCGGACCATCTTTAAGACTGAATAAATATTATTTTTTTTTATTTTGAGTTCAAATGCTTGTCAGCGAGATGAAAGTAAATAGATATGTTGTACTTTGTCACTGTGTGTGTCTGCGCGGGTGTTTCAGGTGTGTATGTTGTTGTTGTTGTGTGTGTGTGCCAATCGCTTTGGATTGTGAACAGGCATGCACTGATTTAATCACTCCCCAGGCAGAGTGTGGGGGAGGCAGAGGAGGCTGTGAGGCAGATAGGAACAGACAAACGCGACAAGGCAAAAAGAGGGAGAGAGCACGCTCGCCCCGCGGGCCGGCTCTGCTGCGCAATAAATACAGACTTGTACACATACGACACTGACGTAACACCTACATGGACACACACATACACACACTTATACTGTAGACCTATACTGCCCATACAAAGCCTTACTGCAGTAACTACATTTTTGGTTAAAATGGAGTTATAACTACAAATTAACACCTTGATGTCTGTTTTATCTTGTGACAATGTTTTAGGTTTCAGTTTAGTTTGATTTCAGAAAAATAATTATATAAAAATTGCAGCAACTACAAAATCCAACTCAAAACCAAAGCAGACCGCAGTAATTGCACTTACCGCTGTAATTCATTGTGTTGAATAGTGAAGACAAGAATAACAGAAATTCTAAGTCTATTTAATAGGGAAACTTATATCTACTGATAAAAGAGACAAAATTATATTAAGACTAAAATATAACGTAACTGTAAAATATCAAGTCTAAAATACACAAATCTTTGAATAGAGTTGTTAAACCTTTTTAAATACACTAATAAAAGAATCAATTTGTCACTTTTGTTCACTGAAAACAAAATATTAAAGCTGAAAGAAGACAAAAACCTTGTAGTTACTGCACTCTTCTTTTCCTTTACTATGAGAACGTTTCACAGCAATACAAAACTAGAGTGCAGTAACTACATTTTCGGGGTCAAAGGTCAAATATATTGTGATGATTTTTGAGCATAAAAATTACATCATCAATACATGTAGAAATAAGTGTCATATCACCTACCTATAACCCATTTGGCTGGCCGGTTAAAAAAAAAAAAACGTTACAAACCTTTAAAGCAGTTTTTCTCAGTTTTACCCTTTACGTAGTTACTGCAGGCTAGGGCAGTATAATAAAACACAACAAGTGTATGCTCGGTTGCATGTGTTTCGGTGATTTGTCTTTGTGTGTACATGTATGTGGTTTATTGCGTGTTGCCTTGCTTTTTGGGAGTTTGCATGCGTGTCTTTGTGGAGTCCGCATGCACGTACGTATACTGTATACGTTTAGTCCCAGGCAGAGGTCACTAATGGAGAACAGGGTGGTAATGGGCCTGGCAGTTCAGGTTGTTCTGTAATCGCATCAAGCTTAACTCAATAAGGTAAAGGTCAGCCTGCCCCTCGGTAGACGCCCTGTCCCTGTTTTGACCTGCTGAGAGACAGAAGGCATGGCACTGCAACCTCGGGGCCTCTGATGGGGGCTGCATCTCCACTTATTCAGTTAGAGAAATTCCCTTCAAAGCTCTTCCTCTTTCCGGGAATTAACAGTTGCAGATCATTTAAAATGCAGCATCGAATGGCAAAGACAGGTAAATCAAATTTGACACTATTAATCCTGATAGTGTGCCAGTATACTGCATACGGCACACTGATTGAGAGTTTATAGGAGAAGTATTATATTCCAACAAACAAAAAACAAATATCTAATGTTGATGAGTCGAGTCTTCTCTCCCGTGCTGTTTTTTTTTTTTTAAGTTTTGCTTTTTTCAGGCTTTGCTGTGAAGAAAAAAACAAATTTCATGTGGGCAATGAAGCTCATTGTGAAACAGATGCTCTTATCTGTTTCGGCGCCACTTTGTAATAGTGATAAATCAGGATTATTACTACATTAAGATAAAGTTAAATTAAAATTAAATTGCACGGCGAAAATCATGATCCTTATTGGTTCACAGTATGTAACGCGAAGATGAGGCAAGCCTTTATGTGTTTCTGTTTTTCTTTGCTTGAATAATCGGTAAAGGAGATTTTACAAAGGCCCATTCGGGTCGCCTGTTTGTAGCTACTGCGGTTGTTGTGCCTGTTTGTGTTTGCTTGGTTGAAAGATGTCGACAAAACTGAACAACTTGTTCTGAACACTTTTCAATCAGAAGTGCCAAGAGACTGTTTCTGTGCCTTCCTTGTTCAGTTCCCCACCCACCCTCCTTCCCTCCCTTCCATAGCTCATCCCTCTTTTCTCACGCGCCATATCAACACCATTATCCAGCTCTGATCTCTCTCCCTCTGCTATAGATTTCATTTAACCTGCGAAACATAAAATAGACTTCCGAAAAATATGACATTATACCCGGAGTAACCGCCCATACGACATGGATTTGATGATAACTGTAAAAATTACAAAAACACTGCGATGTCAATGGAAATAGATCATTCTTCCTCCCTCTCTCGCCGTCTGCCTTTCTCTCTCACAGCAGCGAGCGGGGTACCAGTGTTGACAGAATCAGACCATGTGATCAATCAGAGCACAGCGGTGACGATGAGGACTGACGGGCGAAAGATTACACACTCGCATTCGCAGAGTGGAAACCGGAGACGTACGGCGATAATTAATTCGGAACTTTCTGTAACACACACACACACACTAAAAACACTGAACTGAAAGGTAACATCAGTAAAAATATGTGGGCTTCCTCCTGAGTCGTCTCCCTGAGTCTCGGGTGTCTGACATGGCAGGCTAGCAGGAAGGGGAAGGAGCTTAAAGACTGACCCGGGAGTCTCCCAGTGAAATGCCTCTAATCAGCCCCGGGGGATAACATCCTCGCTGGGCTCTGGCTGAGCTGCGAGCCGGGGGCAGGCACATGGCAAGTCTGACAGACTCTCTTCCCAGAGATCAATACCCAGACTTTCTTTTTAAAGCGTGACATGTTGAGAGGCAGACAAGGAATTCTACTTCTGAATTCCCAGGGAGGAGATTTCTTTTCTTTTTTTATTCTATATTTTTTTATTATTTGTTTTTTGTGTTTTTTTATTTTCTGGTGAAATTGCCTGACATATAAGAGGTGTGTGAACATCGGTATGCAGTTATGGGTTTTGTGTTGCGCTGGATTACATCAGCCTCGTCTTCATCAGGAGGGAGGGACGGTGCACAATGTGGGCACAAGTAATGTGACTTCTGTGTCATTACTGGAGTGGAATCGTCAACGAACAAGTGTAATTCTTTAAGACACGCTCTAAAACGTGTGTTTCTGTCTTTCAGAGCAGTGTTGAGACATACATTTGTTAACTGTCTTTTTATAAATGAAGCATCATTATGTGATGTTTTTTTTATGTGCCACTTTTTTAAAACATACTCTAGGTAGGTGTAGTTCTTTTCAAAACAACCTCACCCTTCCACCTACGAGAAAGGCAGCGTGGACCAGATCCACTCCTTCTGCTCTTCCCTTTCACAATAAAAGCCCTAGACATACAATGTTTTTTAGCAAGAATTACACATTTTTACGCCCCAGTGTGTAAAGACTAATGTTTATCTATGTTTTGGCTGGGGAGGATATAGCCTAGGACCAGTGGTGGAAGAAGCATTACACTTTTTTTTCCTACCAGGTAGAAAAAGTACTTGTTACACAAACAATTGACCCTTTGTGTTTCCTTGAACACAGACCGGCCAATCATAGCGTAGTATTGGCCACCTCCGGCTGGCGTCCAACAACTATCCAGCTCTGCAATCGATTGAGGTTTTCTTCATTTTCAGGCTGTTTTTGTGGATTTTGAGATAGCCATGGTAAAACATGGTGCCCGAGAGTGTAATAGTGATACTTCTTGTGAATACATACGCATTCTGCTTTGGCTTTTTAAAGATTGTAAGAGTGAATAAAGACCTACCCGGCTTTACAGGAACACTGTTTTAACTTGATTTAATTGCCTGATTTGTCAGCTTTTAGGTTCTGTCTTTATCTTTAAACTGGTTTCCACTTTCGAGTTTCACATACTGGATATATCTTTCAAAGACATTTTGTACCTCCTTCTGTCCGCTTCTTTATGATATCACTTTGTGTTTTTTTTATTATAGAAAAATAGATATTAATTCAGGTAGGGCGGTAAGAGACAATGTGTGTCAGTTGACCCCTTTAATTCTTATTATTTTTAGTATTATATGTTGTCAATAGTGATGCAAAAATGAGTAAGCAGCATGTTGTAGTTGTTGGAGTTGCTTTTCAGGTAATTTCCTGGGGATGTTTCAACATTCTGACACTCCTGTTTGTTGTCTTATGTGGCAAACACCCAACTCCCCAGTAGGCAAACTGTAAAAAAAAAAAAAAAAAAGCCAATACTACCTGATCCAGACCCCCTTGTTCCTCTGCATAACTATCTCTGCCATCCATCCCATCTGACATCTGGCACCGGCTGACTGGGCACAGCTCAGCCCAGCTCGGCTCCGCTGCTTTAGGGGAGGTCAGCGACTGGGGGCTGAGCACTGGGGCCGTCAGGGAGATTGTTCTGCATACTGAGCAGCCTGATTAGGCAGAGGAGCACAGAGGGGTTCCAGCCTGAGAGGGCCAGTGGGGAGACAGGCGTGACGGCACACAGCCCTACAGCTTCCTGCCACCACTGACCAGGTAACCGATGACAACCCACAGACCCTTTTCCCTTGCACAGGAGAAAGTTTCCCTCCAACCCACTGTCATCAAGGGGGGAAAAGAATCCAGCTAAAAACATTGACTCAATAAAGTTTTGTGAAAAACAACTTTCTAGTCTGACTCTGATTGGACCACAGTAATAGACAAATGCATCTGTGGTTGATTTATCTCCACATGACACAAAATTACAGAGAAAATATCAAAGCGTTAATGCATATATTTGCATACTAATAGAGGGCCCAGCTTATTTTGCTTATGAGTAATTTGTCTACTAAAACACTGTCTGCTCACCACTGTCCCCATGGTAAGAGCAAATTGATAAAGATAATGAGTCCATGACAAGCTGGCTCACATTGAGCACCAGCACAGCTGACTGCCCAGAGCAACGCGTCCCCTGCTCTGCCTCCACGGACGTGTTGCCAGTGTGACGGATAATTTGTGTAATATCTCTCCATTCCACCTCGCCGTACCGGTTCGTCTAATCGCACCACCCCGCACCGAAAAGAAATCATCAGCATCTGCATGGAACATGCTCAGGTGCATTATGGTAACTGATGAGTGTTATCACGGTAAAAAAATACATTCTAGAGGGACGTAAATCAGCCGATGATTGTGGGAAATCGTCGCCGCGACACAGGCACAAGGTTTATGAAGCGTCCCCGACGTACACTGATTACTTTTGATTCTCTCTGCTGTGTCTTCGTTTCCCAATGAGGTGAACGACGACGGGTGGGGGGGGCTGATATGAAAAATAGGAGTGCACGGGGACGACTCAGTGGTTTTCTCACATCATTCCCCATGGCTCATTGTTGTTTGCACTTTGTCAGAAGGGCCTGTCATGCACAAGCATGCACACAAAACATGCCAAGATGAACAAACACGTGTGTCTACGCGCGACTATTCACACCTAACGGCCAAACATTAGGGAGAAGAGAGAGCCCGCCACTGCCAAGAGCAAGGGAAGGGAGTGCAACGGAGTGAGAGTGAGAGAGGTAGAAGGGTCAGCCATCCACTGAGATGATAATGAAAGAATAATAATAGAGTACAGGATGAAATTACTGAGCTTTACCCACAATATCTTCTCTCATTAGCTCCAGCACTAATGTTGCCGTTTATGCTTATGTTCTACACCAGCTCCCCCTAATTAGGCGTGGGCTTCTAAAAATAAACAGCAAACTAAATAGTGGCGTGAAAGTACATGCAAATCTGTTGATGTACAGGAATAATGGCGGCGGGGTAGAGGAGGGGTGGGATGGGGTGGGGGGGATTAGTGGTGCGCTGCAGACTAAAGTAATTGAGTTGGGTAGTGTTGACACCCGGTCGCAGTCAGAGTGCCCATGTTGTGGAACGCGCGGCATGCGTGTGTGCAACAAGGCTCAGCCGGCATTTGTTTTGTGCAGCTGGTGTCATGGTAAAGGTGTTAGTTCTGGATAAAAGGCTGGAGAGGGATGCACAGATACTAATCCCCGCATTGCTTTGAAAAGAGCGGAGCTGGGTGGAGGGTTTCCTCCTGTGAAACAGAGAGGACAATCTGTTGCAACACCTGAGTGGAGCGTGGGACTAACTGTCAGCTGTCATTCAAATCCAAGACCAGAAAACACATTTGGGAACAAAAGAAGAAACTAAAAGTTATACTGCTGTTCCAATGCAGGGTCGCGGGGGGGATGATATCCCTAAAAGGCAGAAAACAACACAGTCTAAACAAAATCACATTTTTTTTAGAGTCTTCAGCGTTCCTTCACCTGCGTGTCTTTGGGCTGTTGGAAGGCAGAGACCCCTGATATGCTATCGCAAACACGATCACAAATTACAAGTCCCACACTGGAAGTGACAGCGGGCCACTGCGCTGCTCTCATGTGTAATTTTACCAGAACATATACTTCGAACCCTAACAAAACAACATTCATTCAGCAGATCTCAAATAAAATCCAGTATGCATGGAAATGGGTGGAATGTTGACAGTTTAATGATATGTGAGAGATAAGCTAATACAGTGGCTTAGAGCAATTTTCACAGCAAAGTGCCTGTTTAAGCACGTCAGGGGCGAAGTAGGGCCGGGCTCATCTTGATAATTCCTTTCTTAGCCTTGTCGCTCCAGCTTTACGACTTAAAGGAATTCCTTGATCTCTTGACATTGACTTGGCTATTTTTTTTTCTTTCCCTGGCATTTATCATACCTTCACTGAAATGGAGTTTTTATCATTGAACATTTTCACAAACATCGCTGACTTATGCAGGGTATGGTTATCTGTACTGGTAGCAGTGGCTAGTTACAGTAGCATTGATTTCACACTGTGATTCACTACAGTTTTGGGAAAAGAGTAATTGAATGATATGATATGACCTTATACCTTATCTTAACATGTATCCCCCAGTTTTGTGCTCACAGGATGCTAGCACTATGTAGAACTTTCACTGTGTATTATTTTGGCCACATAAATAGCCAGTATTAGAAAAAAATGATGATTATATGAATATATTTGTGTATCTTTAGATTAGACTCCCTCCATTTGAGTCATGTGGTATTTTTTGGGAATATCCTGTATTACAAACAGATTGCACAACTGAAACATTAAAAATGTTGTTTCTTCCTGCCTTCAAAGCAGTCTGGCAGTCCAATATTGTAATAAATCCACGAAAATAATTCATCTAAAGGGTCCAAACATCAAAACTAGGGCAGGGTGTTAAAGGATTATACAGAAAACTAAGTGATCACACAGCGGCGGAAAAAAAATGTTGGTTTCTTAAAATGACTTGTATTTAGAAGAGCTGATCTATGTGTATTTCAAAAAAGATTATTATGTTATTAGTCTGGACATAACGTCCACTGTAGATCTAAAACACTAACAAGCCACTTTATAAAACCTATAAAAGTGAAAACTTTCACACTCAATGTGACAAATGTCTATTGAAGTAGAGTAAGCAACCAAAGTCATGGCTAACTGGAATTACAGGGTGAGGATGAGTCTGTCACTACTTTGCTTCTCCGGTGCTTTAAGAGGCACTTTCCTATGAAAATAGCTCCATGCCGGTGTATTGTCTACCTTATCTGCTGCATATCATAAAGCTGTCAACACCCCGGCAAATTCTCATATATAGTAGATGTTATTTGAGAGCTATTGAGTTTGATTTTGTTCTCTGAGGAATGTCACTGGAGGACACCAAATCTTTGTTATGGTAATTACAGCTCAGTGACATTATGTAGATTAAACAAATGAATGGACCAAAGTTTCAGCAAGCAAAGGCACTTGGGAAAATGCAGTATTTGTGTGGAGTGAGTACAGCTCGATCGGAATTCAAATCAAAGCAAAGCATTATGCCAAAACATCACATCGACTAAAAACGATTTGTGAACGTCCTCCCAGGGAAATCTGTGACATCCCAAGTGGAGAGGGATTTGAGAAAATAACACTGAGGCATGTCATGTTGGGTGAAATGTCCTCTCACCTATAAAGAACAGTCTTTATCTTTCCACTTTTTTTTTTTTTGCTTGGGTCAATAGGTAGTTGAAACCTCAAATGGATAAACTGTAGATTTACCACTGGCATTACTCACTCCTCTCTGCAAAGGTGTGGTGTGTTCAGAGAGAGAGAGGGACGTGTGGTGACTAATTTCTGCCTTGAATGCGGTCCATTTGGCCTCGCTTCGAGCCCCGGCTCTGTCCATTACCGCAGCTCTGAGTCACAAACCTCCACCCTGGGGCTGGGAGCAAGAGTCACCCTCGCAGGTGAGGCATTCTAACACGCAGAGAAGCAGGCAGACATACGCACACTTTTTTGACCACTTCTCACAACATCATACACAATCTCTGGCCCATCCTTTCTGCATCTCTCTCCCTCACACACACACAGTCTTACTTCCCCAGGAATCTGATCTTTTTATAGAGCGTCTGTGTGTTGGCGTGGGTGGCGGTACGGCCGTGCTGTTTCACCCAGCTCAGACTGGATCTCAGATCAATATCCTGTCCCCCGCCGGCCAGCTAGTTCAGGCTGGACAGACCGGCTTCTGAAAACCTGTCCTTGTGTTTTCTCGTCGGCCGTCCCTCATAAAGAAGCCTGGTGGTTATTCGCCCAGCTTTAATACAAACCCAAATTTGAGACGCAATGTTATCACGTGTATTTTTTGTCAACTATTGTTGCAGTGATATTCAACCATTGAAGTGGAGCACTCTTGTGCACATGTATGGAACATGCTAGTTACCAGAACCAGAACGCTGAATTCATAATGCAGGCTGCAGTGTGCTTCTTCAGCTGGTTCTTGTTGGTTTTGTGTTTGTCACAACCCCCCAATGAATAATATTGTAATTTGAATATGAAATGTTTTGGTTTTAGTGAACATGGGCTCTTTAGTAGCACAAAATAAATTCTCTTAGATACCACATGGGTCATTAGCCATGTGAAATTCTTTCACACAAGTTGTTTAAATGCAAATCTGTCCAGGCTTATAATTATGTGCAGAGATAAACATCCAACAGGAGGGCTGAAGTCAGAAGAACTGGGATCAGAACCAAGATGTATTCAGTTTCAAACAAAGTAAGTGCAGATACCATGGTAAGCACGACAACCTTCACTTGCCAAGGACACCGTTCATCAGGTGTACATGACAATTTCTTTATTTACTTAGGGGCATAAGCCATAATATTTTCACTGGTAGCCTGAATGTGGAATTCAGGCTTTATCTAGGGTCTGTATGAAGAGGATTTTCTGTTTGGACTTGGGACACTCTCTGAAAGTGATTAAATCAAACTTTTTCTGTATGCTGAGAAATTCTGCTTAATTTAATTTCTGTTTTTTTTAACTCATATTTTGCACGATTCACATGAAAGGTTCTCCAAAAGGTTATTTAATTTATTTGTTTTGTATTTATTTTAACTAATCAGGAACTCATGTATCTTTGGTGAAGTGCACAAAATCATTTGGTCAATATTTTTAAGATAAATCAAGCATTTTAATGAGGTAATAATGCAACAAAATATGATACCTAAACTATTTAAAATGTATTTCTTAACTTAAATAAAACGTTTTTAAAAGGTAAAAAAAAGGATTCTGTCAAATTTGACAAGATTAATTTCCATCATTCCATCCAGCTTGATCACCTTTGAAAACACAAAACACACACAAACCTAACTTTCTTACCAAACCACAGTTCAGATCATGTGCAGTACATTTCATTTCAGTCTATGAGGCCTTGAGGGCGTCATCGTGACCTCTGAGGCTCTAAACTCTCAACCCCTCGGGTTGGGTAGATTGTGCAGCTAAGCTGGGCTGCAGAGATCTCTAAGACTAGTTGGGCCCTTTCACAACGCTGTCAGTCCCTGACGGCCCTTCGTGATCAAGGTGACTTATGTAGGAGCGTCTGGAGCGATGACGTTGTGGTTGGGGATCTCATTCCCTGACAGATTGCAGTGTTGGACAAGCTGCCACTCGGAGCAGTGTGGCTGTGATGGCTCTGATAATTGAAGTGCTCAAAGGTGGATGGGTTGGACAGATGAAGCACAGCAAGTCAATGGATCAATACCTGAGCTCCAGGTGCTGGACCTAAATGGATCAGTTGGAATGGGCCGTAGCAGGAGCATACTAGCAAAGGTCACAGGGTCTTTTGTGGCATTCAGTCATTTTTATTCAAAATAAATTTGTCACACAACAAAATGTGCCATTATTGAGCTGCTCAGCACTGACACCTGGGTCAGCAGGCCTACACGTGGCAGCTACCACGCCTTCACTGAACTTTCTTCACTTCAACTTGTTGTATTTTATTTCATTATAAATTAAGAAATGAGACGTTTTAAGAAGCGTTGGTCATTTTTTGAATAACCTAAGCCAGAGAGAAAGAGAAAGCTTTGGCAAAATACTTCATATTAATTTAGCTATGTGGAGTTTCTGCTATGAATACTCGATTTCAACAACCAAAAGCCAATTTTCCAGTAAACACAGTCCTGCACAATAAGCCCTGGGTGAAACATTTAAAGGGTTTTCTACACAGATACACCAATGCTTTTGATTTGAAAAAGTCAGGATGTGTTGAGTTTCAAACAAATGTCTGTAAAGGTTCTCCAGGTCATGGTTATTCTTGAAAGGTTCATCACGGGAAAGTGGAGTTGCTTGAGGTTTTTGAAGATCACCCAAGAGGCTTCTCCAGTTCAGAACTGAAGAAAACATTACTGAGTCTTTACCTGTTAACACGGGCGCTGAAATGAAATGTTCCACGATGCACATGCGCTGCTCAGGTTGGCAGTGTGGCCCCGGCGTGATAAATCCCATCAAGCCATATGTGCCCCAGGCAACATAAATGATACAGAAACTGACAGCAGAAAAAAAAGCCCTTTAGTAATGATATGACAGCCAATATCTTCCAGCCAGTATGTGGCATTTATAGAAGTATTGGTTAGGGTTTAGCCTTTAGATTCAGCTATTATTGTTTTATCTCCCCAGTCCCATTTCACTGATATAACCTATCTTCTTCCTGGCAAATAGACAAACAGACTGCTCAACATTCATTGTGCGGGGGCAAACAGATTCCATAATCGTCAGTGGCGTTGCTCGCAAGTCAATAGCTACGACTTTATCAGCAGGAAAACACACAGAAGGTTTGTTCATGGACTTAATTGAATAGGAATAGCTGAGCCGGGGCGTTGCGCACGCAAAGTCATTTTCATATCGCTGAAATGTCACCAGCCGATGGGGTGACAGGCTGGTCTGGCCACCTGTCAAGCCTCCCTGCGACAAGTACCAGCGGAAAAAAACACCCTGAGCCAGGCATTAAAAACCGACTCCTGCACAGAACATGAGGATCAGCGTCTCTGTATTCACTTTAAAATTACACGTTATCGTTATCAACTCGCACGGTTACAAATGCGTTTGTCAGATGTCGCACGGGAACAACAGCACCTGCTGCAAATGGACAGCGAAAAACAAACAATACGTTACATACTATAAATATCACTTTGCAAACATGTCATTCAATCAGTAGGTGCATCCAGGCAACGCGGCGTATGGAGAAAGATGAGAAATACTAGCTGTGCGATTCGCCAAATGGAGGCGTGCATATAGGGAGAGCAGCCACAAGGATCCGTAGGGGGGATGAGGACGGAGAGAGACGGCTGTGTGCGAGTGAGACAGAGATGATCATTTCTAATCTACGGAGGTCTATCGAGAATGAGAAGATCAGTCACCAATAGGAGATGGCCCTAACCAACTAACCGTAGCCTTAATACACACCCCTACTGGTAATTTACACTCATCCATGCCGTCACTGAGCCTGAATGAAGGTGAAATGCACAACGATGTGTATGAGAAGGAGATTTATCCCTGTCTTTAGATGTTAAGAGGATGCTTGGGTGGAAGGACAAAGGATTGCATTTAACCTTTTACATTTACCTGATGCTCTCAGCCAGGGCCACCTATCAGAATAGGATTAAATTGTTATATTGCCAACATGACAAGCAACCGGTGATAAGTACAGTACATGTACGCGGAAGGGTCAGAACCGCATGGCGGGGCCCTGGGATGACAATATAAATGAGTGGCACAAGAAAGTGAAATAAATAGGCGGATGAGGAGGAAGGAAGTGATGGGGTCAGATGAAGATAAATGCCAGATGCTGGAGGCCAGAGTTTTAGTCGGGCTCCACGAGAAGAAGGAGCCCAGAGTTTATACAAAAGAAAGAGCCAGAAAGAGTTAAAGAAAGAAACCAATAGAAAAGTGAGAGTGGAAAAAGAAACACATCTACAGCGGATGGGGAGCGATACAGTGGTACAGAAAGGGAGGCAATCCAGGGAGGGGGAGGGGGTAAAAAAGTTAAAGCAGAAACAGGGAAGTAGTGTGAAAGAGAAACAGCCAATTAGCAGGAAGCCAGCAGGTGTGCTTTCTCTCTGGAGCCCCCCTTCCCTTACCCCCCATCCCTGGTATGGGGTAGGGGGGTGGGCTAATGCTGTGCGGGCCTTAAAGAGCAGCGAGTTGCTATGGCAACCGCCTGGCACGCTCTGTCTCCAGGGAAACGGAAATGTCACAGCTTAAGAGGTCTCACAGAAAGCGAGTGAGGAAGAGAGAAGCAGAGAGAAAGGCAGGAGAGAGAAAAAAAAGATAGATACAGGTATGTGTGAGGAAACGCAGCAACAGGATCGATGAATTCCTCCTTATCTTTGTCGCGAAGCCGTCACATTATCTACGGACTTTCTGCGCAATCAAATTAATCATCTGGCATCTCTCTCTCCGATCTTCCCACACACCCCTTAACTTAGTTTACAGCCAGAGCAGATGACAATGTAGAAATTGGGTAATTTAGAGACAGTCCCCTAGTAAGAAACTGAAATCCAAGTCGCCCCTGCGCCCGAGCACAATACAGTCCATTTGCTGGTCCTTTGAGAGCCAATCAACCTTCATTCATTGAATCAAATATTTACTGTTATAAGCAGCCAAGGAGCCCGAGGGTGTGGTGGGGAAGCAAAAGGCTGCATTGGCAGCGTGTGGCGAGGATGAATGTGACTGGTGTTTGCCGCTGAGCTATGGGCTGACCCTGCAAATCACACATTAGCCAGGGCCGAGCAGCCGAAAGCCCATTAACCTGAATGGCCGCTGATTGCTCCAGTATTAACACAGTCTGACTCCCCTCCTTCAGGGCTGTACCCACTTATACACGTGCTTCAGTACCCGTCAAGGTCTCGGATTAATCAGGGTAAACAAATGTTGTTGCTTTTCTCATGGCAGTACCTCTTTTGTTTAATGCATGCCACACATTACAGCTCGAGTCACTCCCAAGTTTTCTCCCCCAAATCTTTCTTTTTAAAACAAATTTACTAATTGTGCCCATCTGGCGTAATTGACCTTTTGTGTAGCCTGTCGTGATTCAAAAAGGTTGTTTCGATTATATTGGAAAGTCACGGAAGAAATGAAAAGACTGTGTGTGTGGGCGGGGGGTGGGGTGTTAGCATGAGGACAGTGGGTTCTCGACAGTGGGAGATGGCCAGCTAAATGGAGCATTTCTCCAGCATGCTGCTGCGTGCCTGAGAGTGTGGCCTGGCCATGCCTAATTTATTTCCTCTTTTGTCGTTGTTGTCTCCATTCCTCGGTTGATTAAACCAACCTCATGCAGCTATGCTCAACAAATAGCCTAATTGAGTACGACCTTGGCAAATGATATATCAGCCCTATCCTCCAAAAACACCACCTGCACCAGACGCCCATCTCCCCAGCCCATCGCTCTGCGGGCCGCCGCACCAAGCACAACAAACGTAAACAGGGGATTCGCCTCCTCAGCCAAAGTCATTTCTTGCACGACCTTTCCCACAAATCACTGAGATGACACGGGGCTGGATGGATCACTGAAATGGGACACATTTGTATCACTTAGACCTTTCATCAGATGCAAGCAGATACTCATCTATTATTCCCCCCTTCCATTTGCAACTTTCACCCCACAGCCTGCACACGCAGAGGGCAACATAAGTGAACAAAACATTCCTATCTTTGCTCCATGCAGCAGCTGCAGCGGGCTTAAGCAGCGCAGAATTCTCATTAAATTTCCATCCTGTCTCTGTGTTTAGATGGGAGCTGGAATGAGGAAAGGAAGGTGTGGGGGGGGGGGCTGGTAGTTTGTGTTCAAAGGGGCCTGCTGTAGAAGATCTGATGGCTCTCTCAATGCAGTCTCTGGTGGGATCTCTCACAGGATACAGATGCCTGCTCCGAGATGGCTTCATACCTAATGAGTCTGAGCTCCAGCAGGGCTGCACACAAAGCAGCGCTGCCCTCGATTCTCTGTTTGTTTGCCACCGCCAGCCCCACCCTCGCTGCCGCGCTCACTCAGCGTTGAGCGATGTGCCTGCCCACAGCCAGTGTGTGACACTGATGTGTTTCTCAGGAGGGATGCGTATCCTGCAGGTAAACACCTGGAGGCTGAAAAATCACCCTCCAAAAAGCAGGCGACAGGGGCTGTGCTGTAGCCAGAGACTGTTAACAAAGTGAGACTCATCCCTCTGCCTGTCTCCGTGCTGGCTCCGGCCTCGGCACCGGAGCACTGGACCGAAGGACCCGGGTCCTGTGTGGAGGGAGATGCTCACCATCTATTTGTCTTCAAGATTTCTCTGAATTTCTTGTGCGGTGAGCGGTTAGACTTGCAAATGATTTACAAAATGGGAAATCAGTAACCACAAATGAATAAGATGTTGTTGGGAATACATTAATACGTTTAACATGGGTTATCACGCGGCAATGACTCACCTGACTATGAGAAGGGATTTCACGCTGACAAAGTTCAGAACGTAATCTTCAATTTCTATACAAAACCTTTGGCTCCTTGAAGATACAAAAATTCAATTTTGAGTAAAAACAAAAAGGTGCTTGTTGAGGGATTCGTGTTAAAACAACAATTAAAAGCATGTGGTAAATTTCAGGTGTGCATCTTCTTAAATGTAGAGGAGCTGTTATTGTCAGTGTGTCTGTTATTGTCAGTACGTCAGTATATGTGTGTGTAGTGTGTCCTTGTGGCTGTGTTGGAACGAGGGGGCTCATGCTGTGGTGACCTCTACTAAAGACATGGAGGGGGGGGCGGAGGCTTGGTAAACAGCAGATCTTCCTTCCACGTTCCTCCGAGCCATGCCGGATCTGGCCTGGAGGTGGGAGAGGGACGTGTTGATAAAAAAAAAAAAAATAGGTCACACTGCCAATAACCAGCCTGAGAGGATGGTAGAGAGGTTACCACAGCAAGGAGAGGAAATGGATGGATGTGCCTGTCTTTCCGTCATCCTCATCCTGCTGTGAGATTAGAGGAGAGACGTAGGGGAAGAATAGGAAAAACAAAAAAGAATTCTGGTTCAATCTCGCTGTTACACAGAGGTCAGGCGCTGTTTTGAACACTTGAGCTCTCTGCACTGCTGATCATTTCAATGACAGCATCCACAGGCATCCACTTTTAAAATCAAATGGAAAAATCACACTGGGGGGTAATGCATACTGGAGCTCATTAAAATTTCACTTTAGAGCTCTTTGACGAGCTTGGAGCTCCAAGACAGCATGCCATCGAGGGCGTGCGAGAGTAAGTCCCCCAAGGCCGCTCGCACAAGACAAACTGCATGGGGCGACGTTCTCCGTCATCCGGGGGTGATTAATGCATAACACATTGAGGGTCCCATACAGTCCGACAGTCCTTGTGCCATTATAAGCCCTGAATGAGTCGTCGTCATATAGGGGGCTGGCTGTCCCAAGGCAGAATGGCTTTAATCAAAGCCTGCGAGGAGCCGACAGTCACTGGGGACAAGTTTTATAGGGAGTTAAGTTATAAGAAAGAAGATGCCGCGCAATCTCACCTTCTCCCCAGATGGGATTGAGGGATTGAACAGTGAGGAAGTGGTGAAGATGGATGGAGGGGAAAAGGACGTTTCTACACGGCCCTCCCCGACTTTACCTCGGCGAGCTGTCATGATAGTAGGCCCGGGCCTGCTTATTTATAGGGGAGCTTTCATTCACGAGCTGACTGACTGGGAGCATTTAAACAGACCTGGATTCCCTGCCCCTCGGTGTGCCTTTGCATCCTTCTGAAGCGGGCCCTCCTTCATAACCATCAATCAGTTGATAATTTCATCAAGCGCCACACATCGCTGACAGTCCACGCAAGACAACACGAGACCCCCAAGTCGCGTATCGCTTTCAACTCCTCACTGCAAACGTGCCAGGGGATTTATTAAAAACACTTCCCGTGGTTAATAATTTACATATGGCCAATATCACAAGACTTCATTAAATAAATAATCTGAGAACAGATCTCTCCTCAGATGCTTGTGAATCCAATTATTGCTTTATCAAATTGGATTTTCGCTGTTATTATTTTTATTTTTTTCAGGGTGTGGTGCACCGGCAGTAGCTTCGTGGCATCGGTGCAGTTTAATATCGGCGTTGCTGATAAATGTGTTTGGTTTCATCTCTGCAGCTGTAGACAGTCCAAAGGGCAGGCGCAGTGCTCCGGAACACAGGGCCGCTGCTGGGACGACTCCTGCGTTAATCATATTACAGCGCCTCTCCATGGTGTGCAGAGGACATTTTCACAAAAGGAAATGTGTGTAGGACAAAACTGATAGGCAAGGCAGTAACCCGGGCCACTGCAGGGATGCTCACAGTGCTGCACAGACAGGATAGTTGTGTTTACTGTTTAAAGACGCGGAGAGACTATAACTTTCTACAGGGAGCGTAATTAGCTGTGAAGCGTCAAATAGACAACAAAGAGCGCAACATGAAACCGCTTCTGATGCATATCCTTGAACTCTCTGCGAGGAGATGGAATCTTTTACAGAACAACAACAAAAAATACTACAACTCTGTCTCCCGTGTCCTCTGATCTTTTCTCTTTACACTACCATCTACATGTTTTCAAAATAAAACCAAAGGCAATAGAGAAGGGAAAGGATTCTCCATGGGGCCAGTCTGATAAAATAGTTTTCCCTGGAAGTAGAGAGAGACGGTCCCCAGAGCGCCTGTGTCCACTCTGAATGACACTCTGGGAGCCCTGCTCTCTGGGGAGCCACTATTCACGAGGCACAGGAGGGAAAAAAGCCCCCCCCCCCCAAAAAAAAAAAAAGCCTACAAGAAAAGTAAAAACAGGCTCCTGCTTCCTTTTCGTCTCGCATCTTTGATGCTCCTCTGGTACAAACCTGGGTTTTCTCTTTCTCTTTGTAGCACCACGCAAATGAAAACATGTGAGGAGAAGCAGAGAAAAATGAGGCACCCTGAGGTGGAGAGAGAGAGAGGGAGGGGGGGGGCACTAGGGCTGTTTTCGCACAAACAGCTAAGCCAGAGAGAGAGGGGGAATTGGAACATCGTGTTAATGTGCTGCCTACAGTACAACCTTGCCCTTATACCTAATATTCCCAGAAGTGTGAATGCATGTGTAAGTCTTGCATCCGTATAAGAGGGACCTATCTGGTGACCCATGCTGACCTATGAATGAGCAAGCGTAGTCTCAAATGGACAGGGGTGGTAGCAGAAACGAAAAAGCCTGTAAATTCAAAGTCCCTGCAGAGTGAAGGTGGTTGGCAAGTGGACACACTAAATACATACGGGGCATAGTGGGTTCTTGCTGGCTAATTAGCTCGACATGCTAACAGCTCTCAACTGTTGATTCTTATTCTAGTGTGTTCTGTTCCATGACTGTATAAAATAGAATCTATGAAACCTAATTATCCAAAAAACAAGTAAGAAATTAGATGATTCAGGAGAGAATAAGGCTGTTACCCTGTTTTTTTTCTCAATTTATCTACATCCTGTCTCTGTATGGGTCGTTGATGATTGTACTCTTTATCCTCCTAACACACACAAAAAAAAAAAAGAGTTCTCCTAATGCAGATAGCAGCTTAACGACTCCAAATCAGGGGAGATGCAGTGCGTCAGCCCAGGAGGTCGATAGTCTAGTCGGACCAGGCCATAGCAGCATCAACATAAACCACTAGACCACTAAAACAGCATCGTAAAGGGTCCAGGCTGGGAATTAAACAGGAGCAACAAGGAAAACAGCCATTCCAGTGATTCCCTCACACTTCCAGACCTCAAGAACTCAAAGGGAAATAAAACATTAAAAAATATGATGCGAGTGACTCTCATTTGGATCACCGAATTGAAAGATAAAAATTGTTTACAGTTGAGACAGAAAAAATGCAAAAGTTAACATTAAATATGATCACAAGCAAAATATACACAAAGAACAAAAGGACAAGAATGAATTCTGCTGTGAAGCTGACATGCATAAATATGGAGTGCTAGCGCATTACCAATACACACAGCTCTATGCCAGCCCAGGACCTCTCCTGAGACCAGAGGGTGTTTATGATATAGACACTATATGTGTCCTCGCCTGCCTTGGAGAGGAGCTGTGAAAATGGGGGCGGAGGCATAACTGGTGGTGGCAAACAGGGAAAAGAGGTCTATGCTTTATGGCCCACAGATGCCTCCACTCCCAGGCCCTCCTCCATGTATTCCTCCTGCTTGGCTGCCAGACGTCCATACAGCATCCAAAGAGAGCCTCACAATGTTATCTGTGTTCTCTGCCTTTCCTGTGCCCGGTCCACCATTGTCTATTTATTTATCCTGATCTTGAAAATAAAGAGGGAAATGAAAACACACCTTTTTTCATTATTTTCTTTCCTTCATTCAAGTGCTTTCCACCTGACTAAAATTCATATTTATGCTAATATGTGGCACCTCTTTCCGCCTCTGCCTCACAAGGGAGATGGGAGCTGGGCTAGAATTAATGACATTGCATTGGCGGTAATGTTTGCCGCGTTTCATTAGCTGGTATATCTTTAATTTCCAATAAACACAGTAATTAGGGGAGGTATCCGCGGAGACAGGCCCTGGCAGGCTGCTGCCGTGGTAACAGCTGTAACCGAATCTGCACCGAGGTAACAGCAGTCAAGGAGGACTTTCAGCTTAACCAAATCCTGCCTCGCAGTGGGAAGGGCCTCGATTCAATTATATGAAAATGAAGCCCACCACAGATATCAGCCCGGCAATTCACAGAATAGTGAGAGGAAAGGAAAAAATCACAAGAGCATCTTCAGAAAAGAAGGACCCATCCATATTTATGCAGACATATATGGTATTAGTCTACTTGCCAGCCCATAGGGCCCCATTGTGAACCCGGAAATGTTGAGTACCCCAAAGTTTTATGTTAGAAATATATAGTATGGGTCCCCAGCATTCAGAAACTGCCGGATGCTAACTTGTATATATAGGGCAATTAGCATAATTAGCATAATTAGCATACTTAGCATAATCGCCTATATGGGCAATATTTCAACAACTGCTTGGCTAATCAGGGCAATATTGGAGTGGTTTTAGGGGTTATTGATGATGCTGAATCCATTTCTGACATTTCCAAAATTCAAAATGGCCGTTTAAACCGGAAGTGACCAGATTTTAACCGCCAGTGGGCCGATTTTGATGGATTTTAAGCCTCTTTTTTTCCTGTTTGATTGTTTTTTTTTACCTTGATTTATTAAGGTAAGTTGTAAGAGGTTATTTAAATATTTATTACATTGGACCTGCATTTCAGAATCAAGAGCGCTCAGTGTTAGCAGCTATTAGTGTGTATTAGTGTGAGAATAAATGCGTCTTCAGTGCTGCTCCCTTTTTTGCTGCGTCATTGCTCTGTCGTTGTTGCCGTGGTAACTGCTGCTGCTGCTTAGAGTAGCCTCCTTTACCATACTCTATCAAAAGTTGGAAAAGTGAGGAAGCCTATGATAATTTTAGCTAGCTAATGTTAGCCAACTATTTAGCTAGCCAATGAGCTAACCTTTAGTAGCTAGGTGAAGATCAACTTTATTGTCAATACTACTAAAGGTGCGTACAATACACAGGTTTGAACTATTAGCTTTTTGCTAATGTGCTAACTTACAGGTAAAACTGAATTCTTCAGATCCATAGTTAGCTTACTCGCTCTATGTTGTTTTAGAAATATATTAAACACGTATTCATGTCACTGGAACAGCTGACTTGACAGTAGAAAGCTAGTGAATGCCACACAGAACAAGCATAATAGGTATGTTGTATTTTTTTTTTCATGACAGGGGAAATAACAACAGAAACAAACACCTGAAATCAAAACCTGAATTATAAAAAACGTGGATTTGTTCAAGTCATCCGTATTCAGGGGACACAGCCTTTCATTTTTATTACGAGGTGAGATTTTATCCTAATCTTATACAAATCTTGAATCTTGATTTTATCTTTATCCTAACCCCTCCTTTTTTTAATTTTAGGTGTCCATAATTAGGTGCATACAATCTCATTCAGCACTTGACTGATGCATGCAACAGGTGCACTGTAAGTCACCATGATACATCCATACAGAGAAAATTTGAGTCTATATTAATAAATACTAAACTGATACAAAAAAAAGGTAAATCTGAATTTTCCCTTATATTAAATTTTTTTTCAGGTTGACATGTCAGGGAAGGAATGTCTATTCGCCCCATGCAATGGCAAGGAAAGTGACTTCAAAACATGTGGATCCACAGGCATAGCTACTCTCCTTAATAGAAGCAAAGAACGTGAAGATACAGCTATACATGAGACTTTGTTAAACATCATTTCTGCCCATGGTGTTCAGTCAGCCTCCATATTATGTCACAAATCATGTTATAGCTCATATACGTCTACAACTAGAAATGTGATCAAACGCAAATCAGACTCAAGTACAAGTAATGGTCAGCCAGGAAAGCGAATTCTTCGCTCTGGAGTACCTGCCTTTGAGTATTCAAAACACTGTCTGTTTTGTGGTCTCATTTGTGAACATCAAGATCCCAAACATCCTGATAGGTGGAATCCAGTTAAACAGTGTCAAACTGTAGAGAGGCCCAGTAATCCATCCTTTAAAGATTTCATCTTGTCTAAATGTAAGGAACGGCAGGATGATTGGGCTAAGGTAGTGGAGCTACGTGTGAATGGCGTTGTGGACCTGCCTGCAGCTGATGCCCACTATCACACTAACTGCTATAACCACTTTAGAAAGGTGTCTATTAGCTCAAGTGTAAGTGCTAGTTGCAAACCAGTTGATAGCTGCTTAGCTGCTGTGATAGACCACATTAATGCAAACAAATCAGGGACGTGGACTGTGTCAGAGTTATATGATGTATATGTAACTAATTCCGGGGACCTCTGCAAGAAGCAAATGCTTTCCAATTTGTGTAATTATTATGGTGACACTTTAATTGTACTGAGAGTTGAAGGGTGCCAAACTATTGTTGGCTTCAGAAAGTCCATTGGTAAATCACTCAAACTTGTAAAAGAAGCTGAAACCTCTAGTTATGATGATGATGTTGTCACCAATTTGGTTACCAAAGTGCGGGCAGAGGTACAAGAAATTCCATTGCCCCATGAATACGACCTTAGCAGCTTCCGACATGACAAGGTTGTTCAAGACACAAGTCCAACCCTCCTCAAACTTGTCTCCAGTCTTGTGTCCAAGGATGGAAAAGTGACTAAACCCTCACTTACACTTGCTCAATGCATTCAGCAGCACATCAGTAGAAAATGGAATCAGACAACTCTGGGGCTTGCTGTAAAACTCCACCATAAGCATGGTAGCTCAGAACTGATCCAGAATCTAAATGAGCATGGCATCGTCACTACATATGATGAAGTCCTGCGATTCCGAAAGTCAGCTGCCAAATATGCTAATGAGGATCCAGATAAGTACCTTCGTGCAGTTGGCCTTGAGAGGCGAATCGGTGCTATCCACAGTTGGGGTGATAATTTTGATCTTGTGGTCTTTACACCCAATGGTCGCCGCACAACTCATGCCATGGCCACTCAGTTTGTGCAGAATCCAGCAGGCATCCTGTTCACTGGAGGAGCCACTCCTGGTGGTGGGGTCATGTCATTAAAAATACCCCGTCTCACAAAGCTCGAAGCTGGGAAACTTTTTCTAGCAGATAAGAGCAGTTTTGTCATTGAACATTACACAGGCCCCAAGAAGATAGACCCACCAGCTCTGAAAGAAGTCCCAAGAACTAATGCTCTCCAACATGCCATCAAACAAAGTGTCTCAAGAGCACAGAAGAGGGATACTGCTTGGCTCTGTCAGCTCCACTCCTCCCCTCTTCCTCTGGACTGGTCAGCCTACAATGTTGTGCAAGATCGTGATGGTGATGACAGTGCTCCCAAACTGAAGACAATAAGTGTCTTTGGACCGCTGCTTGACTCCTCCCCTGCACACCCTGATACAGTACTCAGTACCATGGCCTACTTAGACACATCACTGAAGCAGTTTGGCATGAGCCATACTCATATAACCTTTGACATGCAGCTGTACCAAATTGCTTGTCTGATCAAGTGGAGTGATCTGCAGCGATGGTCATCAGTGGTGCTTAGACCTGGGATGATGCACACTCTCATGTCATTCATTGGTTCAATTGGAGGACTGATGAATTCAACCGGTTTGGAGGAGCTAGTAGGTGCATCATTTGGAGGACTTACATCAATCTTCAATGGGAAGGCCTGGCCCAAAGCAATGCGAGCCTACCGTATGGTTGTGTCTGCTCTTCTTCATGACTTCTTAGAGGAGGGGGAAAAGACTCATGTTCAGATAATGGCATACCTGGAGAAAGCGAGAGAGCACCCCACAGGCCGGCTATGGGTGGATTGCTTCATCATTCCGACCCTAATAGCGCACAAGTTCTGGCGAGCAGAGAGAGAGGGTGACTGGCTGCTGCAACAATACTGCCTTGAGGAGATGCTACCCTATTTATTTGCTGCCGGTCATCACCACTACTCAAGGTGGATAACATGGCATCTGCGTGACATGCAGCACCTTCCTGCTACAGTCATGGATGACCTCCTCTCTGGAAGCCATGTGTGCCGCCACTCAGATGGTGCAGTCGCAGTTAGTGCAGATATGTTTGGTGAGCAAACATATATTAAACAAGGGAAAGGGGTAGGAGGCATGAAGGGCATCTCCACCAACCCTGAGCAGGTTGCTGTGTGGATCCAGTCTTTCAGCATCTGCTCCCATCTCTCCATGTCATTGGATGAGATGTACACTGAAAATGAAGATGTTGAGGCATCATCAATGACAATGAAGCCCAGCAGACACAAAGAAGAAGGTAAAGGACGGCGGGAGCTTGATGCAGAGGATCGGGCTAAAATTCTGGGAGTGCTTTGGGAAAACTCCCACCCTCTCAACACAGAGTGCACTACACTCCACCATATTATAAATGGCCAGGTTGCAGATGAAAAGGTGAATGTGCAGGATGCATTGACAATTGGACAGAATATGAGCTCACTGTTCTCCTCATCGCTTCCTGGGGGATTTCATGCTCCCATCTCAAAGAAAGTGGTGACAATGAAATACAAGAAAAAAGGAATAAAGGTCAATGGGAAGATCATACCTGACCTTGAAGCACTGTTTGCTCGGCTGCTGGTGGTGGGGAGCAGGAGAAGAATGGAGCTCTCTGCCCTCTTTGACTACGAACTTAGCCCGGTCCCTGCATCCATCATTGATGAGTATGGATGCCTTAGAAAGGGTAACAAGTCTGTGATAGTCCAGCGCCTTGGAATCCCTGTCTCAAATCCCCATCCACCAGATGTTGTACTTGTTGATGCATCACAGCTCATCTACCATGTGATATGGCCATTAACAGGCACCGTGGCTGACCTAGCAAACAACATGAGGCACCGGCTTAATCGCTACATCACCGAAACATTTGTCATCTTTGACCGGTATGAGCTAGTCTCTGCCAAAGACCATGAGAGGCAAAGAAGAGCCGGTGAGAGCTCTACTGAGTATCACCTCTCACTGACAACCCCTCTACCTGGTCGTGACAAAGTGATGAAGAACAAGACAAACAAGCGGAGGCTAGGTGAGCTTCTTTGCACACAGAGCATAGGAAGTCACATCAACATGGTCAGTAAAGCAGATAGTATTGTCACTCATGATGAGGCTGATGTCTCCATTATATCATACATGTTGGATGCAGTCAGGCGTGGAGCTACAACTGTCCAGATTCTCAGTGACGACACTGATGTGTTTGTGCTCATGGTCTATTGGTGCTGGAAGATGGGTATCACATGTCACCTGCAGATGGAGAGATGGAATGGCACTGTTCTCAACATCAATGCAACAGTGGAGAATCTTGGTGATCAATGTCGCTCCATACTAGCTATGCATGCTCTCTCCGGGTGTGACACCACTTCCTATCCTGCAGGAAAAGGGAAAGTATCTGCACTCAAGGCCATGAGAGTAGTACCTGGTGACCTGCTTCACTTCATTGGAGAGGAGGGAGCAACTGATTTGCAGATCACAGAGGCAGTGAGGGGATTCTTCCTGGCTCTGTACAACCAGAGGAAGTCAGCATCTCTAAACATTGCCAGATACAACATCTATAAAAATTACAAAACCCCTCCAGCACTGAAGAAACTACCTCCTACAGAGCGCAATGCACACCTCCATGGACTGCGTGCTCATCTGCAGGTGCTGCTTTGGAAAGCAGCAGACCGACCTGATCCACCAGCTGTGGACATCACAAAGTTTGGATGGGACAAGAAGGAAAGTGAGAAGGAAGGAGAAGTTATGCCTGTCCTGGATGCAAGCCCTGTGGCTCCTCCTGCTCTGCTGGAGATTATTAGCTGTAGTTGTAAAGCTGGGTTAAAGCCATGCACATCAGCAAAGTGCAGTTGTGCGGCTGCAGGCTTAGCTTGCACCAGCTACTGCTTTTGTAAAGGCCATGACAGAATATGTTGCAACCCGCTCATGTACTCACAGCAGGAAGAGCAAGAGTCTGGAGAAAATGAAGATGATGAGGTTGATGATGAAGAAATGGTCTACAGTTTAGAGTGGTAGAGGTGCTTCCAACATCCACATTATTTTTTGTTTATTTATTTATGCCCAGCTTGTTTTCCAACCACTTTGGTTTTATTTTGCAGTTTGTTTCATGACACAATTTTCTGTGATGTTGTATTGCATTGAAATTGTAATGTTTGAAGAAATCTTTGTGTTTTGCAAGTTTGGTGTCCTTAATGTGTTCTGTCCTCTTCTGAGCAACATTATGCTGTAACATTCTAGATTATAAATTGAATGCATTTTAAATTATTTAAAATACATCAGTTATATGTCCAACCAGCATCCTCTAAAACTTGAAGAATTGGCTTAAAATCCATCAAAATCGGCCCACTGGCGGTCAAAATCTGGTCACTTCCGGTTTAAACAGCCATTTTGAATTTTGGAAATGTCAGAAATGGATTCAGCATCATCAATAACCCCTAAAACCACTCCAATATTGCCCTGATTAGCCAAGCAGTTGTTGAAATATTGCCCATATAGGCGATTATGCTAAGTATGCTAATTATGCTAATTATGCTAATTGCCCAATATATACAAGTTAGCATCCGGCAGTTTCTGAATGCTGGGGACCCATACTATATATTTCTAACATAAAACTTTGGGGTACTCAACATTTCCGGGTACTCATTGTTGGCAAGTAGACTATATTCAAATAAAGAAATATATCTATCTATCCACAAAACTGATTTTCTTCATTTATATAAAAAAAATCAAATGTCCACATAGATGTTAATACATCTTGTATTTTTCTTTAAAACTCCCTTTCAAAGCAGTATCTCCCTTTTGCTTCAGCTTCTAAAAGCCCACTCTTTAAAAAAAAAGCACTTAAGAGGGAGGGTAAAACATTCACAGAATGTTCCAAAAATCAGCCCCTCACATATTACACTGTCTCTTGCTCACTGTGAGCACAAAGGGCACTGGAATGGATTAATCCTGCACACTATAGTCAAAGGACTAGTGAGACTCATGTACAGAGAGGCAATTTACCATCCTGACCTTTCAATCTTTAAAAACGTTCCGCATATCCCTCCACCCCCCCACATACATACTTTTGAATGCTCTCCTCCAACGCAAGTGCTGCAATCATCTGAGGATTTCTTCATCTCAACATGACTCGATGAACAGAGTGAGATAAAAATTGGAGGAAGAAAGACCATCAGAAAGAGTAAAGCGAAGGTACCAGATAGGAGAGAGATATAATGATAGAGACAAAGAAGTGAGAATTCCTCCGTGAGGAAGGATACGGGCCAGGTAACCGAGTGTCTGTGCCGTGGCGGCGAGGAGAGCTGTAATGGAAGCTGACACTGCCTGCATCCCCAGTTATGACCTCCCAGTCAGACTGTCCTGTTTATTTAGAAACAAACAAATAGTGAACCGTGGAGAGCTAATGGGCTCCGCTAGATACTCAAACCCAGTCACCGCAGTGTAAGGCGTGGATGATGAACTCGAACTGGATGGCACCAATCTCACAAGGGCTGAGATTGGTTACCCGTTGGTTTTGAAAAAAAAAAAAGATCCCACATACGTTTCAGATTCGACGTACATATGTAGTATAGATTGTGTAAAAACGGTATTTAGAGTTGACAGGGAAAATGCTGCATTGTGCTTCCATTGCCCCATACATTGTATCTGGTGATATTCAGTATTTCATTTATCAACAAATCACATGAAAAGACATAAGAGACTAAATATCATAAATGACTGACACCTTAACCCTGTGACATGTTCATTCATCACCATAAACCCTAGTTTATTAAGTGTCGATCCCATGTGCACCATCCCATTAGTGTATTAATCCGCAGCTGAAAATAGTCCCCAACAGACACACTATTTTTGCAACAATTACAGGGTCTGGCTGTAGGAAATTAGTTAATATTTATTTAAAATAAAACTATTGGTGACCAGTTTTTAAGATCTACATCATCAGTAGGAACGAAAGGTGTCTCGGTTACACTTGCTTTTATTTGCCAGGTTTGCCAACCTCTTCAGTGTGTTTCTGTGCCATCTCTACCTTTGTTCCTCACATCCTGTCCTCTGTTACCCGTCTAAGGGCTGTACACCTCACCAGTATACCAGATCAGACAGAGGCTATGGAAAGGTCATACCTCAATGGTGGGTCCCTGGCAGACTCTCCTGCTGTGCTCTATAGGATTAGGCTCTGCATTCAGGTTATGGGAGCCCCAGACCAGCCTTGCTTCCCAGTGGGTTCCCTGAAGCCCCAAAGCCCAGTCTGGTCTCCCAGCATGTGAGATCCATAATGTCAGACATCTCCATATCCCCAGTAATCACCACATCAACTTGGGACCATGTGGAGGCTGCGATTAGCGAAAGTGGCTTACCAGTCCTGTTCAGACGTCGCAAAGGAGAACAATGAGAGCTGACGTCTCCATCTGCCGCCGTGAATTACTCCGGTGGCCTTCCTTCGCTCCCCTCGCGGAGAGAGAATTTCGCGAGGAAGGGCTCACTCACTTTGGAAGAGCTTGCACCCTAAGTCAGAAAGCAGCGGGCTCAAGCTGTTCCTCCTCACCCTCCCATCTCAGTTGATCTTTGGGCGAGCATATGGCCTGAGAGTCGACAAAGTGCAGCATCTCGGCAGGCTGGATTAGGGATGGAGAAACAGGCTGTGAGGGAGCGGTGATGGGCACTTTGGCTGGAACATGGCGTAATCTACCCAGGAAGGCAGAGCACAGATGCTGAGCCAGGCAGGGAGGCTTACTACTCGTTAAGGGCCCATTACAGAAAAGTCCTTGTTGAAGAAACGCAACCGCGAGGAGAGACCGTCCGATAGATGAGCCGGATCGTAGGGAAGATTTGATTAAATAATTAATTAATCGCCCCAGCGTTTTCAGTGTGATCATGTCTCCATTTCCCCTCTATTAAATATACAGCAACCTAGGTGGGAGGCTCATGAATGTGTTTCCTTCAAAAACTTTGTTTTTTCTTCCTCCACATCTCTTTCCGCCCTTCTTCTGACTAAATTCCGCCTACCTTTTCCACCCGTGCTTCCTGACAGGCTTATTTGAGGAAAATGCTTTTGGTTAGCAAAGCAAGGAGATGTGGCGAGAGAGGGAGAAAGGGGCCTGAGGATTTCTGCTCAATTGAGCACTGGGGAGGATGTTAACATGGGGCCCTGGCACCTCTGCCAAAATGAGTTAGCTGTACTTGATGTTTCAGTGTTGATTAAGAGACAGGGATGGGAATAGGTTTCAGCTCTGCTTAGTAAGGGAGCAGCAGGTGCAGGCTGGGACAAGCCAAAGTGATGACGGTGTTGACTAGCAGTCAGTTTGTACACTGCAAAAAAAAAACTCTTCCAAAACAAGTGTTTCATAACAGCAACACCTCGGCATCGGTGTCTACAAAAGGCAAATTAATCCTTCAACTTGCTTTTTTACAAATTCTTTGAATATGTACTGGTTGAGGTTAATCATTGAGAATCAGATCCTATCTAAATATAAAGCAAGGTGAAATTATCAACTTAATAAGCATGGACAACATTCTGTTCTTCTGTGGAAGCAGGACTTCCGAACTCTGCAAACTGAGAATTGAGCACATCGTCTGCAGCCCATTGACTGCGATGATCAATGAGCGGTCCTTGACAACGCTGAAAGCAGCACTTCCGGGGGCCGAGCACTCGACCCGCTCCGCCTTCTGGAACGGCCACGCGGTTCAGATGGGCACCGCACTAGCAACTGATCAAAGTTGGAAGTTGAATCACTATGAAGATGTAATCTTACTGCAATAGGCACATGAGTTTTGATGGGAATATTTTGGTTTGGTTGCTCTTTGATCAGTTCAAAAATCAAAAATAAATAGATAATTGCATGACAGCAAGACTTGTATTTTGACATTAATGACATGAATTTAAAATAGCAGCCTCTATGTACTCACAGCAAATGTATCGAATTAATTCTATAATTATTAACTAGCAACCCAAACACTCTCCTTATGCCCGGCTTTCTGCCGATAGAAAACATGAATGTGGTTAGTAAGTTTTCACCAGAAGACAAAAACCTTTTTGAAGTGAAGTGATTGCGTTCAAAGTTGAAAGTTATGTCACCCTGTAATCCAAACGCTTCATTCATTTGAACAACAATGAGATTTAATGATCAAATGCAGTCCAATAACATTTCACGTAGACATTTCCTGCAGTGCAGAAGCTGAAAGAGATTCTCTAAAGAAGCACGTAGGCCGAACTGATGGAAGGAAGATTATTCCTCTCCCTCTTTTTTCACTGTAACAACCTCCCTGAGCATTTCATAGCTGCATATGCTGCTGCTTAAAGCACCGCTGAGATTTATGCCGTTGTCAGCTCACAAGGGTGCAATCAGGAATAAAGATCCCATAAACCCCTCTGATGTGTCCACAGGTACAGCAGTACTAGGTTATTGCTGATGGTGGATAAAAAAATAAAAAACACGTAACTGTATGTTTGGCATGTTTTTCTTATTCGAAGTGAAGGCTCACATACAGCGGTTAAGTTTTGAGTGAGTTTCAGGACCCGTACTTTGGAGTCCTGATTAAAGAAAGAAACACATTGGCATCAACAAGAAAACAAGTTGAGCTCTCTCCCCTCCTTCATCTAACAACAACAACACCACTAGTTGAAAACGAGGGACGGGGAAGAGGAAGAAGCCATGCGGAGTGCCAGAGAAAGAGATTAGGATGGACGAGGAAAAAAATGCACGTCACGTCAAAGCTTTAGGCCCCTTTGTTTTAATCCTAAATATGCTGATTTCCTCTGGGTTGCTGGGGTTGCCAAGAGTGCTAGTGTGTGTGTGTGTGTGTGTGTGTGTGTGTGTGTGTGTGTGTGTGTGTGTCACCGTGTGTACAGTATGTTTGTGTGTTTAGATTGTTTGTCCACTTGTGAAGTCAAGCCAGGTTGGCATCTGCTTCATTGTGTATGCTGCTAGTGTGCGTCCGCATAAATGTGTGTGAGTAACGCTTGGACCCCACAGATTACCAACTGTGTCGTGTGTGTGTGTTTGTGTATATGGGCGTGTGCCCACCTGGCCATCTCTCAACGGGTTACATAAGTATGTGCGAACCCTTCGGGGGACTCCCTAGCTCTGGGTCCAGCTGGCAAACCGCTCCCGCTCCAAACGCCTATAGTTTTTTTTTTTGTTCCTTTCAACTCCATCAAGCAACCGACTCTTCCTTCACCCGTGCAAAATAGTTTTCGGTATTTTAATTGATTTATTTGCTCTCCGGATAGTCCCGACTGGGGTGACTAACGGGGCTTATCTGATACAAGACCACAATTCACTTTTACCGTCCCGTGTTTTCATGGTGAGGTTGTCTGTATTTTACAGCCGGCGAGATAGTATATACTCAATCCTGCCTGGCTGGAATACGTGGTCAACACTGTACACAGAGGAAAGTGTCTCCTGTATACCTGTGCAGTTTGATGACTGATGGGAAAAGTATTTGCGTGAAGGCCGAGGTATGAGAGGTGTCTCCGTCCTGTCTGTGTGAGATTGCAGAGTAGTAATCAAAGAGGTGGCACTGTCTTGGGTCTGAGCTGAGGTTGTGCTGCAAATACCCCTCATTCAACCCCCGACACCCCCGGGGTCTCCCAAGGGCCGTCTATCCCACTCTATCGCATCACTGTAGCGACAGCTCTCCCTCGCCTTCCCATCAATCCCCTGGCCGGTCGCAGATTCCCGATCTTACTGCCAGCTCCTCCGCCAGTCAGCAGCTGCCCAACAACGCCAGGCCTGACAATCGCTTACCCTGCCGGCTTCAAGTCTGTCAACCCCCGGGCCTGTCAAATTACTGTCAGCGTAAACAGTCGGAGGAGGGAGGGGAGGGGAGGGGGGGAGGAAGGTGTGAAAGTGGATGGGAAAGGAATAGAGAGAGGAGGGTGGGGTGAAATGGGGAGTGTCTCTCACACACACACACACACACCACAACTCTGACATATATATCACTCTCGTCCCATCTTCGTCTGATGCTGGCACTCACTCACTCCCATCAATGCCCCCTCCCATCTTTCTTTCAGGTAATTCCCTCGGTCACATCAGTCCTACTCATCTCTCTGCACCTTTCCTCCCCCCATTTCTCCCTCTGCCCCTCCGCCACACATGTTCTATCTCTATCCCCCTGTCTCAAAGCACCAGCTCAACATCTCTTTGATTCAAAAGAAAAGAAGACGGCCAAGAAGAAGAAGAAGAGAAAAAAAAGTAATGGGCAGAAAAATGAAATGACTTTCTGGGCCCCTCACGTAAAAGCATGGCTCGCTCTTCAAGACAGGCAATATTCCCTCAATTATTGCCACTCACAGAACCCTCTTCGCCGGTGGATGAAGTTTTAATTCCGGGCCTCCAATAAAGCGGATGCCCTAGATATAATGTGGAAATAACTCCTCAACGTTTCGGGATTTGCATGACAGCACACTGTACGTCTGAGTGCTGCACACACGCATGCCCGTATCTACCGTTGAGGACACCGAGGTCGTGTCCTCGTTTTTTTTTTTCTTTTTTCTGCAGGTTCTGTTTCGTTTGTTGAGAATAAAACTGAGGAGATGACCATCCCTGCAGTAATGCTGCCTCTTGGGTGGTTTTAAACATGTAGTTAAACATAAGAAATTAAAGTGTCTAAAGGGAACAGGAGTGGAGAAAGAAAGAAAAAAGCGAAGGTGAGTAGCCTGTAAAAAGAGGTGGGAAGGAGATGTCAAGCATATATTGACAATTTTATTTTGCTAAATAAATAAGCTATTTTTCCCTACTAGCTTAAGCTCTGATACGTGTGCCCCCACGGCTACGGCCTTGCACACATGCACTACACATATGAATCGGTGTGTTCTCATATACTATGAGTATAGGAGGTGATGTGGAAGCTTCATATTGGTCTGACAACCAGCCACAGGATCTCAGTTGTGAACTCCATCCTGTTTTTTCCCCTCACAACCGGAGTCTATCACCTGTCACTCTCAATATTTATTAACCAAACACCACCAGACCGAGGTCTGTACCTACATGAGCCAATAAATCAATAATGCCTCGATCAATCATGCAGCTACTTTCTAAATCACAATATAGCTATGAAATCAGACATACCCATAAACCAACTATTTTAGCAATACACATAATATTTTGTGTTTGGGTGACTCAGTAAAAAGTGAAAAGAGGAGGGCGAGAGACACAGTTGCACTTGTTGTATGTAAAGTGAACATAACTTTATTTCCAGTGGTCTTCATTGTTATTCTTCTTCTTCTTGTTTTGGCTAGCTATTTCTATTTCTACTCTCTTATGTTAGATACATTTCCCTTTAGTTATATTTCTAGTTCAATTTGCATTTTCAGTTGGAGAGTTATTTTTTCAGTAATGTTTCTAGTGCTTGTAGTATATTTCCAGTGTTAAGCCTAGTTGTGGTTCAAGTTGTAGTTTTAGGTCTACCTCTAGTTTTATTAATATTTCTAGCACTCAGAGAAATTACTATTTCTTGTTTAGTTCTAGTTATATTTTAAGTTCTAGTTCCAGCTGTATTGTAGTTTAGTACGAATTTGAGTTTAATTTCCAACATACCTCTTGTACTACATCTACTTATAGGTCTAGTACTTTATCTAGTATTTGTTTTAATTCTACTTATATTACAAGTTCTCATTCTAGTTGATTTTCACTTCTAGATTTAGTTCAATTATTATTTCTCGTTCTAGGTCTAGCAACAACAGAAAAAAGTTCCTTTACTCTACTGGACTGCCTTTGCATTTGTATAATGGCGCTGGTCTAATTTTCCATCGTGACTAACCTCAGGCACTCTGGTTTCTGATTGGTCAAGGGAGGGGAGTGGCCCCTGCTGTGCATAGATGAGTGCTCAGATAATTGGTTGAGAGAATTGGGAGTCGTCAGCGGCCACTCTAACAGAAATGGGTCTGGCCAGCTGAGCTCCCTGCTCCTTAAGTGCCATTTTAACACCATCATTCCCACCACCTTTTAATTGCAACCCGACTTTAAGGTCATGGATGTGGCCCTGGCCTTCCATCGTTAACCGACGGACACGTTCCATACGCACACATACATAACTAAACATACGCGTTCGGGGGGGACAGACCTATACTGCCGATCTGAAAATGTTTCAGATCCTCACTGCTGACACACCAGAGGGAATAAACATGGCAGAAAATTCAGCTTAGTCTCTGACTCATGGTGAGAGAGAGAGAGAGTGAGCTAGGAAGAAGACAGCCTTTGTCTTGGGTGTAGCTGTGTGGCTGTGGGGATCGATAGGTTTAACCAGCAGGGGGTTGGTGCTGTGGAGCAGGAAGAGACACAAGCAGGAGGTAAGGGCTGGGCTGAACAGCCTGGAAATGCTTTATCACCACTGCCAGCGAGGCACTGTCTCCCATCAGGGGCGCAAGAAGCTTAGGGGCTCGAGAGGTTGGGTGTGTGTGTGTGTGGGTGTGGGTGTGTGTGTGTGTGTGTCATGCAGGGATATGTCTGTGTGAATGCATGAACTGTGCGTGACAAATATTACATTATCATCCGGGGTGTTTCACTTGCATGCTGATATTGTTTGATTCAACCTGGCATCTGTGAAAGACCTCAGGAAAGCCTCCCTCTATTGTTTCTGTGTTGCCCTCCCTCACCCAGTCGGATTCAGATGAAGCTATCAGAGAGAAATGAATCTAAACTGTCTGGTGGAGGAGAGGAGAGCAGAGCATATAGGAGATACAAAGGCAAGGGGAAACCAGGTGAAAACTGCAATATCAGGCGAGGGGTGCTGCTCCTCCACGCTGACATTAGCCCAAAGACCAAAAAAAGGCATATTATTCTCCGATCTTTCTCTTCTTCTATATGCATGAAAGAAGTGAGTTGCTTGAGAAGAGAAAAAGTGGAATAAAAGGAACTTGAGGCGAGCTGACATGCAGAGAAAGTATGATTAGACATCCACACAGGAGAGGGGAAAAAGACAGAGTTGAAGCAACATGCTCACCTGTCACACTTTAGTACCCAGGAAACACTGGTGACAATGACATCATCCAGCTTAGGGCGAAGGGTTGCAACTGGATACAAATGCTCTATTACGACAGCAGTGGGGCCAGACTGATGCACCCAAACCATGCAGGATGTGGAAGTATTGGTATATTACAGAATTACCTTCCCATGTCACATCCCTGCATTTTGCATTTTTGAATTTTATAGTTGTAATAACAAAAATCTTCATAAATATAATAGGGCACGTTTAGTTTTAGTTAGACAAGAAGATTACTGCATGTTAAAGAAACCGAAAATGACAAATTAATCTCCCGTGAGTTATTCATCTCAAATACCGATGGTTCTGGTCTCTGACAATTTCATTCATTACCAGACAAGTCATACAGTAATTGAGCTGAATAAGTTGGCCTAACGTCTAAGTCCTCCAAAACAAACAGTGCTGTCATAATTTGTTTTTAATCGGATTGCATTGTTTTGGCTGATAAAATATGCTAACTTGCATTATTATGAGTAATGAGAGGAGCGGCACTTACCGAGCGGCGTTCCTCTCCCCAAACAGCGAAAGAGACCGATTGTGATGCAAATCAGCCCGTCTCGCTGTTTATTGATTTAGAGGACACCGTCTGATGTGGATTTCTACCTTTCACCTGAATCACACCGTGATCCCAGTGTTTTAATTAAAATGCGTTCCTCGGCTCAATATTTGGATTAGTTGAGGTTTAAGCGCAGACTGTGAAATTTAATTTGGCGATTTTTTCAGCTCTAACAAATGAACAGGTAAACAACTACGAACCTTTTTATATAATCCTCTCGATTTCCAAGCAGCATTTGCGTTGTTAAAATACTTTTATTTCTTTAAAGCTGAAGTGTGGTATACGTCAGTGAAATGTACTTTGTGAAACCATATTTGTTTTCGTTCACTGAATTTCTATACGTTTGTTGGAAAGCCTGGTGTTACCCGAAGATTAAAATGAGTCTAATATGCAATCAATTAGCCATATTCCAACAACTTCAACACATTGTATTTTCAAGTGTGCTTCTGAAGCTGCATTTAATGTTTATTCTAATTCTGCTGCAAAAGACAAACATTATCCTGTGACTTCTGAGTGCATTAGTAACAACAAGCATAGCTTAATTTTCTAAACACCCAAATTTAGCTGGAATATGGCAATGGTCAAATAATCGCTTGATGCAATTTATAAGTAAAGCAGTCTATTTCTATTCATGTTATAACAGTCCGGCAATCAGGAAATGTGCTGTTTAATTTTAACACTCCAAAAAAACAACAACTACAAATTAAACGGTTGACTGAATGAGTGCAAATCAACAAGAGTCGGATTTGTCAAACCTGCCTTCAAACACCAGGAACCTGCTCAGACGCCGACATGAATGACTTAAACAGTTTGCGCTCCGCTCTAATTTTCCTATTTAACTCTGTGGGTAAAAATGAGAGAACGGGATCAACTGCCAAGTGTTGTTCCTCCCTGTCTTAAAAATGGCACTATGTATAAAACGAGATTCACAGAAAGAAATCTGCATGAGCACGATTCTTTGCAGTTCATCCAAATAATTTTGGCACTCGTAAAGAAGGGAAAAAGAGCTGCGCTGCCCATTGAGAGGTGTTACTGTACAGCTGTTCCAATTCAGAACTAATCCAACGAGTGTTGGCGTAAAAAAAAACTGCAAACTGATAATACATGTGAATTACATATCCCTCCTAATACACATGAGGTCTGACAGTAATAGCCTGAATGTATGGGGATAACAATCATTTGACCATAACTAGCCTGTCAATCATTGATTTTTAGCTGAAAGATATAAGATATAACATAAGCCAAATGTAATGTGCTGAAAGATGTAAAATGCCATTGTAGGAAAAACCAGACACTCCAAAAATAAGGATGACCTGTTTTGAGGCAAAATAAAGTCCACTCCAAAGCACAAAGTAAGCAGGATTGTATATGCACTTTTCCCCTTAAGTCCATAAAATGTAGTTAAAAGCTCTAAAATAAGATACCTTTCGGTGTTTTTGACAGTACGTGTCTTATCCTCGTACCACTTACTCTTAGTATATGCACCGAGACCTGCCTAAGCACTGAGCTCGCACATTACATACATCTCACCTTCTTAAATGAAAATTAAACGGCTGCAAAGGAAATGAGATGATAATAAGACCTTTCCATATGCCTGGATACTTGAAGCCAAAATGGATCTAAATAACCCAGAGGTAAGGCAGAGATAGAAACCCGGGCAGCTCAGAACACTGATAACGGTTTTACCTCCATTACAGGGGCTAAGACGAGACTCGGGCCGCCGTGGCTCTGGATTCCAAGCACGCGTCTGATTTGTCAGCTCTGGGAGAATGCTGTAATAGTGGACATAATGGCAGAAGGAGGGTTGTTGTTGGAGTGTGTGTGTGTGTGTGTGTGTGTGTGTGTGTGTGTGGAGAGATGTGATGAGGTGTGTGTTGTGGCTAGACAGAAGGAGTGAATGACTGTAGAAACATTTCTGCAGATGGATGTTGAAACAGCCATACATCCTCGTTAGACCCCCTGTCTCCCAGCGGCCAGAACCGTCCCCTCATCTCCCCACACACACACACACACACACACATCTGCACGCTTCTGCAAACGTACACCACACAGAAACACCCTGTCCTCACTAACTGTACATATTGAATTGTTTTCAAAAATATGGAAATAATGGATGGAGTTTATATAACACTAGGAAACAAACGTCAATATTATTTATGTAACGACTAAAATGTGGCAAAAGGTGTATCAAAGTAAAACTTTGCATTGCCTCTTCAGATTCCTCATCCTCGTTTACTTTTTATTTGATTCGTGCTGATTTAAATTAGATTTGTGCTGTTTTTAGACTGTATTTTCATTGAGTTTGTACAGAATTTGATTGAAGCTGTTTGCTGTGTTTAGGTGCAGCGCTGTCCATGGTACTGAAACGGAGCAGTCAGGATCCATAGACAAAACACATTTTCAACCTGCTTTTCATGGTTGTTAATAGAATTGTTGGTCTCATTCCATTTTAGGGAGCAAGCCGCAAATAGCTGTTTCTACACACCTCCTCCTGCTGATTTTGATAAAGAATTGTTCAGAAATTTGAAATATATTCAGCGCTCTGATAATGCTGCAACTATATATAAAGAATATATAAAGCATGTATTATATGACTTCGAAACAGTAGCCAAGATGTGCTCTGATGGTCTGGCACATCTGGATAGCACAGTGAAGTTTACATGTTATTTTTAAATTATATTAATGGTATAATTGATAGGCTGGATTTTTTTGGGGAGGATTTATTGGTATAGCCCAAATGGAATGATGCTTTGTTTACTACATTTCCCACATCCCCATTACAACTGCATGAAAGTGATGTGATTTTATCCTCACGCATTGTTTATCCTATCCTCAAGGATACCAATCTGTCTGCTATAAAAACAAAAATGAGAAAAAAAAGTGGCTTTGACACCAACAGCCTTCCCTCTAGCCCAAGAGACACTACCAACCCGCCACCTGACAGGATCCACTGGCTAATTCCCCCCCGCCCCCCCAGCATCACTAACAGCCTACCGAGTCACGTCCTTTCCCATGTTGTCACCTCCGCCTCCGTCCACCCAAAGCACAAGGCACTTGCCCTAAAGAAAGCTGGCAGAACCACAGTGAAGCGAACACAGATACAAATGGCGACAGCTCGCACTTACATCTGCATTCATTACCTCTCATTTTTTTTAAAAACGTCTCACGGAGCCGCCTTTGCGTGCTCATGAAGGGCTTCACGGTGCTGTCACAGCGGCCTTCAGGGCCTCGCGGCGTCCACGGCTGAGACAGTCAGAGGTCAGTAATGAATATACATGTGTGGTCTGCAGCAGGGACGATACTGGGAGAAACAGAGCGAGGGAGGAAGATGAATATTGAGTTAACGTGCTGAGCAGAGTAGGGCTACATTCCCAGTTCCCCAGTCACAATGTCCTCTGCTGTTAGTCTCAGTCTGGCTTGTGAACATAAATATTTACACGGCTGTCACGATCAGGATTTATAGGACATTCTCCGCTCTTCCCGTAAGAGAAATATAAAATATGCTTTATTCCCTCTCTTCTTTTTGCCGAGATAAGTTTCCTTTTGTGCGACGGCGTTGTCGTTTGCTCTGGGATCTTATGGAACTCTTTTTTTTTTTTTGTCTATTGGATACTGAGTGCACGGGGTATGAATATTGTCTTATATTGACAGTTCTCATCCTTCCCAGTTTCAATAACCAGCATTCAGCAGAAGAAGTGCTGCGCATAAACAGTTTGGATATTTCCAATTGATGGGCTGGTGAAGTGAGGGAGAGGCAACAGAGGCAATAAAACACAGACAATATACCTATTGTCTTTCTTTGTAATACTGGAAGCAATAACAATGCTGCAGGCTAACCTGTCTGATGTTAATTTGTGTGTGTGTGTGTGCTTGTGTGTGTCCAAACAAACTCTAAATGTTTGTGACCGTTACTGGAATATTCTCAATTGATGCAGTACCAATGCAAACACCTTTCTCTCCCTCCCATTTTTTTCTATTCTCTCTCTCGCCTACTCTTCTGCCTCCTGATTCCGTCCTAATCTGCCAATGCCAAATCTATTTTGTCATGTAACTCCTCTGATAGGTTGGCATGTAATTAACTCCCTGGCATGCGCCGTGGGTTGTCATTTGCATGGTAATAAATCCCCCTCCTTACTGTAGGTGTGGGGGAAGCATACAGAACTGTGTGCTTTAGCTTGGGCAAACATCCCTGTCTAACCCTTATCAACTCCCCCGACTCCAACCTGTTTGGTCCGAGAGGAGTAATCGTCATTTCCAGGTGGCGGACCATATTGATTAAACATTGCGGCTAGTTTTTTTTTTTGTTTTTTTTTATGAATGTATTTAAGGGAGAGAGCGCTGGCAAATGAAGCTTTTGGACAACTGACTGCTATTAATCCGGCGGAGCATTTGGAGCGTGTATTTATTTGTTCCTACAAGCCTTCTGCCATCCATTACAAAGTCATTTCCTTTTGTCCACTTTATCAATTTTGAGGGCCATCTTTCCCTAAGATCCCTGGCTACCGGCCAGCTACTGCTTATATACGATGTATCTGCCAAAGCCACAAAGACGAGGCCAAGCCAAAGGGTGTGGTTGTGTGTGTGTCCCTGCGTGCACATGCACACACACAAATAATATGGCGAAGAGATGAGGGATTTGGGGCAAGGGGGTGTGGGGGGGTGTTGGTGGTAGTGAGGTGATTATATGTGTGTGTTTTGAGAGATGGATGAACGGAGTAAAGATTGCACTCATCTGTCGTGCTACAGTGCTCCCATCAGGTCTAATGAATGTGTCGCGGTGACCTCAGTCTCATAGGTTCACAGGCCTGATTAAACATCGTCTCCCAGTCGGCTCAGGGGATGTCGGGCAGACCAGCACCGGCTCCCCGCTCCCCTCTGTGCTCCCCACTATCGTCCTAATGGCTCCTTCTGATCTAACCCCATCTATCTCCATCACCCCCCCACACACGCCTCCTCACCCCTTTTTACCCTGCGCTTAACTCTGCAAGTGATACTCCCTCTGTTTGACTGTCATCTGTCTTTATTAATATTTATTCTCCTGGCTTGTGTGTGATTGGTTATATCAACAGTCACATGTTTCCAGCTTATACATTGGAAGGTTTTATGTTTCCTTTTGCCTGTCATCAGGGTAATGCATGTGCTGACTCCCACTTTTTTCCTCGACTCCCCTCCCTCTGTGTTTATTCAGGGCTAGTAAGCCATAATGAAGCTGAGGTTGATGATGATGAACTGCAACAGGATCCAGGAACCGGCGTAACTCACGATAAGACAGCTTTCTGCGGAGACTTTGATTTATTTGGCCGTAAGGTGCGGGAATATTGGCCATTCCTCAGAGCCGGAGGCCCTGTGGGGTCACGAGTCGGAGACACGCCGTTAAGACGCAGCCAGCCAGTGCGTTTTAATCTTTCCCTCTTCACTTTGATCTCAGTAACTTCAGTCGAAAGCTTGCTCAAATCATCACCAAGACATTTTAAAGAGTTGCAATTAGGGCCAAATAGCCCGCCATTTATCACGCTCCTTTCATGTCCACCATTTTATTTTATGAAAGCAATCGATTGTCTCCGTGGCATGGAGGCGCAGCCCGACCTGTGCTTGTGCTCCTAGGTGAAAGCGATGAGCGCGGTCAGACCGTCAATCCGGCATGCGAGTGGGAGAGATAGAGGGCGATTTGGCTGGCCGGAGCACCATGACGGACACTTCTTTCGCATTTGCGCCGGAGTAATCAGACAGCTCGGTCTGGCTAAAATATAGCAGCTAGTCAAAACACCAGAGAGCGCCGGGCATCTTATGTTTGCTTTCGGGGTGGGGCTCGGGCTTGCTTGACGGGAGACTGAAGAGGAGAGGGAGAAAAGCAGGCAGAGGTCAAGAGAATAAGGCAAGGAGAAAAGCAAAGGAGAAAACAAAGCTGGAGAGCGCTACATTTGTGCGTTGTTTATTTACAGTTTTGTGTTATTTACATCCCCACTCCAGAGGAGAGCTCGGCTTCTTTGCAGATAGACGGCCAGGGAAAGACATGTGACCGACACAGACTTAGACAAGAGAGAGGGAGGCTATGCACACACACACACACACACAGTCGACTGGGATTTGTTCATCATAGCAAGAGCTTATTCGGAAAATGATGTACAAAATGAGCACCGTTCATCAATATTTAAATCCTCAAACTGTGAAATGAAACGTATTTAATACATAAAATATGCATGCATTCTTTAAAGATTTGGTCTGCGGGAGACTGTGTGTGTGTGTGTGTGTGTGTGTGTGTGTGTGTGTGTGTGTGTGTGTGTGTGTGTGTGTGTGTGTGTGTGTGTGTGTCTGTGTGTGTGGGTGTGTGTGTATGTGTGTGTGTGTTTATTTTTGATGGCAAGTAATACAACAGTCTTTACATGCATATTTATTAGCAGCCTATATTAATGGATTAATGAGAGGAAGACCCACATACATACACAAACGTCCACACACATACACAGGCAAGCAAATTATCTTATATCCACGTAGTGTGCACTTCCATCCACACACACACACACACACACACACACACAGTGAGGCACGCAGAAACAGAGCAGAGCTCCAGCAGCGAGGGGCAGGGGAGGAGGCTGCAGGGCCCTGACCACATAATCATCTCCTAGAGAGTGATCATCAAGGCCTCCAACATCACTGCACAAATACACCAACCTTGGACCCCCTGGCATGACGGGAGGAAGGAGGGGTGAAGACAAGAGTGTTTACAGGAGAAAGGAAGGGAGAGAGACAATATAAAGTGAGGGTAAAGGAGGGGGGAGAAAATATGAAATTAAAAAGTGGAAAGTGTGTTTGCAGGGGGGAAATGGAAGGAGGGCAAAACATTAAGGCGACAGGAGGAGAGAATTTAAAGCACAAGGAGGAGTGGAAGATAGAAGGGGAGGGGGAAGAATGGATGTTGACAGGAAAGGGGAAAGGAGAAAGAAAATGAGCAGAAGAGAGAGAAAGAGCGATATATAGGCCTATTTTGATGGGGTAAAGGGAAGGGAGAAAATTGGGAAGGGTGTAAGGCAGAAGAAAGTGAGAGAGCAAGAAGGGAGTCGGTGTTTACGGGAGAAAGAGGAAGGAAAAAAAGTGAGAAAGAGACACAAAGAAAGAGTAGGGGAAGGAAAGAATTAGGGCTGAAAATGGGACTCTGTTGACAGGAAATGGCCAAAGTGTAAAGAAAGAACGAGGTGTGGTGGGGGGGGGGGGGGGGGGGGGGGGGGGGGGGGGGAATGAGAAACAGGTGGGAAACAAACATAAAGAGAGAGAGACAGAGAGAGAGAGACAGAAATAAGTGAGAGAGTGTATCTGTTTGCCACGCATGAATGTACAGCAGTGTTGCCCTGGAAACGGCAGCCGCTTGGATTATGAGCTGATTAGTGTCCCCCCCCCCCAACCGAGTTGTCTCCACAACAGGGTGTGTGCATGCTACCTGGGACATGGTCTGATGAACACACACACACACACACACAGTCTTCATTCAGATATGTATTCACTGTAGCCAATACCATTGCACGTCAACATCTCAATCTTTCCCCCCTCTCTGCTGGACTCTCTGTCTCTCTGTCTCTCTGCGTGTGACGTGGCAGGGTGCTAATCTTGGCCCTTATCTTTGCCCACAGCTCTGCTCACATTCCCTTCTCCACAAGCACCTTATCTGCCATCGCTGTCAATCAGAGCAGATCAGGCTACCTACAGCTGAGTCCGCTCGACCACCCTCCTCCCCTCTCCCCCCTGCCAACCTGCCTTCCCTACATGTCCATTACCAACACACATGCCCCCCACCCCCCCCCCCCCCCTTCCCCCAGAGCCCCGCAGCGTCTTCCACACGTCTCACAGGTGCACACAAGTACACACACACACGCATTATTAGAAGAACCGTTAACACTGGAATCTGTTGTGCAAGTTTGCGCTTAAATTGGCTTTTTTATGTTAGAACCTGATTAGCATGTGTGACCACTAAACTCTGCATCCTTACCAGCTAATTACCAGATCGGTTCTTGTACCAGCTCATAGCAAAAACAAGGGTGAAATTTGATTTTGATTAGAATTTTCCTCAAGGGAATAGAGCCAAAGTGCAGCAGTAATTAAGTAGCAAGCATTGCAGCAAAACAGAAGCTCTTTTGCAATCACAATTTACTGTATATATATTGCATGGTGAGAAGCCAAAACAAGTTTGCTTTAATTGTCAATTTTATACATTAAGAAAGAAGGAAATGTAGCACAGGAAAAAAAATTTGTTTAGAGCATTTTAGGCTTGTACGGGCTGATACAATATATTCTACAGCAACTTCTAATTTGACTATCATCACAATTTGCAGTAGTCCTGAGTTTAATAAGACAAGCAGATGAAATAACTAATGTTTTAATGCTGCTTTAAATATTTTGATGGGCAATTTAGTCTTAAAACGTGCGTGGCAGAATGCCAAGTTTAGTTTAGATCATGTTCTTGGTAATGAAAGTTTGTGTTCCTTCCCAAACTGCATCACCAGAATGTTAAATGTATTACTGTAACAGTATTAACATTTTCCTGACTGATGCTCTTTTAGCACAAAACTGCTCAGAACAGGCGGCGTTATCTCACACAAGGAAAAGGTCGGTATACATAGCGGACTAGTTATTGGGTTGATCCTGTGCAATGTGAAAGAAATCCCTCTTTGTATTGTTTTGCAATGGCTGTGAATATGTGCATGTACAAAGTACAGCAATGACAAATGAACACACAAACTCCAGCCCTTCAGCACTCTCCTCCAATCAGTCAGGGCCAGTGACCTCCCACCTGTGATCACGCTGGGAAACCCACCCATCTAAATACTGTGCACACAGCCCGCATGACCACCCGCCCGCTAATCAGAAGAACTAATCTAGCCCGCCGACATTTTTGCTTTACAAGCCTCACCATGAGGGCAGTCGCACTGCAGGTACAACAAGAGGGAGAGAAAAATAAAATGGCACAAATCCCTTTTGGGCAGGTTTAATATTTTTTGAGGCAAGGGCACTTTTATGTGGGGGCAGGTGTGCTCTGGCTCCCTAATGCTGAAGTAATTGTAGATAATGGAGTTTTAAGGACAGCTGCTGATGCAGGTTTAAGTAGGATTTGGGTAGAGATTTATTGTGGAGGGAAAATGGGCGGATGGGTGGAAAAGTTGGAGAGGTGCGAGCGTGAGGGAGTGAAGGAGGAGGAGAAACAGGAGATATAAAGGGGGGGGGGGGTGGAGTGTCTGACTCCGTTTATCCCAGCAAAGGTGAGAAGCAGGAGGAAAGGGAGGGTAGATTGTAAAAATGAAAAAAAAAAGATATGGCTCTATCTTCTTGCAGAAAAAGCCCGGGGAGTGAGAGGATAAAAAAAAAAAAACTCATCCATAGTTTAGTGTGAAACGAGAGCCCGTCTGGCCCGGTGCTTCTCGAGAAAAGGGGGTTATAGAGGGCACAAGCTGGATGACTAATTGGGGAGGATACGAAATGAGGCTTGACTCAATCTACACCCTTGAATCAACTCTGCCCTACAGTATGCATCAAATGGGCTCCCTAAGTGGTGCTTTTCCATTGATTATACCCTTTCAATGTTACGCTCCAACTCCTTGTTGGAAAAACTTGACAGAAAAAAAAAGGGTGGGGAGGGGGGGCAGTTGAAATACCGGTCAATACTTAACAGGGGCAAACCAGAAAAGTAGGAAAGCAGAGAGTGAGTAATATCATATAAACAGATAGTCATGAAAGTGATTTGAGAGAAAGAGGGGGAGAGGACAAGGTGTGTAAAAAAGGTGTGCGTTTGGCTTGCCGTAAACGCAGCGGTGCGTGGCACTTCCCCTGGCCTGGCACTCACACTTTATGAGGTGTGGAGGGGCCGTCTCCCTCGCCTGTCTGCCCGTTTTAATGATACAGTTTAAATGGAAAAGCTGGAGCTTCAGTCGGCACCAAGGACTCCATTTCTTCTGGACCGCACACACACACACACACACACACACACCAAGTTTACACCTGCACGCACATCAGCATTGATCTCAGGGAATTCTTACGCATTTGTACAAATGAAGATGTTGTGGTCGTTTTTACTTTGGAATAACCATAAAACTACTGAAAAAAAAACCTGAATCAAATTCAACTGAACTAAAAGTTCAGGTTTGTAAATGTTAGATGAAAATACGACATCTGTACTTTTCACAGGACAGGAACCAAAACAGAATATTGTTCACATTCCCACACACACACACACACACACACACACACACACACACTATGCACCCTACACAGGCTGTATAGATGATCATAGGCCCCGAGGTGGAGGCTTGGATGAGGGCAGGGAGCGACAGCGATGAAGCCAGGAGGTGAAACCGGCTGTCAGAGCTGTGAAGTCTCCTCAGATCTGCCCCATGTGCCCGGCCACGATACAGACAGAAGAGAAGGTTTTCACCCACAGCCCTCACCTATCACTGTAACCTCTCAGAGGAGAACATACCGCAGTAATGCAATATTGATCTGACAACGTAGCGAGTGTGTGTGTCCCTGCACAGGTGTGTGTGTGTGTTTGGCTGCTCACTAGCCTCGTGTACAAGTGACTAAGCTGCACGTTGTTTGTGGTGTGTGTGTGTGTGTGTGTCAGTGTGTGTGTGTGTGTGATAGGGAGAAGGCTATGAGAGCGATGAATTAATAAGCAAGAGGTGAGGTGTTAGCCTTGGTGCTATTTCCGACACTTCACTGTCAGAGCTTTCCTCTGCTGTGGCGGGTCTGACTGAACACAAACTAGAGGGTGCCTGTGCACCCACATTTCACCTTTCACTCCTCTGTATCGCCATCTTGCTCGCTCTCATTTTCCTTCCGTCCCGCTGTCTACCAGTCTGTGACTCTTATTTACAGTTAGGATTGCACTTATAGCGTACAGGCGAAGTGAGTAACGATATGGAAATCAAGCCTTTGAATAAATATTTAATTTATTTAGAGTTAACTTTTGAGTTTGCTTTTGTAGGTGTAGCAATGTATTCAAATACTGCATATTTTGAAACATGCATATCAGCCGGATATGTAGTATAAACTCAAGAGATAGATGCGGACATGTTTTTTTGTTTATTATGTCTGCAATTATTTTTTATTTAGAAACATGAAAATAATCTATCAAGAAATATAATTACTGCAACCACTGAATAATAATAATCAAATAGTTACAATATATAATTTGCTATCGTACTGTAATATCTTGTTTATCCCAATTATTGAGCACTTTAAATATGCATGATTTTTTTAATTTATTGTTTTAACATGACAGTCAATGTAGATGTAGATAGCTGTGTTTCTTTGATGTTGTCAGTAGAGGATGCAGACATGAAAAGGTTGATGCAATACTTTGGTTCCTGTCGAGCTAATATTGTAGTGACACGAGAAAAAAGACACAAGACAGCAATAAGGACTAAGCAATGAGAGAGAGAGAAGGAACGGACTACAACGTTTCAATTGTCTTACTATACATGTGAGGACATTTAAGGATAGGTCTGCTCTGTATTAAAACAATACTGTACAATGTACATTGAAACAGTTTTTGTTTTCTGTAATCAAATTCAAGCCCTTTCTCAAGTGCTGCCAATATAGGGGACAACCCAGAGTTCTCACTCTGTGTTAAAGTGCTTTCCAAAGTTGAAGCTTAAGGTGAGATTTCTGACATTAAGGGTGTGTATCTTCAAAATTCCTCAGTACAAAATTCCTCATGAAGTGTTATTTTGCTGTTCTGTGGTGGAGAATGGGGATTTCTTACAGAAATAACTTTGCAAGGTAACTTGCACTTAGGAAAGGATCACCTCAAGGCTAGTATGAACAGGATGAATGAGAACAGCAAGCAACATCTGTGTTAATGCCATACACAGGCACGAGACTATTATTAAAAAACAGACTTGATAAAACACTAGCCATGGCCCGTTCTTCTCTGCCTGATTAAAAATAAGCCAACGCTGCATTGTCACTGGCTGAGATTGTTATGGGTTTTATGGTACAAAGAGTTGCAGCTATTCCAGAAGTAAAGGAAAGAACAAAGGGAACAGAAAGGGGGGCAAATACAGCAGGAGGGTTACGAGAAATGGCCTTTGTGTTAAGAAACAATAACCACAGCTGTACCACTGGTTTAAGAGACCTGTGAGTCAACCATAGTCTCAGCTCTTTAGGGTGGTTTTCCCAGCAAATGACACATTTAAAAGCAAACATAACTCCCTTAATCCGAAAGCAAAGAAGAACCATAAATTGTCCTCTCGATGAAACCAAATGCCCCTTAATTCAAAGGCTGAGCATTCAAACTTGGTTCTTACGAGGAAAAAGAAACACAGGAGCACACGCACACACACACACACACACCAACAGACAGGACAGACAGACAGACAGACAGACAGAAAGACAGACAGACTCTTAGTATATAGACTGACTGACTCATAGGAGCCCAGAAACAGCAGTTGTTCCCAGTGCAATAAAACGGGCAGACCAACTAATGGAACCACCCACACACCAAACATATTTTTTTTTTTTTATCACACACCACCTTCCCAAAACAAACGCATCTGCGCGCACACACTCTTTTTGTCCCAGCCCACTCATTGCTCGTTAGCTGCTGCTACACTGGAGCGGTTGGGGGTTTTTTTTGTCTTTTTTTTTTTTTTTTTGCCTTGGTACTGTGACACAGTCTGGCTGCTGCTGGCTGTATCTGCTGAGAACGCACCACCAAAAATACTTCACCGAACAAACTCTTCTGATAACGGTTTGACTTTCTCGCTGTCTCCTTCTCTCCCTCCTGTCTTTAATCAGCATGTAAACAAGCGCAAGGTCATTTTCTTCCTTAAACGAAATGGGGGAAGATAAGAGGAGCGTGGCGTAGTTAATCCTTTGGACACGCTGATGGAGGAGTTTGTCCTGGTGATGCTCGGGTGTTAATTATGCAAGGATGAATTCCCCCCCCCCCCCCCCCCTCTCTCTCTCATGGTGACTCATAAGTTCATCTATTTCCTCTTATGCTTACTCTCCCTTGTCCCCCCTCCCTTTCTCTCTTAACTCCTGAATATGTCAAACATCCATCCAATCACATATTTTCCACAAGTAGATTTGCCTAAAAGGTCTTCTATATGTGTGTGTCTGTGTGTGTGTGTGTGTGTGTGTGTGTGTGTGTGTGTGTGTGTGTGTGTGTGCGTGTGTGTGTATGCGTGTGTTACGTTATGTAGAGATCATTTTTAAATGAGCACACCGGGGCATCAACGTGTCTCTACCCCCCATTTTTGTCTTTCTGTGCAGATCGCCCGGATGTCTTCAGTGATTAAGTTGTGAATTGCAATGAATGGCTAAACTTATTTGAGGGGAGGAGAGAGAAGTAAATTAAAGGAAAGGGGACAAAACTAGCAGGGGGAGGGGGATGGGGGGGGGGAGTAAGGATACAAAAGATTTTTCAATTTTCAATTGCGCTGTCACCGTAAAAAGGAAACACTCTTTCTTATCATCAGCTCATTGCAGGGTGCCAACACCTGTTTCTAGTGAGACATCACATCGTCTGAAAGTAGACGGAGGCATCCTTTGATATCACACAAACTTTGAAGGCAGATTTACACCTTGATCTTCTCAAATTGATCTTCTCAAATCGAACGCAATGGGAAGTTAATTGAGCCACATCCACTGCATTTTTTTTTTTTTTCGTGATGATTTGGAGGTAAAGATCCATTCTTAGGTATTCATGTTTTGGTTTATTTTTTTCCCAATTGTTATTGCCAGACAGCCTGATCCAGATCCAAGGGAAAGTTTTGATGTTTAATTGGTTTAGGAAATGTCATATTCCAGCGTGTAACCGAGCTAAGAGACAGCGATCTAAAGACTAAAAGCATCATTCTTGGAGGTATGACAGCAACCGGGCCTCATTTCCATCCTTCTCCACTCTCTCGCAGCTCTTCTCCTCATCCCCAGTGAAGCAGCAATGTTAACAATGCTGTCCCCACATTTACCAGTTCTGCCTCATTACAGCTAAAGAAGTGGATAAATTAGCACAGGAGAGCATGCATGGCGGAGTCTGACTCCACCTGTCAGCGCGGGAGAGATAGTGAATGTGTGGAGGAAGGGTGTGAAGGAGCGTGTGCTCGGCTTACATGCTTTCAACACATATTAAAACAAAGCCCATCCAGGGAGGATGCTAATCTTTCCAAAATCATTACCTGTGGTACGTTTTTCAGCACTTTTAAAATGCAGACGATCATACTCTGTAAGGGTATTCTCATTTTGTCAATCAAGGATTCCTATTGATCTATCATCTCGAAGAGCTCCATATTTATTTTTTGTTTTTGCAATTTTCCGTCAATCTGAAAAATTGTTTGTTTGTTTGTAGGCATCATAAATGGAAAATGACAGTGTTTCTGACAAATATTAACCTTTACTATCCAGTTCACCAGTATTGACAGATGGCAGTGGTAGTGTGCGTAATAAACATATAGACAAGAAATATCACAGATTATGGTTTAATTTGAGCATTGTTATTCATAGAATCCCCAAACAGACTACTTATGTAATTTATATTATTGCTTCTATTGTGATCATGATGCTGCCTATTTGACCTCCTCTGCCACTGAAGCTCAGGAGGACCAGTACTGGGGTTTTGGTGGTGTGATGAGTGACTCTGTGTGTCACAAATAAAACAGGATGACATCCAGGGTCGGTCATCAAGTAATTATCTTATAGGTGTTTAATTACTACTGGAGCTGCTCTGGTGACTGTGGCCTCTAGATTTTACTGCCCAACGTGACTGTTGCAAATCAAATGAACTTTAATGTGACTTTGAGTACTATGGAAATAGCTCTATAAATAAAATGTACAATCATTATCACTAAAGAGTGATATATATATAGAATGATACACAGACACGTGAATAAAGTGGTTCCACTGTGTGAGTAGAAGGCTCTTGAATCTCACGTATAAGGAAAAGTCCCAACTAGCTTTGTTCATGAATCCATCTTTTAATAAATTGAGGAGGTGGATTTTTTTTTTTTTTCGCCTGAACAACCGGGGCACGAGCCTTTTACTGTATTGCAGTATATGTTCAAGATCAAGAGGACAAATGGGCCTTGGTGCTGCCACCCTCTGAACACCAACACTCTCCTGCCCCCAAGCCTTTTAAAAGCCACTATTTCTCCTGCTCATTTGTTCGGTGCCTCCGGCTTGCCATCTTTATGGCCTGGTTAAGGGCTTTCTCACAATCAACTATCAACTTTCACCCTGTCCACATTCGCCAGTAAAAAAAAGAGGCCGTTCCACGATGTCCACTCGCCCGCCCGCCCGCCTGCTAGGATTAACATTTCGCAGTCTTCAAGGTTGAAAATCCCATCAGATGGAACCAAATTAATTTTTGCACAATATTCAGGGCCACCAGCCACATAATAGGAGACAATGCCGAGTGCATCCCTCGATTGTGATTCCATTCACTCCCTAATCGGTAGGATGGCCGTGCACGGTGCGGCAGCGTAGTAAATGCTTTCATCCCAGGGGGATTAGAAAAACAATGGCCCTTTTTAATTTCTTTTCTAAAGCGGGCAGCAGAAAGAAAATGATATAGACGTAATTGATGATGAGGAGAGCAGCGGGAGCCTTAGCAGAGGTCTCACGTCCACTGCCCGGGCCTTTTTTTTTTCACTTCATAATGGCTACTGCTCAGGGGCACTGGAGGTTGACAAATCTGGCACGGAGGACAAATTGATCGGCAACAGAACGCTATTTGTCCCTTAAAAAAAAATGGGTAAAGGCCCTCTGTGGCCTGAGTAATTAGTTTAAACTGCAGCATGTCTGTCTAGGAGTGGACCCGCTGGAGAGGGGCTCAGTGTGTCCTCTGATAAGACGTCCAACGCTGCAACACACACACACACACACACACACACACACACACACACACACACACACCTGGAACAAAGTCCTTAGTACTGAATATATAAATTAACACATCTATTTTAGACAATAGGAAATAAGGGGGGGGGGGGGGGGGTACTCATGTACAATGCATGCTGTTGCATTTACAAGAGTGAGTGTAGTGTGAGAATTTGTTTATTTATATGCGTGTGAGCGAGCATCTCTTACCACCTCATAAATTGAAGACACTTTTATGTCAACAAAATTCTGCTTCCGTAAAGACTTAAAGAAAGAAACAAGCTCCCAAGAACATTCACACAAATTAAACTTTTCACTTTGTGCATTCATACTCGCTGCCTATCTAAGTCACGTGTGATTTTGGGAGAGTTAAAAATGCCACAGGGCGTAACGCTGGTTGCTGATTCCCAGCGTGCACTGAGTCACAGGCAGAGGCATATGGCAGGTCTGAGCTGGCCACATCGGTGGTGTGATACAGGAAGAGAGTGTCAAGAACATGGATGCATCGGTCCATGGCGCCGTGCTTAGTGACACATAATACTGGTATTGCACAATCTTCCTTGTGTCCCATTTTTCGTGTGACACACACAGAAGTCTGCACTTTTCATGCACCGAAGAATGTGAGAAACCCAAACACGTGGCTACTCTCTTTGCTGGAAGCTGATACCTTCAAGGTTACCCTTCCAAATTTGAAGAGAAAACATTTCAAGAAGTTTTTTTTTTCTCTGCTATCTTGTTCGCTGTTGTGCTTGGCTGCCTCGTTATCAATACAGAGGGCCGGTGCTATTCTGCACATTCTCAGAAATCCTAAAATGTGCACACAGTCACAGACACCTACGTAAATGACAGGTATAAGTTTGGGTTGCCGCCCCATACTCAGCACTTTCTACAGAAAGTGTGGAAGAAAGACAATGGGGGAACGAAAGTGGTAGAAATATGATTAGGCAACGGGGGGAGGGAAGAAAGAGAGCACACGTGAATGAGACACAAAGAGAAGCTGGATCTTTTTTTTCCTCTGAAATTTTAATTGGCTTTTGGGCTTCAGTAGCACCCAATTAGCATGCTTGTTACATGCGAACACCAGGAGCTAATTGGCCTGAGAGGAGAAAGCAGCGTAACCCTGAAATGATTCATTTGAAGGTTCGCGGCTCCAATAGCAGCATGTTGGGAGGCTACTTGAAAAACATTTGTAAAAAAACACAAAAAAAAACATGTCTGTTGCTGCAATTGCAAATAGGGTTTATACTTTCTTGCTGTTTTTATTGCCAAATGGTGTTGCAAAAAAAAAAATCCGGATCCAAACAAATTGTCTTTGTGTAGAAAGTAAATGTGAATGCGTTGAGTCGGTGTGTGAGCGTCCTAGGAGTTAATCTGTGGAGAAATCATTCACAGGCGTGACCTAACCTGTCCACATGCAGTGCCATGCTGCCCGACATCGCCGGGTGTGCTGAATGTGCACGTAAACACAACAACGCTAGAGGCTCACCAAGGGCAGGAGGCTGAATCTCTGATTACATTTACTGTACAAACCGTAGCAGCGGGATCGGGTGCACAGGACATTGAGAGCTCATTATGCTCTTTACATGCAATTAATCAAACAATGTAAACACCGCTCGCCTCTGCCACAACACACAGAGCCAGCATCTCTGGTGGCAAGTCGGATGCGGCTGCGCGCAGTACGAGACTTAGCAAAAATAAAAGGAATGTGAATTATGGAAAAAATGTAAGATTCACAGCCAATCTGGAGATGATGTAAGAGTCGCGGCATCCCGCTGAGACCACACGCGCTGATGTATCTGCCTCCTTTCTGTCACACTGTTAAGCCTTTATTCTCCTCCTTTTGTGAAATGCACACAGTGCGTTACGATATGAAAGTATCCACACTGTGCGGGGAAAAGTGACACTTCGTAACAATGGAAGTATTACATGAAGGATGCACAAGGAAGAAGACGGCAGTGTGACTGCGATACCGATGAGGCCGGGCAAGTGTACGTGTTCCTTTAACCGGGATGATCTGGGCTCAGTTGGGGAGACGATCTCTGCAGAGGGAAGTTTTCACTTTTTGGAGTAGGTTGTTGCTTAAAATGTAGTGCTCGGCATAATCAGTGAACATAAAATGAATGTTAATCTGCAGTCATGTCCCATTAGCTGATTGTAATTCATATTTTTATTCAGGTAATTATAGTGATTATTCTACCACAGCAGGTAACATACTGTTTTATTCCATGTTTTATCAGAAGACATTGGGAGTTCACAGCCTCTGCTTCACCTGCCTGAACATTCAACCTCCTCAGCCTTTTGTTTAATGCAGCTCATATGTATCCCGTATGAATGATACCTAAGACATTATTATAATACTCTAACTTGGTCTGTTCGGCTTCAGCACCCCCTCCTGTAGCAGACAGACAAAAAAAGGGAGATAGGATAAGTATTGGGAAGCTCTTATCACCTCTTCCCAGAAGAAACTACTCTCCTTTGGACAGATTTCAGAAAGATAATGAGGCAGGCCGTGTTCACAAGGCTCTGGCTTTGTCCGTCGCAGGCCGAAGCCGAATGGTCACCGAGAGAACAGCTCATCAAATCCACTCGCACGCCGCTCCTTTCCCCTCCTTTCCCTTGATTTTTTTTCTGTCGGTATGTTTTTGAAGTACCGGTCGCATATGTGGGCTCTATTTGGAGAAACCAAAATGTTATAGTCCGGATCATAAGTGGAAGTTAAATGGGTGAAAGCCAGCAGTTTTCTGTGCTCCAGAGCATTTGTAGATGAGTACATTGAATATAGATCGAAGTGAGGAAACCATACGGGGAATCGTGCTGGATAAACACGGTGAAAGACTTATGACTTTCTGAGCTCTTCTACTGCAAATGCTGTTGACCTGATTATCTTGTTCACTCAAGATTTTATGAATTTTGTTTCATGTTGTGAGAAAAACGGGATATATATATATATATATATATATATATATATATATATATATATATATATATATACAGTATATATAAATGTTTTTGCAATGCTGTGAGGAGCAGCCTCTGAAAGGGCAGCATTATACGAGAGAGCATCTCAAAGCGTCAGGCCATGACAGTGACAATGAGGCTTGTCCAGAAGTGTCGCCTCTCCCGGTCTTTGTCCCTGTCTCCCTCCAACTCTCCTTGTTTTCTCTTTTTTTCTCTCCCTCTCTGTCTCATGCACGCATCACCACCCGCCCACACACACAGAAAGACAGAACATCTTTATTAGCCCTCTGTATGCAGGCTGAGCACAGCCAGAAAATTGCAGGACTGACCCCTCGCTGTGAGCTGTACTGGGGGGAAATGTTTACCCAAACCTCACCAGAACATGCCATTAACCTCTTTCTCGATAGAAGACAAACAAGAATGTCCCTCCACGAGGGTAATAAAGACGGGAGCACCTATCCAGGACCATCATGACAATCATCTCATTATGAAGCTGCGGGGAGGCGGCGACTAACCGGGGAGCTTGGTCTCCCAGCGACTCTTTCGCCGCAGTGTACCTGTGTGCCGAACATTCAGCGAAAGTACCTATGAAATGCAGTGGAGCGCAAACAGCTGATTAACCCAACAGTGAGGAACAATATAAAGCCCCCCCCCCGCCCCGAAGTCCATCAACCACCTCTGCCCCCCACTTTTCAAAACCAATCCCTACTTTCTTCCTCTCCTACTTCCTGTCTCTTCCTCCCTATCTCCCTCTGTCTCTCTACCTCTCTCCCTCCCCAGAGATTTAGAGGGATATCCAGAGACTGATTAAAGCCCCAACCTGGAAGGGTGTCTTGGTTCGTGGTGAAAGGAAATGGGGGGGTTGGAGGGGAGAAGCAAGGAGCCACTGGAGCAGTTTCCCGTTCTTGAGGACCCGCGGGCGTAATTCAATCACACCTCGATAATTCCCCTGATGTGAGAGTCGAATCCCCCCTCACACAAGTACAGATACACCACAAGCTCACGCTGATCCCAGATTGAGGGTCTCCTCCTGGGTGGGCTTAAGAGCCCACTACTGGGTACGTTTTACCTATGTCGTTTGAAGAGGCCATTATTTTAATTGAAAAAGTTACTCGCCCGCCTAAGGCAGCCGATACAGAAGAGGGGGAAAAAAAATTAAAATAATAAAAAAAAAACAGGAGAGAATTAAAACAAAAACACCAGATGGTGACATACATGGTAAAAATGATTGTTTATACTTACTATTTGATTATATGTGATAATGAGAGTGGGATTCCTCAAGGCAATTAGTGTCTGCGGCAGCCATATTGTGAGAGGACAGGGGAAGGACGGCGCAGGCTGTTATGAAGGAGCTCTTATCAAATATCTCCGCCGGGGTGATTAGTGTAATAAGACACTGCAAGGTGAGATAGGCCACTCACACTCTTTTAGCATGTCTGCATGTGTGTGTGCATGTATGTGGAGGTGAGCGAGCAAGAAAGAAAGTGTCTCATACAGTGAGCAAGAAAAAGAAGCTGAGGAAGTATGAGTGACTCTCTCCATCTGTTTTCACATACCTTTGTGTGTGTGTGCGTGTGTGTGTGTGTGTGTGTGTGTGTGTGTCTGCCTGAAAGTGTGTCTTAATGCATACTGTGCGCCCATGTGCCTCGGCGTGTGTGTATGTGTGTGCGCAAGTATGATATAATCCCTATGTTAATGGAAGGATCCCATGTCAGGCTGGCTGCCCAAGGGGCTTTAGCCTATGACAGGGGGCAGATCAGGGGCACTTACCCCTGGCAGAGTCTTCTGTTCATGGAGGGCGCTCTGGGCCTTCAGTGCTGACTCTCTGGCACAGTATGTTAGAAAGGCACATCCTAGAGTATCAGGGAGACAGGAGAGAGATGGGATTATTTCACAATGAACCGCCATTTATAACAAGAAGGAAGAAAAAGTGACAGAGAATGCATTAATGCGTTTGAAGAAATAATACATGGTATGTTGTGCTTTTTCTGGGATGTTAAGTAGTCTTAGGGGCTTTATAGTAAACCGCAAAACATGAAATCCAAAACATGTAAAGTCATTATGATGATCAAGGGATTTCAGCATTTATTTAATCAAACAATGTCTAAAATGTAAAATAAACTGAAAGCACAAGATATTACAGATTAAAAAAAAAGATCAACTTTAGCTTTCTCCATCATCCTTGTGTAAGCCCATTTAGGCAGCACAAATTGTACTAGAAAACACAGATCTTGATTTTTATGTTATTGTTTTTATATGCACCACGTGAAGCCAGTGTATCTTAATAAGATTAAGCATCCTTCCAATACACTTCCAAAAAAACCAAACAGTAACCTTCCAGATGGGGATTTGCGATTTCACCGAAGTAATTCCAATCTACGCAAGCCATACTATTAGACTTTACAAGCTATTCCCAAAAACATTATAGTATTATATTAAAAATTGAATTTATATACTGTGCCGACAATTGGAATGTGTCTCTCTGAAGTTAATGGCTATGTACCCTCAGAGAAAATAACATGCTGGTTGAGAAATTAGACATTTTACACATTTCTTTTCAAACATGACAACCTCTTCAGATTACATTTTACTGAAGTCATGCGTGTGTTCATTGTTTATGAGAATCAATTTTTTTATATACATATTGTTTGTAAGTTTCGTTGTTGGTGAGTTTTTTTACCCATCCAGTTTAATATAGTAAAAGCAAAATTAAACTAACAAAACTAAAAAAGAAATGTTGAAGAGACGGAGGTTACGTTTATAAAATGATATGCTGGGAAATGCTTAGTCACCCAAGATAGGCTGTTATCATTTTCTTTTCATTACTCAAATAATATGCAAACTGCTTTCTGATGAATGATCACTTTCAAAGGTGAACCGGGCACAAGGGGAAAAAGTCAAAAGTCCCTTTTTTTATTATCTGCCAAGTAATTAAAATCCTGCGCTGATGAGCTGAAACTGTAACCCCCCCCCTCTCTCTCTCACACACACACACACATCTCAGGAGACCGTACTTTAAGTCAGAACATTTAGGAAAACAGAATGAATATGCATCGATAAATAAGTCCCTAACAAAAATGTGACAGCTTTCATTAAAGGGTGAGCGGTTGCTCTGTTATGCGCTTTGCAGAGCTGACAGTGGGTGACCCCGTTCAGAAAAGGTTTTGCACTGTGCAGCATAATTTCCCATTACTGCATGTCTCACCTGCTGCCAAGGATTCCCACGGGAGAAACGATACACACACACACACACACACACACACACACACACACACACACACACACACACACACACACACACACACAGATGATACCAGAAATACAGCACATAGCACCCATCGCCCCCAAAACCCAGCAAAGCACTCTGGCGCCCGGCCAAGTGAGCTCCCTTTCACGACAACCTTCACCCACCTCCACAACGAGGCACTTACTCAAGAGGAAAACTCACCTAAACGACACTGATGAAACAGCATGCCACACAGCAAAGCAGGGAAGTTTGGGAGCCTGGGGAAACACTCTTCATCCTTTGTGACATTACAAAACCGTGGGTCGTGAGCCGAGGCCTCCCAGGGGGGGGGCAAAGGCTTATGGGAATCGTAGGCTGTTGCTGACACTCCTAGGCTGATTTCAACACACCATTTTCTGTTGTGTCTAAACTCTGGTTAACCTTTTCTCAGTTTTGCAGTTTTATTTGATCATTTTTAAATATTAAAGTAAGCCGAACAGATGGAACATAAACTCCTTTACATCGCATTGAAACACCCACACTTTGGGTTGAATCGATTCTATAATTTCATAAAATGTTTTCATTATTTATCTTTTCATTTTTTACTTTTTCTCATCACTTCATCACTTCAAACTTGTTTAGTCTTTTACTTACATTTAATCTGGAGGTACTTACTACCTAGCACTGTATGAAGCAATTCAAATAAGCTTCCCCCTAATGCTACTCGAAAATTGTATTTCAAATACTTATTTTCAGGAACATTTTGAATGCAGGACTTCATACTCCATTGTAATGGAGTATTTTTAAACTGGTGCTTTATTAAATGATGTGTAGATCCAAAAACAGAACCACAGTTTTGCCACAAGCACGCTTAAAGCAAGTGGAATTACATGTGAAACAAGTGGAGCGATCACTCCCTACTGCAGATTTCTCTAGTTGCTTCAAGAAAAATAGCATGTGATACCATTTGGTTCAAATGGTTTGTTAAACTGGACTATTTTGCGTCGTGTAGCCTTTAATATTCAGGTCAGTTAAGTGGCTGCTTCTGCTTCCTCGTGTTGGTAGAAAAAAAAACAACAAGACTTTTGAAAAGCTTCATGTCCAACAGTGCCGGCTCATGGGACGTCTTACACCCCAAGGACTCGGTGACTGGGGAAGCCAGTTGTGGAACAGATGAGCATTCGGCTTGAGGAGAGGCACAATGATACCGTTTGAGGGGAGGCAACAAGGATGTAGCAGCTGGTAGCAGGTTAGGGCTGTCAGCTTCAAAATGTAAGTTGACTAATTGGCATGGGATTCCATCCACACACATATTGTTGTCCTGTTGGCATTACAGTATGTGCGATCTTACAAATTGAGCTTTCAAAAAACACACCACTCTCATTGGCCTGTGGCAGCAGAAAGTGCAAACTGATTTAGAATGCCTGCATCATTTTACCACAACAAACTTTCACAGACATGCTTGGGGAACTGAAGCAATACTTTTAAAGCTTCCAAATATTTAGCAGCAGTGTAAAGTGCAGATTCTTTGGAGCGAAAACCTCTAAACCTTCCTTCGTGAATTCAAGTTTGAATCGACCAAATCTTAACCGAAGACTGGAGGAAGTAATTTGCAATGCATTAAATGGGAAGAGGCTCCGATGGCGCCTTACCAGAAGGACTGGTGGCTTCCAGTGATGAGCAGGTTAAGTGGGGTGAAAATAATACTTTGGTAATCAAAGACAATTTACCACACTATAATTTCAGTGGGGGACAAAAGTTCAACAAATTATATTGAAGGCAAATGAAAAAAGAAAAAAACCTGTAAACTAGTTCAAAGACAAAGCAGGAGAATGTGTCCTTGCGTTTGCAAGACACGTTTTGGGTAATTACTTAAAGAACCCCTGTAATGCTTCTTCTAACAGTTTGTTTTAAAATGGAAATTAGTATGTGCTCGCAATTGCATGCATCCAGGCATTAAGAGTAAATTGTGCTTTTTTAAGGCATCAGGTATCTGTAATTGAAATAACTCCATAACAAATTTGTATAAAATTTCAATTCATTAGCTGTGAATTCATGAATCATGAGCAATTTGCTTTCCTCCAGCCCCCTCACATGTGTCTGATCCAAGAATGTTCATTAAAGTGGGAAAAGAATGCAAATTCATTTCCAAAAAAGATCCAGGCACAAAACGAAAATTATGTAAAAACAACTGGATGCTGCTGAAATGTGACAGCCTGACCCTCTCATGGGTGCTGAGACAAATACGATGTGAGGAATTATCAAGCGCTCCATGTTTCCGTGTTAACCACACTATTACCTGCCGAGCGTCTCTCCGTCTTTCAGTCCATCTACATTCGGAGCGGGCTGCTCGGAGCCGATAGCTGTCTGGTTCACACGCGGCCCCCTTTCTAATGATCAAAGAGGTCATCTGTAGACTTACGCTACACCTGTCACTCAACTTACGCAAACTGTCAATCACTGTCTGACGCTTCCTCTTCAACACTCCTACTGTAGATAAAACCTACATACGGGGATGGATCTGCAACTCCTCGTGGCCGTTGCTAAAATCTCAAAACTGTTGAAAGCAGAGTTGAATTTCACACGTAACCACAAAACTGTCAACAACAAACGACACTTTGTTGTTACATTCTATGTCTTATATGCAATTAGATATTAGTGCCCTACTGTGGTTTACTTTTGACATTTCACTACCTAAGAGGTTTTTTTAATGTCAATTTCGCAGGCTATTTATAGCCAATTACACTGCGTGGACCTACCGAGGAGAAGAGAATGGATGAGGATATTTAACGTCTCTTTGTATCTCTTCCTTCTGGCTGTGTGGTGCAGCTCCGAGTCCCTCCTCTCAGCATCAGAGACGGATTGATAGATAACGCTACTCAAGCAAAAGATTTGCCCCCCACTAACATTCAGCATGTCTGAACAATGCATGCGTTCTGGCACTGACACTAAGTATTATGATAATGTAGTGCTCAGCGAAATGATGGATGTTAAACAGCACGACCTGGCTGCACAACGCGCTGACAGGCACCGTGCCCGCCAATAGTGTCAAGTCATCCCACACGCTGCATAAGGCTCCCTGACGACACACAAACTATCAAATCGACATTAAAGGCAACGGTGTCTAACAACTACGAGGCAGGAAATAATCGTCTGTTAACAGAAACAGATGAAGGGAAAAAAGAAAAAAAAAAGTCTCCTGAATAGACATCAGCATACTACACTAATCCACTGGAGTGTACAGGAAAATATAAACTACCAAAAAAAAAAAAAAACATTCCCCAGATATTCAGACGAGTCCCTGGTGAAACCCCTAATGCACAAAGCCCAACATATCTGTTTCAAACTGATGCAGTACAATCCACATGAATTAGTCATGAGCAAACATGACATATTTTGATCTGCCCTTAAATCCATAATTATGGTGCAATTCTGTGTCACAGGACTCGGGCTGTGGAAAAAAGGTAGTGCTGCAAATCATCCATTAGGTACGGTTCACTAACTGATGCCAACAGCCATATACATCATCTATCCAAAACAAATCAAATCTGCTCTCGACCCAAAACTAAGCTCAAAGAGGGATTTCAAAGTAGCAGTCAAACTAAATTCACGGCACTGCACTAAATCTTTATGAACTTTATGTTTTTAGGGATTGTGGATGCCAAGCCAATTACATCCCCTTTGCTCTGCTGTTAAAAATGTTTGTGTTACTATTTATGATTTTAAAAAAAGTGGAATTAATTTGTGACCGTGTAACGACATTGGGAGCCTCCCGGGCCAATATCCAGACATATTGTGCATTTTTGTGAACCAAACTGAACACAAACTACTTTTTAAACCACTGTGCAATATATATACTGTGTGAAAACGTATTGAGGCGGAATACTTGACTCAAGCTGTATACTACTCATGATAATAGGTACACAGCTGCAAAACTTTTCAATGTATTCATACAGGCAGAACAATATCAGGTAGAAATGAAACTATCCACTGGATAGTTAGTTTTCATGTCTTGTGAAGCAGCAGACCAGTAGAAATAATAAAAGCTCTCGGATGAGTACACTGTAAAACTACAGGCCATGGATAATTTCACAATGCTAACGCTTATAGGCTATCGTAGTTGTATTCTTGTACAGTTGAACAAATATTGTTACACTGTATAAATATGATGGAACACCAACAAACTGAAGTCATTTCACTCTTTAGAAATCTTCTCTAAACACAGACTTCGTAGTGATCACTAGTTCATTTACAAATCCAGCAGACATTAGCATTAATATTCATTTGGAGTTGTGGCCACCTGATGAATTGACGTCCGATATTCACTCTCTACTATCTCCTAAGGAAAATGTATGGATGCTCTAATACATCCAGCTGCTAGTCACTAACTGTGTCACTGCCATGATGTCACTCATTGGTTTGTGGACTACGGTTTTGAAAGCCTCAAGTTAGCCATCGTCATATTGGTTTTTGGCCATTACCTCTTGTCTTCTTCCAACCAGAAGCAACATGAAAGGGCGGAGCTAAGTACAACTGAAAGCTAAATAAGATTTTTTTTTTTACAAAATGTTACAATTAACTTTCACAAACTAAAAACACACTGTAAAAGAGTTAACGTTCTAAAATTAAACCACTGACAATGCCGTGGTAGCCACCTGTCAATCACAAGGTAACCACGCCCTAAAGCATAGCCTGCTTTATTGTCTATTTTACTCTAAACAGAACCATAATTTACAAAGTGAACACCATTCTGTGTTTACTGAGATAATAAATCAAGTGAGAAATACAGTAATTTCTTTTTAGACTTCTATACAAGCTGACTTCTTTTTGCAACCAGGGAGTCGCCCCCTGCTGGCTATTAGAAATAATGCAAGTTTAAGGTCCACATTGGCTTCACCTTTCAGAATTTGAGGTTGCCGTCTGGTCACTAACTTCGTCTGCAGGTCACCTCCTGCTGGGCAGGTAGCGTATAATTGGTTTTTAACTGGTTTTCGCTGTAAAAAAAAAAGCTGTCGGCTACAGCTGGAAACAACACTTTGAGAGCGGTGAGGGTGTAGGGATGATGGTGTTAAGTGTTAAACTGTAATCCAACCGGAACATAACAGCTTACATACTCCTAAATAGAAAAAAAAAACTTTTTACAAAAATATAAACTTCACTGTCAAGTAAAGGTTGTATATCCCTATTTATTTCAGTAGGTAAATAAAAGAGGGAGGAACATGTTTAACAGTTCAGCCAGTTTTCTTTATTAGTATCATTATAATTATGCTATTATTATTGGTGTTGTTGTTGTTGAAGTCTGTGTAATATGGGTAAAGCTGCAGACATCAGCCAGTAAGTGGATCTTGAAATGGGATTGCTTGTCAAATTAAATCTCAATTAATTCAAAAGTTAGAAACCTACTCATAGAGAAGACTGCTGTGCTGACCTTGGCGTGTTGTTTACAACTGAATTCAGTTTGAAGAAACCCAAGTACTTTCATAGTAAATTAAATAAGTAATTAATTCTACCTCCAACTCTCCTGCAAAGTTACAGAATGGGCATTCATTCAGTGTTTCAAAGCGCTCTCCTTGAGTGACGCAGCATATGATACACTACCTACTTCTGCTTTGTTAACGACACTAATCCCATTTTCTTACTCCAGTCTTTTCTTGCTCCGGTCTACAGGTATCACACATCGACGCAGCATGAGGCATGGACATGGTTTAGGTAAGTGGCCAATAAGAAAAACTCATCCATATAATGCATTGGTGAAATCTTATTAAAAGTGCACGCTTGTGCTCCCAAAGTGACTTTGAATGTCATGCGGGATGAAGTGGGCATAATGCATACATCAGAGTGGCCTTGGTGGAGGATGATTTGAACGGGCATACGGTCTGGCTTTGGAACAGGATTATCCGTCCCGAGGCAACCATCCTCCAGAGTGTTGACATTCAGGGATGGTCGAGGACAGGCGTAAACAACACGAACATCAGAAAATATTGTTTTAATCGATCATTGGGCTCCAAAGGAGGAGCAGCGGATACTGGAGGAGCAGGTGGAGCGCCGGCGACTGATGGCTGGTGGAACAGGTGGCGCATGGAGACCTTCAGGGCTGCACACATAAAGAAAGCAGCGCCGAGCCCACACTCATTTCTCCTGCACTTGACTCACGCTGATCAATATGATCATGAACTGCAGCCGCTGACTAACATATCATATAGAATTCTCCTTCCTTGTGAATAGATTATTGTTGGGGCGATTGAACTTATTGTTAAATCAGTGCTACATGTTGGCATGTGTGTGTGTGTGTGTGTGTGTGTGTGTGTGTGTGTGTGTGTGTGTGTGGTTTAAAATGATATCTAAATTACAATATAATTAATAACTATCTACAAAGTACTATCATTATAAACGGCAGTAGTGGTGCCACATTAATACTGCAGGTTACTTTAGCTGATAATAAACTGTAAGGCAGCCTGCTCATGATGAAACGGATAGTGCTGGAAGTATGACCTTATTTTAGATTCCCATCCTAATAAAATTGATGTGTAAAACACGACCAAATAAAGGTTGAAAAAGTCTGAAATTATAATAATAAAAAAGTAATAATAATCACTTTTATTATTACATTTGAGTGATTATTTGATTTCCCTTAGCCACAATAGAATAAGGTCGGACACTATTGGAAACACTGGTGGGCTCGTAATAAAATAGATTTAGAACACGCAAACAGAAATTAAAGACACTGCCTTATGAAATATGGTTATCGTATTACATATTCTATCGTATGTGTTTCTACATTAAATGTACAAATATTTTTAAAAAAAGAGTGCGGCAATGGAAAATTATTAAATTAGAGTGTGTCCAAACCAGACTTGGAGTTTGAATTTTGGACTTTGGATTTTATTTGTGCCAAAAAAAAAGACTCTAACCCAGACAGTATTCTGGCAATCACCACTATAACTATCAGTAGAATTGATCGATCCCTGACTAATTACTAAGTGAATACTGATCCCACTCGTTTTGGACAATTGGGGTGGGGGGGGGGGGGCGGCGGGGGTGAGAAAAAAACACCAGAGAGGACGATGCATGCTGGAACTCAGCCTCTACTATTATCCTGTTTTGTACTTCCTGCCCACGGAGCAGCGTTACCACACAGCTGCAATGTAAATAGTATTTTCCACAGCTAATGACGTCCGAAAACTAGACCACACAGTAGCCCGCCGAAAGGTCAAAGCAGCATGCCAGCACCACCTTAATCACGGATGCTGATTGTCCGATAATGGTTTTGCTCTTTCCGCTCCCCTGAAAGCATCTCTTTCTGTCTGCTGCAAATGGACTCCGCGATGCAGAAGGATTTTGTGTGTGTGTGTGCGCGCGTGCGTGTTGTTTTTGTCTTTTTTAAGTTGTGCAGCTATTTCCACGGCAGCACAGATAACACGGCATCGAGCGCTTTGCCCGTCCCGCCCCCCTTAAACCGGGATGCTCAGCACACGAGAGTCCGTGTAAACACACAAAGGCGTTTTCAGCTGTAGTATTCACGTGGATCGGCTGGACGCGGTAACAATTAACCCTGCGCTCGCGAGCCATTCACTTCCACGTGTTACGTCTCCGATATTGTGTGTGTAGGTGTGTGTGTCTGTAGAGGTGTGTATGTGAAGGCTTTACGGGGCTCCCACTCTGTTCAAAACATCTGCACATTAACACACTCTGCCCCAAAACTGAATTGGGACGCTCTTTGATCTCTCTCCCCTCCCTCTCTCTGTCTCCCTCCCTCTCTCTCCCCCTCCTTTTAATTTGTAAAGGAACGCAAAAGTGGAGATACCAACAAAAAAAACCAACCTTTATGCATTCCCGTAAATCTGTCTTTCAGTACAGTGAGTTCGTATATCTTTCCGAATTCCTCAAACAGGGGTTTCAGGTCTTTTTCCTCCAGGTTTCTGGGAATCTGCCCGATGAAAAGCTTGATGGCGTCGTGGTCCTTCATTGGAATGGTGTTCTGGCCGATGGTAAGCCCGTTCATCCTGCCGGCGCTGTTCGTGGTGCTGAATCCATTCTCTTGCTGCACTCCGTTTGCAGTGACTGTAGCCATCTTTCCTCAACGGGCCGGCGAGCTGCTCTCTCTCTCTCTCTCTCTCTCTCTCTCTCTCTCTCTCTCTCTCTCTCTCTCGCTCTCTCTCTCTCTCTCTCTCTCTCTCTCTCTCTCTCTTCACTCACTCACACACACACTCTCCCTTGCTCTCCTCCCTCTCTCTCTGTGTAGTCATCTGCACAGTGCACACTCCCCCCCTGTTATATCTTCCTCTCTCCACACTCCTCCTCCGGTTTTCCCTCCTTACTCTCTTCCTTTACACCCCTCTTGTTTGGAATCAGCCTTATTTATTTTTTCTTGTGCTTTATGTTATCATTTTTAACCCCCCCCCCCCCCCCCCCCCCACCCACACATACACACACCACCACTAACACCCCCCCCCCCCCCCCCTCCACTCTGCCCGTGACGTCAACTCGTACTCTTATGAGCAGGCCACGCCCACCACAGTATTTGCATAATGAGCGCAGCTCAGGCCAATGGGAGAGCAGGATGACTGAGGGTCCCACAGGGCAGAGTAAGAATGCCAACATTTGTTTAGAGTGGAAAGTTTGTGACATTAAAACAGTGCAAAGGCAGCATTTGTGTGCTACACATTATGTCCTGCTTATGTCCGGTCATTTTGTTTTGTTTTACAAACCAGGCAAAATTGTGGGTCCGTTTGGGGGTTAATAGTAGCTTTTGTCATGTATTTTTAAATATTTAAATAAGCTGCTGAATCTACATTTTAGTGGTTCTAAAGAATGTATCCTTTATTTCTGGTGATTAATATATTTAATAAGTTTAATTATTGTACACCGTACAGTGGAGGTTTCACAATATGTAGACTATGTTACCAAAGAGCCCTTTCATAATACTTCTGGTCAGACGGACCCAGGTGTGCTGCTAAATAGCTGTATTCATCTGGCACACAGGGCACCAAAGACGTGCCTATCAGATGTTTAAAAACAAAACCAGCAGGGCTGAAAAGAGGACTATTCATGAAATGCACAGCTGTGAAACCTAGAAAGGTTCTCTACAGCTGTGGTTCTTAATCCTGGGCTGATTTTCATTCTAACTATCTAATGGGGGCTATTTTACAACTGAGATGCCAGGTAAATGCTATTAAATACCTGGGACGGTAGAAAACCTGTAGAACTCTGAATCCTGCGGACTGAAAACCACTACTCAAGGTAATGTAGGAGTATAGTCTAATATTCTAATATATATATATATATATATATATATATATATATATATATATATATATATATATATATATATATATATATATATATATATTTCTATCATTTCTTTTTTCATGACATAGTTGAAAGCCCTTTTGAGCAAAAACCTTTAATGAACTTTCAAATATTGCATGCTTTGAAATAACAAAGAAAACGTGTTGAGTTATGGTTCTAAATAGCTTCATCATTTTGTCCAGCCAGAACATTGATTTTAATGTATTGCTCAAGGACACTTCAGCACATTAAAGTGTTCCAAACATAACTTTTGAAAACAGATCCTCTTGCTCCCTCAATAAGAATTCCATGTCAAAACTCCAGAAGGTAAACATTTTAAGACAGATTGAGACAGTTTTTACCTCCTGCCATCAAGTCGTTTCATAAGTCCTCATCTGCGTTTATGATCTTTCTTCATGCTTCACAGTATGTTTATCTCCAACAGAGCACCAGGAATTGTACTTTAGTTTTCAGAGCATATTCATGAATGCTTTCAAAGCCGAGCTTCTTTCATTTACAGGGACGATTTGGAAAGAAAGCGGAAGCTTGGTCAGGCGCTCAGATCAAAGGCAGGTGAATAATTAAAAAGATAGTAGCGCGCTGGAATGCGACACGCAGCTGCCTTTGGAGTGAAGCACGGTTTAAAAACAAACACGCTAAACCATTTCTCCTCTTCATGAAGACAATGGGAACAGATGGAGAGACAAACAAGGAGGGCAATAAAACCCTGTAGTTTGAAAAGATGTCAGCTCAGACCTCAGGATTCAGAGCGGCCTTGTGTCGCTGTCCATGGTGCTGAACCAACGCTGCCATTCAGAGACCATGAAATAGATTGTTGGAGCTCCGATTTTAACAGAACAAATTGTCCACACCCTCTCCTGTGCACCATCTTCAAACTGGCCTGTCCTTTGCTCCACACGGGGAATGATGCATTCAACACCACCCTTCAGAATAGTTTTGTTATTCATGTAAGTGAGCATGTGCACTGCCAGAGTTGCATTACCCTCACACAGAAAGGTCTAATTAGTGCAGATGGGAATATAACATCAATACAAGGGCAGTCTGGCTCACACTGATATGACTTATTATGCTTGATATGACGGCATTTATGTGGATCATATCATGTATCAATGATCGATTGTATGTGGCAAATTCATTATGAGAATTGTTAATGAGGGCAGCAAACTAGCATAGAGTAACAAGATCTACCTTGCTTAAGGAGGGCCTTTTTGCAAGACGTGGAGGCTCTGGCACCTCCAGAGTGTAACTAAGCATGGTTAGGTCCGAATCTATCTATCTATCTATCTATCTATCTATCTATCTATCTATCTATCTATCTATCTATCTATCTATCTATCTATCTATCTATCTATCTGTCTGTCTGTCTGTCTGTCTGTCCGTCTGTTCGTCTATCTATCTATCTTCCTATTCTATCCTATTCTGTCCTACATTTACAGATTCTATAGAAGTGATTGAGGACTTTTTTTATCATGACAAATCAGCCTTCACCATAACTCAGTTATTGAGCCGACCAGTTTGTTCCCTCCTTGAATCCACTGGAAATTTGACATTTGAATGCCTTCACTGAGTTACTTAGTCTATCTTATCAGGTGAATCTTATATCAAATAAATAGACAACGGGATAGCCACCTTAAAAACATTTGTTGGGGGGTCATCCCAGTGGGAAGTGTTGCAATGTACCCAATGAACATTTTGGTCACGAGGCAGTTGAGAAGTCAGCTTTGATGGATTATGCGCTGTTCGCTTTGCAGGCCAGTGGTTTTGTGTGTGTGTGTGTGTGTGTGTGTGTGTGTGTGTGTGTGTGTGTGTGTGTGTGTGTGTGTGTGTGTGTGTGTGTTTGTGTGTGTGTGTTTGTGTGCGTGTGTGCGTGTGTGTGTGTTTGTGTGCGTGTGTGTGTGTGTGTGTGTTTGTGTGCGTGTGTGTGTGTGTGTTCACCCCTGATGCCTGTCAGAGTGAATGATCTTTGGGGATAGTTGTATTCTGAGAGCAACTAAAAGTAACATCTGGCACTGCATTGGCTTTGTTATGAATATTTATTTATTTCCTATTTAATCATGTCTTTGTAGACCATCTAAAAAAAATCCTTTTTACTCTGAATGGGGATCAAAAACACAACGGGTCTCCCTTGTCAATACCATCAGGGCCATTCTTTCCCACAAAGAAATAGCTAATTTAGCTTCAGTGCTGCTTATTGGCTTTGTGATTTTTGTTTCCTTGCTTTTGTCATTTCTCTGCGGGATAGTTTGCCTGCACAGCTGTGAAGACTTGGAAACTGCCTGGCAGGAGGATATGCAGGTACTGCATGATCTCTTCAATTATGCCTGTCTGTAAGCATCCTCTTTGTTCAAACACAGGCAAGCGTATCAGAAAGGTTGACAGGGTTCTTCTTCTCGTCTGTGCCAAGCTCAGCACCTGGATGGTTGAACAGGGCACCTCTGCCGATCGCTCTGCTTTCAGACAAAAGCAGCAGTCGGAATAGTTCCAGCTGTGTTTGTGAAGTAGGTATGAACTTGGAAGAAGAAGAAAACAGAGGAAAATAAGTCCCTTTAGGATCTTTGCATTTCCCTCATTTTTTCCCCTATTATTTCTGGATGGAAACTATATTTGCCCATTAGCAATGAGCAAGGATTTCCCCCCCAGTAGGCCAACTAGAATTGGAATCAGGACGGGGTTTGAACATAGCAAATGTGTCAGCAAAAATCATTTCCAGACTAAAATATTTACCCTGAGTGTTTCACACAGTACAACTGTTGTTTTCCAGTCCTGACTGAGTGCCATTTCTGTTTTTATTACCAAAATTATTCACACCGCAGTCAAGGTGACTTGTTGTAATGTCACAGACACACCACTTGAAACAGGTCCCAAAAATATAGTCCCTTGAAGGTGCAAAAATCAGTGACATAAGTCATGCATTGTGCATAACAGCTTGGTGTCATGCACAATTCCTTCATACTGTGTGTTCATTATCCCATTAAACTGGATATATGGAGTGGGCCAGGTGGAACGTAGTCATGCATGAACATTTTTCACTGTCTGTTTTGTAGAGTGAGTCCAAAAGGAGAGCAACCATTGATATTCATGGCACAACCAGTATGAGGTGTGACAGTATTTTTTTGTGAATCTGTGAGTGTATATGGTAATACCAGAGCAGCCTCAAACCTCAACTGCTGTCTCTGCCTGAGGGAGGGGTGCACTGCCCCCCCCCCCCCCCCCCCCCCCCCCCCACACACACACACACATACATACACATACATACAGGCTCTAGATAAATAACCACTCACTCAAAAGCCATCATTTTCTCTTAAAACACAATTTCTTGCCAGTTTATTTGCTTCTACGTTTGAGGAAAAAATGCAGAAGTCATTGTTGGTCTAGTCCTGCACAATGTTTTGGGGAAATTACTTTTTTTTTTCTTTTAAATCTGGATTACATCTCTATTTCCCCCTTTATGTGTGATATGTATTTCATGCTGCAGTTGATGTTCCGGTGAATGATAAGCATGGATGCATGTTTCAGTTCACTAGTTGTGCAAGGTAGTGAATAAATGAGAGAATAACAAAGAAGAGGTCAGGGAGACCACAATGAGTCATCCTCTTTCTGGCAGCTAATGAATCCCAGAATACTCTATGCAGTGCTCGCATTCGTCAACAGTCGCATTGCCAATACTTCCATTGCTATCGCATGTTTATGCAGTAATTTGCTTTTTGTTAAATATAAACTGTAAATCAGTGTGTGTGTGTGTGTGTGTGTATGAGTTCGTTAAAATAATCTCTTTTTCTTTTTTATAAAAACAGGGTTATCCTGCAGCAGGCTTGAGGTCATTGTTACAATCTTGTAAGAAGAATAGTTAAATATAAAGTCTAAATACGTGGTGTGCAGAGATAGCTGCACGTTCTTGCTAAGACTGAAAGTATTGCTGATGTGGTCATTTATATTGCACCTGAGTACGACAGAACACTTCAATACCATCGTGCAGCTCAACAGTGTTAATACAAGAGTTGTGTGTGAATATGTGGTAATGCATGCACACACACACACACACACACACACTCACACACACACTCCTCCCACTCCCCTTCCCTCAGGCTGTTGTTGCAAAACTGATGTCACTTTTCTGTCAACCTAGATTCCACTGATATGACTTAAAGAGTACCTACGGCAGTTTGAGAGCACCGTTTCCAACAGTAGTTCATGCAACTTTTTTAAAACTTGTGAAAGTTAGTGTGTGTACTGTTTAATAGCATTTACTGTAATAGTTATTATTTATTTTTTTATATATATAACTTCAGTGAAAGGTGCAATAATCTATCATGGGTTTTATATCATTGTAGTGTATCTTTTTTAAGTATCAAAGCTGTTTTCAAAGCTGCAAAGAAGTAGCTTTGTTTCATAGCCATACTTTGATATGTTGACCTATTTATCTTTCTATCTTTAAAAAGTTTCACACACACACATATCCGCATGCAAAGAAAATGCTTATGTGCATTGAGAGTTGAAACACGCTTCAGTACTAGAGAGGCAGTTTGTGGACTATTACACAGCAGTGAACGAACGAAGATGGGGCCTCAGCAGAATAAGGTGTAAAGCTTTATTGCGGTGTGAATTGTGAGAGAAAGTGACTGCTGAGTGGAGGTGATGAGGTCAGGGCATGATGGAATCTGGTGTGGGGGTGAAACTCAGGATGCCGGCAACATCTCAGTATGGTAAGTCCTCAGGCTACCCCCGAGCGTCCTCAGGAAAGAAGACATTGAAAAGAGATTCAAGGAAAGGTGGCGGGAGGGAGATATTTGTGAGAGCTTGAAAATCAGAGAAGTCCTGATCTGTGTTTCTTGTTGATAGTTGATACCACATTCATATTCAGTTGTGTTAAGCTAACTGGCGGCCGGCTCCAGCCTCTTTTAAATTAATGAACATATTATCAATGAATATAAACTTTTTTGTTTATAAGCAAGTTCTAAACAAAAAAGGTAAAAAACAACATATCAGTGTCTCCTGTACAAAAATGTCACATGATGGTTTTAACATCACGCCATAACGTTATGATTTCAAAACCCTGATGAACCCTCTTACATAATAAATGCAACACTGTGACTCAGCCATTTCTTCAGAAATATGTTTCTTTATCCACTTCAGTCGGAATCTGTGTCATTTGTGCAGATGTAAATCAAAACTCCTTTTATGACTACAATGACTAGGCTGAACTGCCGAAGGACTGATTGTGTGGAAATTTCATGTATGTGTAACACATGCCTCTAAATGGATCAGATGGAAATGGAGTAACTCCAAATGCGATGACTCGCCGCATCTGTAACCATGACCTTTATTTCACTAGATAGACGCTTGAGGGTTAAAAATGTCTTTCTTTTATAGACCATGCAGAGATGTCGACAGAGTTATGAGTATTGCAATACATTTACATTCACATTTAAGGCATTTAGCAGACGCTTTTGTCCGAAGCAACTTACAATAAGTACATTTGTCAAAAGAAGGTTAGGTCCTCATCTGAGTAAAGTAGTAGCTGTTCAGCAAGGATACCGTAAGTATAACAGTGCTAGGATCAAAGTGCTATAGGTAAGAACATAGAAGTTTTTTGTTTTGTTTTGTTTTTTTGTTTTTTTTTGGGGGGGGTCATGGTATGCAGAGTCGAGGTGAAGTCTGAACAGGTGAGCCTTGAGTCTTTTGTGACCCTGCTGTCCTGACATTGGTCAGGAGTTCATTCCACCACTGAGGCGCCAGAACAGAGAAGAGTCTGGACTTTGCTGAGCGACGTTTGTTTTATTTCAGCGATGGTGGTACCAGCCGGCCAGCTGAAGTAGAGGAGCGAATTGCTTGCGTCGGGGCGTGTGGGTTCACCAGTGTTTGAAGGTAGATGAGTGCCGTTCCATTGATGGCCTTGAGGGCCAGTGCCATCGTCTTGAATTGGATGTGGGCTGCAACAGGGAGCCAGTGGAGGTCACGGAGGAGGGGGGTCACATGGGACAATTTGGGTAGATAGAAGACAAGGCTTGCAGCAGCATACGCTGCAATGCCGGGAGTCCAGCCAGGAGAGTTGCAATAGTCAAGGCGGGAGATGACCAGTGCCTGGACCAGGAGTTGTGTTTTGTCTTTTCGTGAATGTGAATGAAAGTCTGAATCCTGTGAATATTGTAGAGGGCAAATCTGCAGGATCGGGCCACAGCAGTGATGTTGGGGGTGCAGGATAGTTGGTCATCGACGATAACACCCAGGTTCCTCGCAGTTAGCAATAGCAAGCAATAGCTTGGAAAAAATAACTCTTCAAAGCTGTATTCATAAGTGCCTTTAAAATAAACACCTCTCTGAGTGCGTAATTACCAATTACCAATTAACAATAATATCAGCATCTGAAAACATTATATAAGCAAACTGAAATCAAATTGTCCAATCACATTGTCCTTAAATTACAAGAAAGGGCCCCTGAAAGCATGGAAACCATTAACATTGTGGAAATAATTATCAGTTATCTGTTGATAATCGTTGACACAATACAAAATCTAATTGTGAGTAAGTGTGTTTGAGAGATTAGCTTAGTAAAATGTCAATAGAGTCTGCCCTTGTGCTTAAATGCTAAAAAAAAGTGATGTTCTCACCAGTGGCAGCATTTTTCAGAATTGCAGTCGACGTATACTGCAAATAAATGTACAGGGATTTGTCTTAGTGACACTGGTGCAGAGACACTGACAACTTACAGAGTTCCACAGTGCATACTGAAGCGCTGTTGGCCCAAAGACAACTGGACTTTATGCACGGTGCGATGCAAACGAAAATGAAATATGTACTTCAATGAGCAGCATATAAATGTCTCAGCACAGTTTGCAGAAATTAGCCAGGAGATCAAACCAAATACAGTGTAGCAATGACAGATGTACAGCTGGTCAAATGTAATCCTGCATTCCAATTTGCAGTTGCATCAGTGAGACGCTGCCTGCTCCGAGGCTGCCCACATCTGTTAAGTAGCTTCAATAGCAATGATGATGACACTGGTGTGCGGTTGGTAAGTTGGACTGTCATGCTTAGTCAGGGATTGTGCAAATGACCAACACAAAGTCAACACAACTTTAAATGGAGATAGACACAAGAATAGAGGCATGTTTTAAGGTGAAACTAAGAATATAAATAATCTACGCATGGTTATTGATGTAAATTGAAATGACTCAGCACTGCAAAAGTACAATATATTTGTCAAATTTTTTTCCAGTGTACTTTAAGTTCTCCCACTGTAGGTGTCGGACTCAGGACCTTTTGAATGTGGGAGGCCTCTAACCCATCTGCCAACGATCCCACCGCTACATGACGCGATACCCCCTGATTCCCACAAAGAGGTGCCCACGCAGACACAAACATTACGCACATTAGTACATGTTCATGGTATATTACGGAGCATCAGAAGAGGACACGACGGGCCCTCACACTGTGCGGCTCGGCACAAAGAGCACAGCAGAGCTTACCCGGCACTCAGCTATTGTCAGGCTCGATGCCATGCCTTGCACCAACAGCTTGCACTCTGTTTCCATCAGATGTAACACACAGTCTGGCTCTGCAGCCAGTCAGACCTTGTTAGTCGCTTTAGCCCCTGTTTTACAAAGACTAGGCATTATATCATGTACGATTTTGTTTATCTTATATGTGTTAGGGATTGTTTGATCAAGGATGGCAGTTGGGTTTTTTTGTATTATTTTTTGGGGTTCTTTTTTTGCTGTGGGCTGCTCCACCAGCTCAAGGTGAGCTGTGTCTGGATCCCTCTCCCAGCAGCACCAGAAACACACATTGTTAATGGGCATCTTCATGGCACCAGGGTGTTGTCGTCACTGTCTGTTTTTTTTTTACTTTGGTGGAGGCTGCAGGATCAGCAGCGTGGCATTTGAAGCTCACGCCGTTGACTCACAAACAGCACTGCTTCACAGAACCTACACAGCTAGTTCACAAGCTGTTCTGTCGCACATGTTGCCTTCCATCATGCCGCTTTGGAGGGACTGAAAATAAAGTAACGTGTTCCCCCCTAAATCTATTTTTCATTAGCTTTTAGCGCTGTGTTGTGCAAGCTGTTTGATTTCGGCAGTAGCTGCCTTTAGAGCTTTGGCTCATCACATCAAAACTCCTACATCTCCTAGCAACTCCCGAAAACCTTTGGAGGATCCTTTCTTGTGTTTGAATCCCCAAATAGAAAATAGACGTAGGCAAACACATGTGCCAAAGAGGCAATTTGATAAAGCATGTGCATGTTTTTGTTCAAAGCTTTAAAAAAAAGAATCCATCTAAACCTGCACTACAATGTTATTGACTGAAGAAGAAGAAAAAGAAGAAGAAAGCAAGAGAATGAAAAATAACACAATGTTATTTTCACTTTTTCTGCACCTGTAACTGTCCTCTCTCTTTTGCTTGTGCTCAATCTTTTTCACATATATATATATATATATATATATATATATATATATATATATATATATGTGTGTGTGTGTGTGTGTGTGTGCGTGCGTGTGTGTGTGTGTGTGTGTCTATATGATTCACACACTAGCCTCTGAGTATGTGGCGGAATCGAAGCCCACCTCTCTTAAGATGTCTGAGGACCTCAGGGGCTCAATATAATGTTGTTGTTTTCTACTTATTTTCTAAGAATGTTCCATTCCCAATAGTGTGCTTACATCCAGTATAATGCTGTTTATTGTGCTGGAAGGACAGGATATATTTGTTTTGCAGTCTAAAGGATGTATTTTGTGTCTCCGAGCACTGAAGGTTGTCCATTGAATACTGTATAACTGCACTGACACAGAGTGCAAATAAAGGTCCTGCTTGATGTTGCAGTTCATAAACGTTTTATACATTTTACTCATGAAATACGCTCTTCTTTATATTGTGCAAACACCGATGTGTCGCTGACTTAGTCGTTGCCGTAATAGTTCTCATATCCAAGCACCAGTTTCCAAGACAATTTGTTCCACTGAGTGTTTCATAAACCAATCAGCTAATGTTGACCTTGGGCTGAAACTACATTAGAAATAACATTTGGTTATCGAGTGGGTGCAGTTAGCAGTTGTGATTTTGTCGACACAGCGATCCGTAAACAGAAAGCTGCTGTGTGTTCTTTCACACAGTTTGGTTCCGGCCTTGAACTTTTTTCAGTGCAGTGAATTCAACATGCATTTTTACCCATTCCTCTCCAAGAGGTGTTTTTATTTATTCATTTATTTATTTATTTATTTATTCATTTATTCATTAATTTACCCATATGTCTGAGCATATCACACTTCAGCAACCCGGTCTCACTCCCAACTCAGCAAATATGGACAGTTGGTCAGTGCCTCTTGGCGTCTGATGCGTCAGCTGACTCCAATGTAAACCCATCCGCATCATGATTAAACACTCAGAGCAACTGATATATTATGAAGTAGGTCACTTAGTTGTGACGTTCCTTGTTAGTCAGTCAACGTTAACGTCAAACGTGCCCTTTTCCTAAACCTAACTAAGTGGTTTTGTTGCCTCAACATGTGAAGTTTACTTTGGAAAGACGATGAATAAGACGAGTGGAAAGTGACACGCCAACGCTGCTAGAGAGATACTAGAGCATCATATATAGTTTAGTGCATCTGAACAAGCTGCTGTATTTGTGGGGAATAAGAATATTTCAGAGAATACTGTAGAACTGTACAACAAAGGGAGGAAAGTTTGAAGATACTTCACCTTTAGTTTTAATATGTACAGGACGTTACGCAAGTTACAAACTTTACAAGGAGCACTATATTGTCAAAAAGAGTAATACCGTTACAGCGCTATATATATAATGCTGAAGGGTGAAGAGAGGCATGGTGGAGGACTTAAACTAACTTATGTCTCATATAAAACTCTTCTTTTGCTATCAAGTCGCGTACTTACAGAGCTACTTCAAAGACATTAGGTGAAAACGTCAACCGGTGAGCTGGATTGCATCCATTGTTCCTCCTCTGATGGATAATTTGCAACAATCCAGAGATAAATCTGCCTTCTATTTTTGGGCTCTGACAGCCTCTACCTGTATCCAGCCGCCTGCTAGCCCCCACCCAGACAGTGACTGGCCTAATGTCTGGTCGCAGTGGCTTCCTTGAAGTGCTCCTGCGAGTTAATAAATTCTGGGCCATCTGTTTCCATACAGCCCCTTTCCATTACCAGGTGCCCCCCCCCCCCCCCCCCCCTTTTCTTTGGACCTCTATCTAATTAACTTTCCTCTCTCTGCCTCTCTTTGTGCCCACATTCAAACTGGGGAAAGAGAGAGAGGGGACAGAGAGAGTGAAAGGGGGTAAAGGTAAATTTGTTTAACCTGATGTTTTGAGGCAAAGTAAACAGTGCGGTAACCTATTTAGGCGCAATGTTTTTTTTGTTTTTTTTTGTGTGATTTAGCAATGATGTTATTAATAACCATGTGAATCTGAAGGGTACTTAACCATGCAATAAAGAGATGGGGCATTGAGTGCCACTGCTCTGCCTTCGCTTTGGAGAGGAACACTAATTGCTAGTCTGGGAATCTAATGAAAACCCTCCAAACAAATAACAAAGCAGACAGTGAAGAGTGTATGGAGTAGAACAAAGGGAGGAGAGCGACGCACGGGCGAGAGTATACAAAATAATGACAATAATAATAAACACCGTTGGTATGGCTAAGGCAGTCAATGCTTCACAGACGGAGAACCAACAATAATTCAAAGTCACGAGGAGAAACAGTAAACATGCCAGCCATGAATTGGAAAAAAGGTATTAGAGATCAATAAAACAAGTATCTATAGTACGGATACGGTAGGTAAAAACAAATCATATAAAAGCCTTTTCTGTGAAGCATGTTTTAGGAAGAGATTCAAAAGCTGATACGGAGGGACACGAAATGATCTTATTTCATCATTGGATGGCTTTTTATCAAATAAACATGAGCACCAAAGTCGGCTCCCACAGATTTCGTGTCCTTTCTCTGGATGAATGCTGTTGTTGAGAACAGAAATGGCAGTGGGGAGAAAAACAGCTCCGTGACGCTGAAAAGACTAGCAATGCCCAAAGTATATAACGCTTTTAACTACTTTTTGCTGTCACAATCTAACCGAAAGCATCAACCATCAAAGCCATTAGGGTGCCAGAGTGCCCCTGTGGTTTCGCCATTAGCCCATAATATATTTGCGACAACATGCCAAGACAGCGCCACAGTATCAGCATACATAGACTGAGGAGAAAAAGGTGGCACATAAACAGCATAGACAAAAGAGCACAACGCACAAGGTTAGGGTTCCCTATTGTGGAGGGGAACGTAAGTTATGCATCTACATTAAGCTGTAATGTTCTCGCAGACGATGATGCCACTTTTTATGGTAAGGCTGTTGACTATTCATGAAAATCATGAAGGTGGCTGTAGGAGATTAGATTCCTGCTGTTTGTGGGAAACCCTCGTAAGTCCGACTTGTAATTTCCATGTTTCTACCTGAGCTGAAGGTTTATGTGGTTCTTTATAGGAAGTGCCAGCTGTGTGACCCCGAGGCCCACAAAATCTATTCATAAACTACAATAAGGACGCATGGTTGTCAGTGTGACAATAAGGCTGCTTTTTCAAAGATACAAGTTTTCCACCCAATGGCGGCTGTATAGTCCGACACGTGTTCGAGGAATTTCATTTGCATGAATCCCATGCATATTACATCGCTCCGACCTGTTGGCTGCCACGGGAATTGTCATCATCGGTTGCAGGCAATAATAGTAAGTTACTGCTGCTTGTCATATGCCATCCTGCTTTCTGCCATAATTTATGTGCATAGGACCATTGTCTTGTGGCCCAGGGGGCATTTCGTGTGCCTCCGATTTCAGCTTTATGATGCAAGGAGCGGAGAACCTCCACCAATGCCAAGTGAACCAAAACCTGGTGCATGCCGAGAAAGCCCTCTCCAAATGAATGTTTCACTTCCCTCCCCAAATTGAATTTGTGAGATGCGGAGGGGAAACGCATTGGCCTTTCCTATTGACGGAGTCAGAGAGGGCCACATATGAAGAAAAAACATGGAAGGAGAATGATCGGGATGGTTTACATCTCTGAGGAGTGCATCCGGAAGGGCATGTCCCTCATTACAGCTGTTTGGAGAGAGGTCTCGCTTTTTGCCAAGCACGCTCTCTGTCCTCCACCTGCGGCGGGTCAGGGAGGGAGGGAGAAGACTCTGACATGACCTCCAGTGAAGTGAGCATGTCGGGAACCGCTGGAGATTGGAGGCGGAACCGATGCCGAAGAGGGAGAAACACATGCCTTCGCAATCAGCCATGAAATGCAACCTGGCAACAATTGGACTGGGCCCCACAGGGAGCCGCGATAGACCTGAGCCTGTAGAACAACAGGGAGGGAATGACGGGTAGACGGAGAGGGTGAGGGATGCGGACGGTATGGAGAGGATTGTGGGGTGCGAGGTCATTCTACCTCACAGGGTGTTTTATTAATGTAATTAAACACGGGCGAGCTCTCTGGCTCTGCATCATACCTGACCTCCAGAGTCGAGGGAAGGGAGGGCGGGAGTAACAGACAGGGAAAGGGAGGCTGAGGAGGGGGGGGGGGGGGGGGGGGTTGGAAGGCGGAGTGGTAGGGATAACAAGGACATGAGATTGGCAGGATAAGGCAAGATGAAACAAGAGAGGACAGGGCTAAGCAAGAGGGATAAAAAGAGATAGATGCAGGATGATGCATGAGTGGGAGGGGAAGATGTGAATTTAGTCAGAGAATTAGTGTTTGGGACAAGGTAACTGAGCCATGGCGGAGTCAAGGCCGGGGCATTCGAGGAAAGAGGGGTCAACACGAGGGCAAACAAAGGCCTCTGGGCCTGGTGCGAAACGTGAGGAATGTCATGTAATCATATTAGACACAGCTCACTGCTCTGTTTAAACACAGGGCTCTCAGCATAATGATAATGTTTATTCCCCCCCACCACCACCACCACCACCACCTTTAATCTCTCTCAAGCTTAGTTTTTCATTTTCAGAAAAGGATTCCTTATGATGATTTATTTCTTCTTATTAAATATGCTATACAGGGGTGGGTATAATCATTCAAATACAATTCACATAGAGCCTTTAAAGTCCCTGTTAACTTGATATTAAGTATTCATTTCTGACATTGAATATTCATGAATAAATAAGCAAATTCTAGGTAAAAAACAAATCTGGGATCATTTGATTATATGCTTAACCCTCAAAAAACACCTTCATTAGAACTCTGTTGGTATGGTCTGATCACTTTGCTAAACTTTTATTGACACAACTTTTTCATTTCTCACTTCAAACAGCAAAGAAAGGTCAAAATCAGAACCCTCTGATGTTTAATAACTGCTATCATAACTTTTGCAGAAGGTTTTTGTATCTGTGCAAATTTGTATTTTGTTCTTGGCTTCTGATTTGTCACTTTTTTCCCTTCGTGTGGAGTGTGTTAGCGACCTCACATCAAAAAGCAGTTGCCTAATCTAAACAGTAGAGCCAATCTCTTATCTCATTTAAGGTACAGCGGCGAATGCTGTCAAGGGCTAAAAAAAAAAAAAGCTTACATCTTGGGCTTGTTATCAAAGAAAAAGCAAGTTCAAATAAGTCTTTCATGATTTTTCTTATACCAGAGTTGGCTCAGAAAGATGAGGACCACAAACTTCCAACCTGAAATGTTGCTGCTTTATTGTTTCTTGATTCTGTGTTTCTCTACTTATAGCCACATAATTAATCTATAAAATTGATTTATATTTTCCTCTGTTACGGGATTGTAGCTGAAGTCAGTCACATATATGTAGACAGAGGGACATATGCCTTGAAATGCAGAGCAGAAGAAGTGAGCTCTGTAATAGCTCAGGGCGTCTGCAGAGTGCTGCTGTAGGGGAGGGTTGGGCGAGAACTCACCACCGTATGTGACAGCTTGAAGTACATCCCGTCACAATCCATTTCTCATCTCCACGGCCCGCATTAGACGCCTTGTCACAATAATTACATTTCTCTGTATTAATTGATGTCTTATAATGGAAATAAGAGCTGTCGGGGAATGTATCAAACCGCGGCAACAATAATAGCTAAGGCAATAACCAAACAAATATCAAATGGACAAATGAGGGAAGCGTCTTAGACGTGATTGATGAAGGGAGCAGGTCCAACCACACACACTGTGTATGTGATGAGGAACTTCTGTGGCTCTACAGTCGACAGGATTGTTTGACTGTGTGTGTGTGTGTGTGTGTGTGTGTGTGTGGCTGAGAGAGGCCATGCATGCGTGCATCCAGAATTCACTTTTAGTACGGGCTAGAGACTCTGCTGCTTCGGGGGAAATTATAACAACTAATAGAGCAGGAATGAGAAATTTGTAATCCTTGTCAGAATTGAATTACTATCCAATAATGCGTATTTCAATACACAAAACCATAATCCCATTCATCTGTAAGCTTTCCCATTGTCATGAAAGTTTACACAGCAGAATATCAATGCAGCAACACGCAAATCATTACATTATTGATAGGAACGCTCATTCGTCCCTTGCCCTGAGTTCAGCATGGCTTAATGAGGTATATCTGTTTGGTGTTTTTTTTCCCAGGTATAAATATTTACAACTGCTGCATAATGGTTATGCGGAATGTCATTGGAATGTGTGCTTTGCCCGAGTGTAATGGACTGAGCAACCATCACATGCAGCTAACGATGCGAGCACAAAGTGTGTCCACGTATACAATTAGTGATGCTACGATGTCCTGTAATCGTCTGCTTTGACTTTGCCGTTTATCTTATTGTGTCTTTCTGGGAAATATTGGGCTACTGGCATTAAAAGAGGGAGGACTGGCAATCTAGTGGCGCTTAAGACTGAAAGTAGTACCTTGACCTTTTTGTCAAACCAGCAATCCTCCTACATGCCTCCTGTTTTCATGCTTTAAGTTCTAAGAGAGCTGGAGAAGCAGTGTTTGTGAAGCAGCAGGCTTTGCAGAGTATGGCTTTATCTGGAAAAGGACAGATCTCCAACATCTCACAATAATCATGTCAGTTGTGTAGTTCACTGAAGTCTACACCAATTGTTGTGTTGTTCTAGATGCAATACATTCATTTAGCAGCAAACAACTATTTCTGATGTAAATATATAGTGGAGTCATGTCTACCTGAGCGGAGGATGACGTCACTCTCCCTCTGTGTGTCGTAATCCCAGCTTCTCTGTGCTTCCCATTCATGAAATTATGTTCTCAATCAAATCAAAAGAGTCCCCTAATTTTAACGTTGAGTCTGGAAGAGCCACAATTACTGTGTTTCCCATTATCTGGCATCCAGGAAGGATAATTTTTAGTCTCTGAATGACTTGTCCTCCAGTGCTTTGGTGAAAGAAACATGGTGGTTATGTTGTGGTTGTTGTTGCATTTTACTCCAGTGAACAATAAAAGTGAGTGTTGTTCAAATAATGATGGCAGCACCGATTACCAGAGGGCCTATTGTTGTTTTAGTTTTGATCCATCAGCAACCAAAACCAAGACCTGTTCTTGTGATCCACCAATAGGAAGAAAAAATAAGAGAGGGCTTGAAGGTGGTCCCAGAAATACCACCCACTAATCTATTGATTAGAGTATGATCAATAGTGTCAGAGGTTGTGTGAAGGTAATGTAAGACCAATAAGGCACACTCTCCTGAATCAACACCCTCCAATAAATCATTGATAACCCTCAGAACAATATGTGAGAACAAAAACACACTAAATCCACTGTTAAGCTCTGCTAAACGTTACATTTTGTCCATGGTGAGAGGATCATTTAAAAATTGTTCTAATTTTCTACTTCACTCCCCGTACCAAGGCCAGACCGTTTCAGCACCCCCCTCCGAAGATATCTGGAACACATCCAGATGAAAGAGAGCTGTTTTGAATAGGCCTACAGCCGTCATAACCCCTCTGAATACATATGCAGGGGTTACTATCAAGGGGGGACTGGAGGAGAGTCTCATATGTGACACAATCTCAGAGAGAGTGCCAAGAAATCGGCCCAAAGCGATTCAACAAATTAGGGAATAGGCAAGGGAGGTCCGCAGCCGAAATTAGAGGAGTTGCAGGAGTGATATTAGCCCTTCCTCAGACTGAGCAAACCTGGGGAAAAAAATATTTCAAGACTCTTTTCATGGCCATCAGATAATGCAAACATTTAGAACTCATTTCAGAGTCCCAATGATATCAGCAATATTTTTACCTCTCCCTTCCGGGAAATGAAGCTGCGTGTCGTACAGTATGTTAGCAGTGACAGCTTCCTCTTCGGCTGAATCTCTACCTCTTAGCAAACTTAAAGAGTTTTGACAAAAGATGATGGTATGAGTTAGTGATGTAAATCAGCTTAGGTTAAGTATCCTGTTGATCTGACTGGTCTGATTGGTCTGATGTTTATCTCAGCCACCTAACAGCAGTTTTACACTGTCACACTCCAGCCAGAGCGCTGAGGTCGGCAGATCAGCTGCTCCTGAAAGTCCCCAGGACCAGACTAAAAACCAGAGGGGGCCGAGCCTTTGCGGCGGCTGCCCCGAGGCTCTGGAATAGCTTGCCTTGGCATATTAGATCAGCCCAGACCCTAGAGGTTTTTAAGTCCCTATTGGAGACCCACCTGTTCTCCATGGCTTTTAATTCAGGCTGAGCATGACACTCGTCTACTGTATTTTATGTATATTTTTATTAATTTATTTTTATTATTCTCATTGTATTGTATTGTATTGTTTTACTGAACTGTACAGCACTTTGGTCGACCATTGGTCGTGTAAAATGTGCTCTATAAATAAAGGTTGAGTTGAGTTGAGCTCTTCACTGCATTTCACTGCATCAACATGACATGTTAAACATTTTAAAGCATTTTAAACTTGAATCCAGCACCCAAAAACATGAAATGGCATTCGCGGATATGCAATAATAGCAATGTTTTTACAGATTATTTTTTTCTATTGGTTATTGTGGTTTCAATATTTTAGTTTGAAGACAAATTCAAAGCCTTGTCATCGCACCCAAGACCTGCTGTATTTCTGTCTACACAGTATCTCTAGGATTTACTGAACATTCATATTGGATGAATCTACTGTGCAGGATTTAGTGCCAGTGCCACCGCTCAGTGCCATTGTATACCGACTCGGATAAAACACCAAATGTGTGTTCTCGTTTCACCAACATGAGTCAGCACCTTCTCAGCGGAGACACTGTTATGGTTACTATCAATAGTACAGATAGCATTGTTGTTATGAGGATTTACAGAGATGATAAGGCCTTTTTTACATTTATAGCTGTGCTTAATGGTTCTATTCAACTTTTTTTATTTGTTAATTTGTTAAATTATATGCAAGTCTTATTTATGCAACTTTTGTAATGTGAGGCAATTTTATTTCATACATTGAAAAATGAGAGTCATGGAGAGGGAGAAGTTGCTGTGAAGAATTATAGTACAGAGTACACAGAGAAGAGAGTATTGACCACCTACATAGATCAAGTTTTAGTTTTCTTCACACCTCAGGTGTGTGTGTGTAGCATTAAGTATACTCCGTGAATGTCAAACACAGTTTTGACATCTTGGGAGCCCATCACAATGCCATTAAGATATTTAAACTTGATAATGGGTAATTTGGTAGCACTAATTTCATATGCAATATTTCCTCATCAAGCTCAGTAACAAGATTAGCTTGATGGGAGCCGAGCGCAATGTAAACCACTATGACAGAGCCGGGACACTCCTTCATGGTAAATATGCTTTTCTTTACTTGTTATTGTAATTAAGTGTTGGTGCCACTGTTTGGGAAACATGAGTCAAAGCCTTAAGGGTTAGGCATTAAAATGCCTCCTTGCAGGTGGTGAGCCCCATAACAAAAGTATACATAATGTATATTGCTCCATTATTTAATCACCTTTCCTTCACCACCCCATGTTGTTTTCGAAATGTGTTACTGACTACAGTGCTTCGGAACCATAAAGTTTTTCACTGCATAAATAAAGTGGTTGATACCAAGCTGTTGGATGTTTGGATTGTCACTTTGTAATAGATTTCATTGGCAGATGACTTATTGGAAAAGTGACAAATCCACAACAACTCATTAAGTCGAGCTGGAGCAGCATTTCAAGAGTATCTAGCATCAGCATGGTGACGTTTGTCCCAGTGAAACAGGATCAGCAGGTGGGACATAACGTTGGGAGGGATTGTATTTTATCGTTCAAAAGATGAGCTCATGACCTTCTCTGATGGATGGATAGACTGATGGATGACATGATAGTATTCGTAGAAAATGGTTGGTACTAGCTGATGTTCACATGTCATATTTTGTTTCGCAGGAAGAATAAAATTATGGGTTACTGGGTTACAATACTGTTTTTTCTCTGCACACATTGTTGAATGGAAGCACAATATGACCGCGGATGTGATCTTAATGGGTTAAAAAAGGCATTTTTCATTTAATACAAGCTGAATTTCCTCCTGGATGATGAATAGTATTTCATCTTACTTAATGTCAGTGAGTCATTGTTTAGTCTTTGTGTTGATCAAATGTCATTTTGGCACTGTTTCAGATACCTGATATCGCAGGTCGTCAAGTTACTGGCATTGGAATATAAGTAGCACGAAACCCCACCGAACAATTGGGAGGCTGTAAGAATCGATATTCACATTGAGAAAATCAATTCAAAACACAAACACTTCTGCTTGGTATACATAAAACCTCGAGTTGCAGTTGGCTAAAATTACAGTACACCGTTTTTTTTATTTATCACAAGACACTTATTTATATTCATTTCAAAATATGTAACCATAAATACTGCATGTTTGCCTCTGGCCTCGTTTTCTGTCTTTCCAGTCCTATTTGCAAGTCGCTGTCATTGCTGGAACATGAGTTCAAAATAACACATTTGCATGGGGGGGTGCATGAATATTCTCTTGAGATTGTAGGCCAGTACTCCACATAAAAATGGGAGATGACAAGTTGAACATCTGGAAGGAGGAAGGTGACAAGGAGACAAGTTAGGAGCTACAGGGGCATCTGTTTGGCTCTGCTTCCTTCCCCAGGCTCTCTTGGAGCAGAATCTCTCCTTCTTCCTTGTTTCTGGCATCTTTATCCAAGAAAGACAGATGGATTTGCTTCTCCCTGGACACACACACACACACACACACACACACACACACACACACACACACACACTCGCTCTCTCTCTCTAATGCCCCATGCATGTACTGTACACACACAAGTGCATCTATAGATTGATATACATAACCAAAGGCACAAATAACTTACAGAGCGCCGGCATAGTGACTTTGACAAACAAATAGACTCCAGCGGGCACACTTTCCTATGTACACCCAGGGCTTGGGAGACGGACAGCTGTGCAAATATGCCCGGGCCCTCATTCTTGGGATCTGAGTGGCGCTCCAACCACAACAGCAAATATTTCCCCTGCTGTCATCTTCCTCATTTTCTCTCCCTTATTCATCAGAAGTGTGCCCGGGAAGTGGCAGGAGAGGTTCAACAGCTTCTCGGTGCGGCCAGGAACCCGCCGTGTCCCTATTTTTCCCCATTTCCCTCTTCTTCCTCCCGGAGCCAGATGCTGATTGGGAGGGGGGGCAGCGAGGTGGGACCTTACCTGTCCCCTGGGGAAGATGAAATGTAAATTTTGCGACGTGGGCTCATTTGGTGCAGTCTGGAGCTGTCTGATAGGACCTGACTGGAGGCTTATTTGATTAGCTTAATTCCATCCTCGTGTGGACCACCGCAGCAATATTCCTGGAACATTTGTTAGAGCATTAGGCCCACAGTTAATGAACAATTTGTTCCGTTGAGCGACGAACCACACGAGCCACCGTGAGCCGTCCTCAAGCTCCACGGAAAAAGGTTTTCATATAGTTGTGACACCTGCCCAAGAAATTAGATTGGAGAACTTGGGACTGTAAAAAGTACAGCTTCATTAAGTTTCCTGTGTTCAGATCATGGCCAAAATAACTGCTTTGTTAACCTCTCTGTGCTTGGATGATGCCTTAAGTTGATGGCTAGCACAGGCTTTGTATTATCCCAGAGTCCTACTGTGAATATTAACAACTTGCATTACATGTTACCCACTGCTGTGCATACAAGCTGCATTTCCACCTGGGACAATATATAGTAATTTATCTTACATTATGTTGCATATAAAGAGGTTTCGTTGAAAGGTTCAAAGCTTCTCAGCATGAGTTCAGACATTACTTGTGGCAAAGTCATTACCAACTCACCTTACATGGTGCAGCCTTCACCCCCCTCCATATGTTACATTTTAGCATATGTACATCGCCACATGAAAAAATAGCATCGTTCATAACATCATCATCCAAGGAAGTAGTGTGGATGTCGATGCCGTTAAAACACGTGATGTCAGCGCCTCACATATCAATTATATTCTGAGGATGTTTGAGAATGTGAAAGATGAATGATGAATTCCAGCCAGTACAATCTTCTGTGGCAAAGTCAGAATCTGCTATCGAGGTATAACAGGTGTGATTTATGTCACAGAACTAAACACGAAAGTCCTGCAGGCTAACAGGTGTGTTGACTGCAGACCTTGTTTTCTGCATAAATCAAGAATGCACAAAAGCATCTGGCAAAGGGAGCCAATGGATGAAATAGTACTACTCTATTACTGTAATTTAATAGGGTTTTTATGTTTAAAATTGAGGCATATATCAAACTGGAGCTAGTACATTGCTTTGTTTTGTCTTGATTCTGCCATGTTGCTCCTTGAGAAAAAAAGTGCGAGGGAACTTTGCAAAGTAAAGAAATTAAAATGATTTGACAATGATAAGTAGCATTACCACTACATGGTTGTATCGTCTGCCAGCCCAGGCCTGAATCAAACCTGGAATGCTGCAGTTATATAGCATTCCCTTTAACGTCTCTACCAGGAATGTGTCAATGTTGTGGGACGACACTCCATTGTGTTGTGGCAGACTTTGAGCCATGTGAAACTTTCTTGCAGGCGTCCTCCACTGGGCTCATTAACACCAATGTGGCGGCTGCATGTTTCAATGAAACGCTATAGTCTGAAAACAGCCTTAGGTCCACTCACTGTTGTTTTCCACATTATGTGAGATTTTTTTTCTTCTTTTACTTGCATTTTTTATTTTGCACATTGTGTGAAACAGTAGCCATGTGGCTATCAATAAACTTAAGCCAAGCTAATTTTAAATTTGAAGGATGAGATTTTCACCTTGACCTTAACTGTACCAAAACCTTACCCAGACCTAAAGGAATAGTTTAACATTTTGGGAAATTGCTTGATTATCAAGAGTTGCATATAAAATATTGCTCACTGCTTCCAGTCTTAATGCTAAGCTAAGCTAATCATGTGTCGGCCATTACTTTAGATTTAGTGGAGAATCTTCTCATCTTCTCATCAACTCTCAGCAAGAAAGTGAATGGACGCATTAACCTCAATCATCTCTGACCTGCAACCTTAAAGTAATCATCTGAGCAAAAAAAACATGCCATTTGGTATCTTGCTTGCTTGGTCACACCAGTGTTCAGTCATATTTGTCAACCTTGCCATCCCCACCCACTAACTAAAAATAAACCTTTCAGTCTCCCTCCTATGTGTCCATGTCTCTGTTCCTCCATCCCTGCAACTCCTCCTCCTCCTCCTCCTCTCTTCCTATCCATGTGTTGCTCTCTCTCTCTCTCTCTCTCTCTCTCTCTCTCTCTCTCTCTCTCTCTCTCTCTCTTACTCCCTCTGCCCTTCCTCCTCCGGCCTGCCACGCTCTCATTTGTCACATTTACAATGGAAACATCCAAATTTACAGATGCTATCAATTAATCACCTCCGCTCTAATTACAATCCAATTAACCTCTGTTTCCATGCGCCATGCTGCAGGACGGCTAGCACCTTCCCTCCTCAATCACACTGCTCAGAGAGAGACAGACAGAGAGAGGGAGCAGGAGGGAAAGCAGAGTGAGATTTAATGGAAGAAAAACTGGGGAGATAGATACTGGAGAAAGGCCCATAGCTATACTATGTCTATGCCAAAAGTATGTGGACACCCCAGTTGGTTGGTCTTGGGCTGTTTTAATGCTACAACATATAAAGCTATTTTAGACAACAGTAGGTCTTTGAACTTGGCAGCAACAGTTTGTTTCCTTTTCTTTTTTTAACATGAAAATGTAATGTCCAATATCCCCCAGTGGATAGATGGATGGATGGATGTAATATGTACATACATACACATACGTACACATAGATGTAGGCCTACGTATAAACATACATATATGGGTGAAAAATGAGGACGATAAGAGACATTTGGGAGGGGGGGAACAAAAATGAGAGATGATGGGAGAGGAAGGAATAAAAATGAAGCACAGCTCAAGAGCTGATGTCTCAGTGGAGGATCACAGGTGTGACTTGTGCGGAGACAAAAAGAAGAAGAGAGAGCTAGAAGAAGGTAGACGGAGGGAGAGAGAGGGAGGGAGGATGAAGAGCTGTTGCTGCTGTTGTCAGGAGGATTGAAGAAAGAGGAAGGATGTGTCCATTACAGACAAGACTCTCCCGGTGCCATGGGAGACCAGACTGTCACCACGAACCAGCTGTGTATGAGTGTGTGTGTGTGTGTGTGTGTGTGTGTGTGTGTGTGTGTGTGTGTGTGTGTAAAGGCATATGCACAGAAGGACACACACATACACGCAAACGCATAATATGCCAATATCCACTCAAGCGTGCACACACATTTTATTGCATGTGATTACACAAACACTGACATTACATCCATACAAAACAGTTTATGGACATAACTTATATGCAACACACATTAAGATTCACAAATACGTACGGGGTCGAGGTAATGAATAACTTTTATTCTTGTTACCTTTGCACAGTGTTTTTTCTGTACTTTTGTATTTTTGTATTTTTTTTGTATTTATCACAATAGATGTACTTCGTAAGAGTAAATGCAAAAGTCACATGAAAAACGTTCTGAAACTGGAACGCAACAGAAGAACAGAGATAAATCCTCAGCAGCATCGGAGATACGGGAGGATAAAGAGTTGTGTGCAACTGGTGTGGCCCGCTAGACCTGTATGGGAATTAGGAGATCTGCATGCTGATCTGGGGTTACTTAAGCTCTAAGCACAGGAATAATCCTGCTGATTTAACCAGTGAATACTGTAGTCACATAGTGATTCTGTGGCTGCCCTTACTGGTATCAGTCATCAGGAGCTGCTTTATGGAAATATGTTTGTTTTCAATAATTGTCATTTATTTATAATAATAATTTATAATCTCTATTATTGTTACATTAATATGGAAAGTGCAAGTAAAATGTTAAAAAAGTTAAGAATTGGACACAACAATTATAATCACATGGGAAAACAGGTCTTTGTGATCTCCGCCATGAGGCTGAGACAGTTGAGCATATCGTTATATGATGCAGGAAATTTACTCAGGAAAGATTAGTTATTTTGTTTTTTAAGTACGACTGGACTGGAAAATATGGATTTAAAGATAGTTCATTAATCTAATCAATATTCAGGTATTAGGGTCCTAATCAATATTGTGCTGCAGCCTCTCCTTTTCTGTAATGTGTGTGTTTGTGGCTGCAGCTGCTGTGGAGATTATATTGTTTACATGTTGTTTACAAGCGAGATCTGCCTCTTTTCTGGTGAATTGATTTGAAGCTACAGTGAGGGAAATGTTTCAATATTTTTAATTGATAATCAGTGGCAGTTCTAGGAAGTTTTTTAATTGACCTGACCCAGGGGTGACAAACGGATGCCTAGAGTTTGCCACCAGGGATGCTAATGTGCACGCATACTGCATGGTAAGTTTTAATGCATCCAAATTCTATTAATAATTTATTAAAATATAAGTCAAATGTTTACATGTATACAAAAAACTGTTGATGACAACCTGCTTTTGTGTTAACCTTTACAGTTAAATAGGCTAACAATAGAAATTGACTATGACTATATTCAAGGCTGTTAAAGTCATGGCCTTTGTTCTGCAGAATAAACTGCAAGGTACTGGGCAATAAACCGCTTTCATCATACTTAGGTGATCACATTTGTGTTTGTGTGACCCATCCATCCTCCCCGACCTCAGCTCAGCAGATGGAGGGAATGGATGGCCGGAGCGGTTGCTCTGAGAGTCTATATCACCATGTATGGGTTTACATTGGAGTTTGACTTGAAAGCCAAGTGCGTCTCACACATGCTTAAGTGTGCCTGGTGCGTCCGTATCAGACGCCGAGGGCCGTGACGAATTGGCGCCGTTTGACCGGGCTGCGTTCCACTGAAAGGTCCTGCTCCCGTGCTTTCAGGTGTTTTGTTTCCATTAAAGGAAAAAGTGTCACAGCGCGGCATCGACCATACGGTCACAACTAAACTTGCTGGACAAAAACCCGCCCAACAGCGAGGTAAAAGCCAATGATGTGGCCGATGTTTGTCACCCCTTTAAAACCATGCATGTTGTATGCACTGACTGCTGGTTTGGACATAAAAGGTCTTTTGGTTGATCTACATGTCTATAAGGGCACATTTAATAATGTCTATTCTATAATTTAACAGTAGTATCAGTATCACCCACCCACCCACACTCTTTTAACATTTTAACTGACCTACTTTTTACTTACTTGCATACATTTTTGCACAAGTACTTTTACTTGAGTACAATGTATTTAAAGCAACAGTACTTTGACTTGAGTACCCTAGCTTCTTGCACTCGTTGCATCTCTGCAGATGTATCATATATGTGCACATACAATAGAACGAGCACACCCACATTGAAGCACACACTCTCATCCGGCTCTTACACAGATGGATATACACCACCACTATTAGCAGCTCTGGATTTACAGTGACCCGTCAGCCTTCAGCTTTTAATGCCACGCGGGGCCTGTTTTACAGCTCTGCCCCAGGGCCCCAATCGGCTTTCAATTAGCAGGTGAGCTGCAGCCCTGTTCCCAATCAATAGCCCAGTACAGGCAGGCTGCAGGCACCCTGGGGCCCTCAGCTTGGAGGGGGGAGAGGGGGAGGGAGGAGTGAGAGGAGCTGGCAAGAAAGGGCTGAGGTGGAATCATGCCATGCTACTGGGCCAGAGGGCTGTTTGAAGGGGTTGGACCTGTCACTTCCTTTCTTTCTTCACACACACACACACACACACACACACACACACACACACACACACACACACACACACACACACACACACACACACACAGCAAATGCATTAAGGCACCATTTGTCTGCAAATTTTTTCTTTTCTTAAACAAAGCCAGACTAACCTTGGAGGAGGAAGCGACGCTCCAGTCACACTTCTGGAAATAAAAGCTGTGTTTGTATGTGTTACAGTATAGGCTGTACAAATGCACATTTTGAATTCAGTTATTTAACAGAACCCTTTTCACAATCTGAAGTTCAGTTCGACAAATGAATGCCAACGCTGGTTTTGCTGGCAAAAATCTCTCCATAGACAAATTAAATTTGACATTCCTCGTGCAGTTTTCTTGAAGCGTTTTCCTCAAAATAAGTGACGGTATCTTCAAAGATGGCGATTACTCTGTTTTCAAGAAAATGTCATTCTTTTAAAAAAGGCACTCATAAGTGACTGCGTTGTGTCAGACAAGTGAATGTGTCTCATTTTGGTTTTATTGTGTAAAAGGGCTGATTTAAAGACAGATAATGGGATGAAATAATACAAGATAGACAGTTTTGGCAGTGCATCTTTCATCGAGTTGTCTGGAAAATCAGACTCATCCTTCTATCCAGGGACATCAATAAAACCAACATGAGTCAAGTCGAACTCAGCTGATAAACTGCCTGACAAGAGCACCACCGTGTCTACACTGTGTGGTCAGGACATTTAAATACCGCTGCATTTGGAAGTTACATTATTTATGGCTATAGGACTGAATACAAATTAAGTCACTTATTAAAATTTGTTTGCAGGGCACACAGACACACACATGTACACACACACACATGTGCATCCGTGTGCATGCTCAGCTGTCAAATTTGTGCTCTCATCAAGTCTCAGTTCGGTCCAACTCCACAGAGAGGAGGAGCCAGGTGAAACAAAATTAAGTGTTTCAATTCTCATCCACCTCTCAGAAACACCATTGCATGGCAAAATAGCCAAGTCATTTTAATTAGACTCACAGAGCGCCACATGCTTTGGTCCCTACCTCCAACACATGAAAAAGGAAAAAATCTGATTCCCCTTAGTGACAGTAGAGAGAGAGAGAGAGGGAGAGGGAGGGAGGGGGAATCTGCCAAAGCAGGCAGCTTGGCACAGAACTGGCTTTGACTGAATAACGGAACAGAGCGCCATTTTTACATCATGCTGTACTGATTGTCAGAAGAACAACCCCCATCAAGCAATTTTTCCCATCTCTATTTCTTTGTTATTTCTTTATTTTTTCCTCCTCTGTGTTTTGTAACCTTGTGAGAAGCTGGTAACAAAGGGAGTGTGTTGCACAGAGGAGAGGTTAGAGAAGGCTGGGATGAACTGAGGAAGAAGAAGAGGAGGAGGAGGAGGAGGAGGAGGAGGAGGAGGAGGAGGAGAGGAGCTACGGAGCTACTGGAGTGACATGGGTGTCTTTGAAGGCATCATAGCAGGAGGAGGGGGGGAGCGGGTCGAGGTGGAGGGGGTTGGGTCATAAGGGAGAGGTGGGAGAAATCACTGTGTCCCCTCAACTCTCTCTCTCTCTCTCTCTCTCTGCCAGTTTGATCAGAGAGGAGCAATGAGGGTCTTTGAAGGCGTCCCAGCAGGAGGTGTGTGATTGTGTGCGTGTGCATGTGTTTTTCACCTAAATGTGCATAGAGTCATACGTGCAGATGGGATGCATGCGCCATGATTGACGTGTGCAGTAAATAAGGAATATGTAAATGAGCTCAGGTGTGTGTACATGTGCAACCGTACAATCAAGTGCAAGTGCATTGCGCAAGTGCGCCCGCGTGTGCGATGGGAGCGCGGCCCCGCTACAGTACATCTCACTCTCAGTGGTGGAGAGGCAGAGCTGGAGCCGCTGGAAGGCGGAGAGACAGGCGGCTCTTCCATCCACACATCTCTGTTCAAAGGCGCCATCAAAGTCTGGCAGAAATGTCAGTGCTGCAGGCAGGGGACCGGCCTCTGAATGTCAGTCCTTCTCAGGTCAACACCGAGAGCCAGTCTGCCTCGTACAAACAGAGAGAGAGAGAGGGGGGAGAGAGGGGGGGCAGAGAGACAACGGGGGTAGATGGAGATGAAAGGGGAAAACATGGGGACAGTGATTATGGGAACACGATAAAAAAATGATGGAGAGAGAGAGAGCGGGATGAAGTCATGGAGGAAGGGGAGCGATAAGGAACGAAAGGTAGATTGCAGGGAGAAAATAATAACAGAGATCATAGGAGAACAAAATGTTGGCTTTGGCTGGTTTGTGGCAAGACTTGCTTTCAGTCTGTCAGTGTGTGTTTCTGCGGGTGCAGCAGGATGTCAAGTGACTTCGGGGGTAGAGATCTAGGGGAGACTTTGAGTGAGGGAAGTAATAAGGAAAGAAACGGAAAAGCAAAGCAGACAATGCAAAACATCCTTGATTCTCTGTGTATGTGAAATGTAGGAATACACTCGCAGAGACAGATATCATAGCAGACAGACACACAGAAATAGGCAAGAGAGAGAGCTGCACCCATACAGCAGACACACACACACACACACACACACTAGTGATTGTCCCAGTGCAGGCCACGAGGAGCCTGTCAGATTACAGGAGGGTAATTGAATGGTAAGGGAGCAGACAACACATCTAGCACAGCCGGACTCCAGAGGCCGCCACCATACCAGAGCTCAGGGGAAATTCAGGGCCCACTTAATAGTGAATTGAAGATGGGACATTGCATGTGTGTGTGTGTGTGTGTGTCTGTGTGTCTGTGTGTCTGTGTTTTGTATCTGAGCACAAGTTTTTTCCTGGTAGGTGTGGGAGAAAGGCGAGTGGCCATGGCAGCTGCGAAAAATGGTCACTAAAAATCTGAAGAAGGCTGATTTGAGAAACTACTTGACATGAGCGGAAGAAAAAACCACCCGAAAAGAAAACAGAGAGGCGTCACATAGGAGAGAGGAATGAGACGTGGAATGAAAGAAACAAAGACAAACAAAGAGAGACAGAAAGAAAGGCAGAGGGACAGAATGGTGCAGATGAAAAGGAAATAATAGAGGGGGAGATGGGTGAGAGATTAGGCAAAAGGGAAGAGGTTGTGCGAAGGGGAGTGAAATGCAGAAAAACATGAGAGGAGAGAGGGAGGGGGGTAGAGAAACAAGTCATGGAGGTTGAAGGAGAGCTGCTATGTGGCGAGCCCGAGTGTCCGTCGACAAACAAGCAGAGGAAATTGACAAGTGAGAGAGTCAAAGAGAAGCATCATGGAGTGCTTCACAAGGAGAGGAAGACAAGTGACAAATGAATGAAGTTTTACTTTTCTGTGGCACTTTAATGGCAACCAACGCTCGTTCTGTTCCCATATGTATCGGGAGAGACGAGCGGACATGATACACGCTGTACACACGCACATATGATGATATTGACTGAAGGATGTGGGAGGAAGAGACAGGCAGCCGACTTGTGTTGGGCAGACAGGAGCCCAGCGGCTGGGTAAAAACGAACAAGTAACTTCACTCTGGTGAGAAAGACAGAGTGGGGAGGATGTGGATAAAATGGATAGAAAGGGAAGAAAGGGAGTGGGGGGAGAGAGAGAGAGAGACATAGACATGGCATAGAGAAAGAGAGAGAGAGGGAAAAGAGAGGAGAAAACAAAGAAGTCTGCTGGGTGTAAAGTTTCCCCTGGATATGATATGTGGATATGGGGATGTCATCAAGCCTGTGAAGTGGAAATAATAAAGAATTAGGATTGTCTCTGAAGACAAGGGAATTAATCCAAAATGAATTACGGAGGGGGGAGGAGGGGGGGAGAAAAAAATCAACATCAGCTATTTCCTTTTCCTCTGCTTCAAGGCAGATAGGGGGCGGTTTGTGCGAGTACTGTGAATCCCATAAAAATTAAATTAATAACAAAGGGAAAACACACACACACACAAATAGAAGCGGGAAAAAAATGTAGTAGTACGGGGGTGGAGGGAGATAGTCGTGCAGAGAGCAAGAGTACAGATGGAAAAAAACCACAAGAAAAACAAGAGAGAGATTTGAGGGAACTGAGGGTGGGCACTGTTGCTGCCAGATTGCACTGCTCTTTTGTTCCCCCCTCGTCTTTTTGGAAAGGGCTGCCGGTGTTAAAGAGGAGATGCCGCGGAGGCCATTGTAATAAATGCCACTTGTAAATTGCGGAGTGGAATTATACAGCGTGCAGATGGATCCATACGCCCGAGCAAAACGTGGCCAAAAAAACCGGGAGCGATAATTAAGACTTAGGGGGTGAATGACAGAGCCATTTGTGACGACGGAATATGGCGTCTCCCAGCTCTCTGGGAAACAGAAGGGCTCGGAGAGGCTCGGTGTCACAAAACATTACCCACACAGCTGTTGGCTTTATGAGCAGCAATGGTGTACTCTCTTCCTCCCTCCCTCCCTCTCCTCCTCATCCTAGTCTCTATCTCTTTCTGCCCCCCCCCTCCCTTACACACACACCTGTCTCACCTTGGTCATTTTTACCACCATCAGCTCTGCCATCCATCGCCAACCCCATTTTTTTTGACTCACACCACCATCCTCGCCCATCTCCAAGGGACTAGACAAGAACTTGTACTCCATCATTCATATCCAGGGAGGAGGAGGAGGAGGAGGAGGAGGAGGCACTCGGCATGCACACAAATATAGAGTAACACCCGAGCTGAAAATTCAATAAAAGGCACCGACACTGACAGTGCTTGGTACTGTTTTGAATGGGAGTTGGGCTTACTGGAGCTCTGGGCTGACTGTAAAGTAGGAAAATCCAATTCTGTTGTTTTTCTTCTCCCTCCCTTTGTTAAAAAAACAAATTTTTTGTATGCAATCCCTGCGCTCACAATGTCCACACGAGTCCTTGGATGCTACGCCGCTTGTAAGATTCAGGAATCACGTCTGTACTTTGTTCATACTGTACCTTATTTCAAGTATTTATCTAAAAAAAAACAGCAGCATTAGACACCGGTTCTGTTGCACTCCTGGGAATTCACCACACCTCCTGCTCAACAAGTGCGACTGCCGTGTACCTGGATATCTCTTTTGCTTCGTGTCACCGCATAATTCGTCGCCGTATCTCTGCGCGAACAAGCGAGAAACTCCTGCACATTCATCCTACTTGCCGGATAAAGTGATTCCGATTCCGATGTGTCCCCCAAACTCTGCCCTCTGTAGTCTCACTCTCACTGTTAAGTCTATCTATCTCTCTGCCTGGCTGGCCAGCCTGTCTTCTGGTCCCGTCTACCTCTTTGTCTCTGTCCCGGGGGCCTCCACGGCGTGCGGAGTAGCCCGGCGAAGTCTTAACTCAAACGAGACCCCTTCGCGCCCCGTTAAACCACCGACCTTCTCTGTCACTCCCGTCGCCCGCTGCCGCCGCCGACGGGGGCCTGAGCTGCAAGCTAAGAGACCACGAGCTCAATAAAAGTGTGGGTGATTAAACAACTCCCTGTAATTGCTCCTTTTGTGAAGGAATCAAACGGTCACACTTATTATGGAGGCGGGAGAGGAGGAGGTCGGTAGCAGCCACCTCCGCCGAGGGCCAGACACCCTCGGCGACCTTTAGCCCTCCCATCACTATTCCTTTATCTGACCAAACAACCGCTGTGCAGTGTGTGTGTGTGTGTGTGTGTGTGTGTGTGTGTTTACCTGTGCTAATGTCCAGTTTGTGCACCAGCGTGTGTGTGTGTGTGTGTTAAGTATGCAAAGAAAGCCGAGGAAACCAGGCAAAGTTGAACAACACCAGAGCTCCCCCCAGTGGTAGATGGTTGAACTAGACAAGACGAAGCCCCAGTTGGAATCTAAGCAATGTGCAGTTGTGTGCCACCAGCCAGCTGGCTTTGGTAATGGGGGACAAAGCCAAACCAGGGGACCGTGTCCAACATGAGGGCCGGGTTTCAGAGATCATAGTAACAAGTGAACCATACACATCATCTGGTCGTCACACAGACATCAGTGCACGGGCCCAGCCGCAGGACCCTGTCAAATGGGTCAGCTTACAAAGGGAGGGGCCCAATTACCGTAGCCACAAATACACACATAAAGTGCCTTTCAAGGGCCCATGAGTGCCTCGGCTTCCCCATGATTATGCCCACTCTCTACACACCCAGCACTTGTCGTACACATACAGGGCCTCCATTGCCAAAACAGCCATCAGACTTGACTTTTTGCAACAGAGTGGCGATGAGATGCGTTCAGCTGAAGAGTTTTCTGTGGTCAAGAGAGAGGGAACGAGAGACGGAGAGAGGGAGGACAGAGTGAGCAATTGGCTTGTCGACAACTATTAGTGATCTGTTCTCTGGTGGAAGCATACCATGTCATATTAGTAGAGAGTAGATCTGAGGGAATCAATGTTGCCTTTTTTTATTTATTTTTTTATTTGTGATGCAATAAATCAATTAGATGTAGTGTTAGCAAGCCTGTAGGTGCTGCACTATATCTGTCCTGCACCACTTCCTCCAGAACTAAATCAATATCTTTTTGAAAACTGTTTGAATGGGGAAGCCCTGCTTAAGTACTGTGGTGCTGTTTCTTCCTTTTGCTTTTATTCTTTTTTTAAATTAGTTTAGTACAATGTGGTGGAAACAATAAATAATATAGACATATATTTTTTATTATTATCCGATGCATAATGTACATATTTACTCCCTAGTTTAAGGAAAATTCAGTTTATAGACTTCTTCAGTTATCACGACATCTCTTATTATACCATTTGCATGGTGAGTGAATTAACCTAATCTATGTGCAAATAGCAGGATAAACATATTCTGTTAATTATTCTTCTCACTTTTTATTTTGTCAGCATGAGGATCACAATAAGAGCAATGTTCCTAAATACAGGACATAATTGCTCTGTGAATAGGAGTGCTGATTGCAGCTAATTGATTTGTGATCAGATGAACAAAAGAGAAAATTTGATTCACGTGAAAAAGTTCCACAAACTAGGATTATAAAAAGCATCATACTTCCACCTTTTATAGCATCAACCTTTTCAAGGTATTCTAAATGTGCAAATCTGATTTAATTTCATGAATAGACTTGAAATAGAATAGAAGAGTCAGGTAGTCCCTGTATATGTCGGTGGAGCAATGGTGCCCCCTTCTGTCCAAAATGCGAGCCAACACTTCAGCTGCGACAGAGCGTTCTACATTTAATGATCACACTTATTTTTTCCACAGAGACATTAAAGAAAAGGAGGCCGTATGTAAAACTGTGCAAAATCAAGCTTTATTCTTTTTTTTCTACTTTTTTTTTCCTGCATCGTCGCCTTTCATCATCATCATCATAATCACCATCATTGTCGTCAACATCATCTTTGAAAACATTACTCACCAGAGACACAGCCAGAGAATAGATCCTCAAAGAGACTCGCAGCTCGAGCCTCTTGGCAAAAACAGCCGTCAGCAATCATTGCAAAACCCCCGCAACACAATGAGTAAGCTGTACATGTCCACTTCTTTCCAGGCAATACATTTCAGCGAGGTCTCCAATGTCCTTATTTACATTTTGCTCTCTTTCAGTGTCTCAAGTCCATCCAGAAGTCTGAATCTTCCGTTCCAGGAGACACTGAAAGCCCATCTCAGTCCCTACATGGTTAAGATGTTAGTTATCATAGTCTTGCCGACTCCATAAATACTTTTTTTTTCTCCACCACTTTTCCTCCACTACCCGTCTACTGCAGGTCCGTCGACAGTCCAGTTTCTCCTGTTTAGGCAAACGTTGAATAAGTGCAATGTCTAGTATAATGTCAAGAAAATACAAACCCACACGTACATACATACATACAGTACATGACTAACTGATAAACTTGATTAGCTATACAAGGTTGCCATTCTCCAAGGTGAAACCATAGAGATGTACATTAATGCCGATCTACAACATCCAGCGTCCATCGGGGGGGAGCTCACCCCGGACCGGACACTGTCAGTAGATAGTTTGGTAAAGTTGTCCATGATTCTGTACAGTGGATTTCTGTAAGTTGACTCCGTTAGGAAGTGTAGTCCAGACACAAAGAGATTCAATTTGAATGTGAAGGAAAGAAGTGATTACTTTTAACAAAATGTGGTCGCTTTTTGAACATAGAACATAGGCAACAAATATAACATATCCACAGATTAAATCCACTGTTTTTTAAATGTATTTTTTAAATATTGTGACCCTTGTTGTTGAGCCTGCCTTGTCACTTCTGTCTTCAGATAAAAACTTTTTTTCCCTTTTCAATACCTGTTTTTTTTTTTTTTTTTTTTTTTTTACATTTGGGGGCTGTGAGGTTTTGAAAGTGCATCGTCAAGGAGAACTGTCTTAATTCTGTAATGAAATATCACTATTGTATTTTTTGTATTTTTTTTTTTTACATTTGATAATGTTATCAAAGTGCCTATAGTGAATGAAACGTGAGTTCAAGCCACACCTCGCTTATTGGATTCTGGTAGTGAACAGCGACAATATGAGAGAGTAGTGCTTGCCCCTCAGACAACCATGTAACAGACCTTAATTCATGTCATTAGTCAAAGAATATTAAATAAACGGATCGGAGATAATGCTTTTGCAAACACAATAAGAGAACAAACTTCTATGTGCATGTAAATCCATCACAAAGGGATCTAATTATTGTTTTGTTTTTTTACTAGATATTCATGAGGGAGAGAAATGATAAATAGAGATAATTAGTCCAAGGATCAGTGAAAGAAGAAAGACCAGTCGACAGAGGGTTTAAAAGTGTGTGTGGAGAGCCATACAAGTGACTACTTCCTTTTTTTCTTCTTCAGCTGTGTTTAAACTGAGGAAAGCAGACTGACTTTAGCCAGGTTAAACCTGAAAATGTCACGGGGAACCACTCAGAGGAACAAAAAACAAAAACAAAACGAGATGACCAGAACAACCCGACTTTAGAAATAATGTGCTAAAGAGCTCCCTCAGCCTTCAGTGTCAGGCCTGAGGTCAGCTTGCCCAAACATTCGCTGTCTGCCTGCCTGTGTGCTTCCGCCACAAGGACGCACGGAGAACCGCCATTAGCTGGAGTAGATCTGGGTTCCGATCACACGCATGATCTCCTTCTGCACCTTCGGCTCCTGGGTGTTGATGTTAGCGTCTCCTACTTGGCCATCCTCATACCTGCACACATACATCGACATCTTGATCACTCCCTCAATTCTTCTACTACTTCTTGGTACAAGGGACCAGTTTGATGATACACAGCCATGTGTATTCTTATATTGTCAACAAGACGTCATATTGACGATAGTAACTTTTCCATAGACAAATGGGAATCTGTGAGTTGCTCTCTACTAGGAACCATGTGAATCACAGTGTTTTTAGAAGAACTTTGTTTTTATTCTAATCCTATCAGCGTTTCTTCAAGCTGAAAAACACAACCATACGCTGAGCACAAGGTCAAAATTGAATTATATTTAGCTGTGATTTAAATTTGATTGCGGGCCATCTGAAATCTAATTTCCAACTCGGAAGACAGCAGTGGACACAATAATAGTCTTTGCCATCTGGTGAATGCCCGTGTCCAAAGCCCTAACATCAGCAGTCAGCGTGGATGCCATGTGTTATTTGCTGAGCTCCAAAACATAGTTTTAAACATCATAATGAAAGGCTATGACTTCACAGGAACCCAGTTTAGTGGCGCGGTAACGCCGTTCACTGCTAATTCAAAATAATGCCGGGCGGTGAGGGAAAACTGCAGCAATATACTGTAACTTGAGTGATAAACAACGCCTGTTAAGTCTGGTGATACTTTTTTTATTTTTATTTTTTTTTATTTGTATTTTCTATGCCAACTCCTTTGGTAATTATGTATAATTCATGTAGAAATAGAGTGAAAACTTGTTGGTAATACTCACACAAAAAAGAAGCGTGTACAGACGTGGTCGGATACTGGACACACCCAGATGTTACCGTGTTTCTGCAGATCCTTAGATGTGATAACTGGTGAAGAGAGAGAAGCAAGTTTCACCACAAAATGATAGATGGTGGGTTGTATTTCCTTGACTGCTATGGCATTTGTTTATCTTTATTTATGTACTATCTTTATATTATTTATTCTCACTAATTGACATTAACTAACACATTTTTTGTCCCTGTATCTTTCAATATTTTCTTCTATTATAATGATGATGATAATTGCTGTGACTTATAACCGCACATTAATACATTAGTGAGATTACCCAGTCTTATTTCATTTTTAATTTTAATTAACTTGAACTTCATATCATTCTCTTCTTGTTTTGCTTTACTTCTGTTAATGGTTTTAAAATCTGATAAATGAGATATTGTATTCACCAAAAAGGGTGATTAGGTAATTATTTCAATAATTCAATAGTTCAATTTTAAATGAAATCAAATCAAATAAAGTTGCCTTTGTAACCCAATTAGATCACATAACGTACCCAATTGTGCACCTGACATTAAACACAAAAAATATTTCTTGGTATTTTAATATCAAAATCCAGACAGAAGACAAGAAGAAGAAAACAACATATCACTATTATCTCATCTTTAACATGCATGAAGCCTTCCGTTTGTGATTACCTTCACACAGAGCGATGCAGTTCAGATTTCGACTCTGAAGAAACCTTGATTGTATTGGACGGCTCTATTGAAAAAAAAAAAAAAAAAAGTCCCATCAAGCTGCGACAGTAAATACAATGACCTTACCATGCTGATCATGGTATCCATGGTAACATCTAGAATTACAACACACTGAAACTGTGCAGAGTGTGATAGTCAGATCTAGGGCATAGGAAATGTAGGAAACATCTAATCTCGCAATACAAAACATTTTGAAATAACAGCCTTCGTCTTGCAATCAGTGTTGACTCATCGCAAGGCTTTAAATTCTTCCACGTCTCTGCCCCTTTATTTGCATATCGTCTTTGTGTGCAAAGGGAATCTGGATTCATAGTGCCCAATATTATACAAAGATATGGCATATGTGAGGACGTAATATGCCCAGTTCCCTCACCTGTGGTATGGTGTTCATGCGGTTATAACGCTGCACTAGTTCGTCTTTGGTGGGCATGCGGTGCTGTCCTTTCCCCATTCCTGCAACAAGCAGCACACAGAGAGCAAACAGCCCTGAGTCAGAGTGACCTTGAGTCCTTCAAGCTGTGAAAAACCTTCCTCTAGTAGTCTTGAGCTCCTTATGCAGAGAAATTATTACCCACGGTGCTAACCTTCGTATGAAGGTTGTTCCCAAACGCTACTGAGTATTATCAATACAAAAAACGTGATACAGCAAATGCCACTGTTATCTTTTTGTCATTATTATCAAAAATGCGTGCTTCAGATAATAGCGTACATTCTGATAAAATCTGCAATCAACTCAAGTATGTATTTATTGGCTTTGATTGAGCAAGGTCGGAGAAGCCAAATGCATATGAAGTCTTTAGCTGATGATAATTAATTCCTTATAACAGGGAAACCAAGGCTGAGGGGCTTTAATAATGGTAACTGGTGGGCCCCGTAGTCAAGCAACCTCCGAAAACACAAGAGGAAGAAAAGGAGTAAAGTTTAAATGTCTTTTCATGCCCACCACATGAACAGACAATGCTATAAAAAGCCAACAAAGTACAAGGTAACACACACAGATCCACTGACAGCTCCAGTTCACACAGCCACGACATAAAGTATGGTTTATGGAAGGTGGCACACAAGCTCGGAGACATGGCCCATGGCCCAGAACCCAAAGTGGACACACAACACAGAGCAGCACAATATCGCATGGAAAGCTCACACGTAAAAAAAACATGAAGTGTTCCAGGATGATAATCAGGCCATGATACAAACATAGTGTACTCAGTCAACATGGTGGAATAAAAGAGAGGGGGGGGCGGGGCGGAGGGTGCTGAGTGGCGAGGGATGAGCCGTTCCTACCTGAGTATCCAAAAGATATGCTGGAGATGGGGCTCAGATAGATGCCCTTTCCATACGCTGCCCCATGCAGCTTGGGTTTGAAAAGAGCAGGAAGGAAGGAAGGAAGGGTCACTGAGCAGTTGCACAGGACAACCTCTCTCTCTCTCTCTCTCTCTCTCACACACACACACACACACACACACGCAACTCACACATACAGTGCACAACATACTAGTCCTATTGTAGTTATGTCACATGAAAGCACTATAAGTCAGTGTTTTATATGTTTCCTCCAACCAGGCATACTAAACACACACACACACACACACACACACACACACACACATGAAAATCCAAAGACAGTGGATCGCAAAGAGCCAAAGAGAGAAAAGATAGTTTCATTATTCCAGTGACCACACAGTCACGCCTGTAAACTGCCAACTTGTTTCTCTTAACAACATAACAGAGTCCAGAGAAGATGATGCTATTGGATTTTTGTGAATTTAATTTGTGTATGAAATGTTCAGGTATTCAAGCAAGGCTGAAGTGAGACCACGTATTCTGGCTTGAAGGTAAAGATGGTAAAGTATGAAAGGGACGGATAATGATGTGGAGCGTCCACATGAAATCCTCCAGAATGAGGAAAAAGAAAAGGACCATATGGGGGAAAAAGATGTTCACAAGCCACGGTGGAGAACAAAGAGCAACTTGATCGTTTTGCAATGAAATATGAGGGAGATGGAGGTCAGGATGTGGCACATCTGGAAGAAATCAAAAGGAACAAAAGACACAAGGTTTTGTGAGATGGTTGGAGCTGGAGGCAGACGCCGTCCTCCTCCTCGTCTAGTGAAAGACAATGACAGAGGAAGGGGTGGGGGGTGTCAATGCTGAAGGTGAAACAGAGAGGAGAAAGAGGTGGCAGATTAGCACCGAGGCGAGATCAAAGATGGAGAGTTCAAAAAGTTGGAGAACAAAAGAAGGCATAAATGAAACACATCAGCATGATGGAGCAATCGCCGCCCGTTTCAAAGATCCTTGAGATTTCACATTTAATTGTTTTTCATCTATTTTCAGGACGTGTCTGTGTATCTCTGAGAAGTCATTATCTGCCACATTGTGCAAATGAAACGATCCGGCGCTCTTCGGTGCTCGCTTCTTCTTTTCTTGTTTTATAATTATTATTTATCTTTTTTACAGACCTGGGTCTCAAAGTCCACCTACTCTCCTGGCAGAACAACTATCTTTATGGTCCTCATCATGGGAACCATCTGGTATCGACAAAGTTTAAATAAGCTCTTTTATTGATTTGACCCGAGTCTGAATAGATTATGAGTGGTGCCAGTTACTGACCTTTGCTGGGAACCCTCCACATTCACCCGCAGGAAGTCTATACTCACTACCACGGAGCGTGTTCTTTGCATCCTTCAGCGTCAGACCTATCCTACTCATTGCTCTATGTGGTTAACCCCAACGGGGCACACAGGCAGCCTCCCAACATCACAGCTGACACCACAGCCCCCTCCCGCTGTCCCACAACAGGAGGGGGCGTGCTGTCCGCTGCTGTCGACGACAACAGAAAGCAGCACGACATTTTGGCCGGGAAAATCTCCCAGTGTGCCCCGCTCGCTAAAATGCCAATTGCAAAGCTGATGAAAGGGAAGCTGGCATCCATTAACTGCAAAAATGAATCAGCCGGACAGCGAGCCTGCTCTTTTCAGAGAGCAGGTTTACTGTCCGAGAGGAGATGCATCGTAAATTCCACCCGACTGCCAGGGCTACGTACCTGCAGTTTGGTATAAGAGGCATTGACTAGTCCATTTCTCAGAACAGAGTGCCAGTTCTCTATATGGGAACCACTAGAGCAAGTGTAGAGAGAGGGAGAGATAAGAAAGAAGAGATAAAAAGTGCTGCGTGAATATAAACAGCATGGATCTCAGTGTGCGACCGCTGATGTGTGGTGGGCCAGATCCATGCTGTTCAAAATAAGACTGTGGTGCATTTTTGTGTGCGACCTCTGATTTACGAGAAGAACGAAAAAGAAACCTACAATAAGATATTTGTGAGGAAAGAAGATTCAAGTTTCTCTTCTGCCAACCGCAAAGAGCTTCTGTAGTCGTCTATTTATACAATTCGGGACATTCTATTACATCATCATAGTACTCCAAATAGATATAATTCAATATTAAATAAAGTATTAAAGATCAAGATCAAAGACCACAGTGCTGTCTTTCAGCACGGGATGTTTTTTTTTTAATACATCCCCCAGCGCAGGTATCTGGACTGTCTTAAAATAAAACACATCAGACACAGACAGCAGTGTCAAGAGTGCTGTTATTTTTAACTGAAGCAATATCGAATTCTTCTTCCCACAGTCTAATAAATACACAGCAGAAAAGATCTTCATTTCAAGTATCAGCTGTTTATGGAGTCCCTCCTAAAACTTGCCGACTTGCCATTAAACCGACTCTGAATGTGTATTTGGAGTTTCTGTTTCTATTTATACCAGCACAGAATGATGGTAGCCAAGCTTACATACACATTTGGCATTTCCCTGTTCACAATTTGTAGCACTACCCGGCATAAAGAGAGACTGTTCTGCACTGCTCGTGCGTTAGCTGCACCCTGCGAGTGCCCAGATGGGCCGCGTGTATCTAGACTATTCGGTGAAGCCCCATCTGCTACAGTACAAATGTCGATCTGAGATATTTGCTGGCTCCGTGTGCTGGCTAAGCGAGGCGCTTGCTCCGTCCAAGAGAACGGTCACTGCTCTGTGCTATTGTTTGTTATGGTTCCATAAAAATGTGCTAGAGTGGCTCCTCCATCCACGACATAATGACCAGGTGTTACACCGAGACGTGCTCGTGTTCCACAGCGTGTACTGCTGTAATGCTCGAAGCTGCGTTCATTTTCGTGACCATGCTTGATATGTGATCAATTATTTACAGCAAGTGATCTCTCACATTATATATATTTTTAAGCTATTTAAAAAAAAATGTAAGTTATATTTTATAACTGCCTAACTGATTGTAACTGTAGTTTTACAAGCAGTAAGCCTCAAAATAGTCATTTGATGAAAATGAATGCTCTGTCGGCTAATGCGAGGAACAAAGTGGACTCACTGGAAGGCGAAGGTGCTGCCATATAGCTTCTTGGCAGTGCGAAAACGAGCCTCCTTAGCCGGGGGGCTGCTGAGCAGCAGGAACTGGTGGGAGGTGTGCATGAATTTCAGTTGCTATCACAATGAGATCATAAGGGACGAGTGAGAGCAAGAGAGAGAGAGAGAGAGAGACAAACAGACGGATAGGAGAGTGAGTATGAAGCATTAAATGACATCAGAAGTAAGAAACTAATTTGATATGGTAACACTTGAGGGGATGCCATTCTGGTTCCCTACCCTACTCAGAGGCAGCTTGACGATATGAGACCTGTTACTGGAAATAATCCTGCAAAAAAGACAAGAGACAACATTGTAAAAGAAGATGTAACATCATTTCAAGTACCCGCCATGTTGCTCGAACCACAATAGGCCTTTTTCACAGCAGACATCTTGACTTGGAAAAACACGGGTGTTGCTAATAACATTAACAATGCTTCCAATCTATTTAAATGTCCCAGTAAGTCATGCCAATGTGACAATGAGCCAATAGCACAGGAGCTGAAACCATGAAGCCCGCCAAATGGAATCCAGCAATCAGCATTTACAGCTGTGCTTTTCCTGCTGTGAAATGTCAAAGTCTTTGATGAAAAAGGCCTATTGGCATAAGCCCATACACATGAATGTGTTGTCCGTGATCATTTACCTAATATGATAAGTTTGATATGCTTTCTGCTGATAAGCAGTGCTGTATATTATTTTCTGAAATTCAGTGAAACATGCAAAGCAGAGCAAAGCCATTTTTTCCGACCGGATCCTCTCGACTCACCACTGTAGCAGAGGATGAGCCAAAGGGTCCAGTTTGTCCATCTGTTTCTTGATCTCTAGATATGAGCCCTGAAAAAAAAAGCACACATGAATGTGTTGTTCTCAGGAGCCAAGTAAGCCAGCCTTTAGATCTAGACATATTTTATGTTTTATGCATGACACAGATGCAGTTAAGCCGCAGTGGGTGAATAAGTAATAGAAACAAGAGCAATACAGAAGACTAATCAATAACAACTTTCACTCTCGTAAAGACCCATGCAGACCAGACTCACACAGTCCACTAAATGCAGGACTGTGTAATGGGCACGTTCAGTGGGCATAGTGTGATCATCTTATATTAGCTAAAATACACCTAAACATTAAAAATCAAGACTATAGCCTAGATCCACATCTCCCATCTTCTCCTTGTACCTGGGTCATTTCCCGAATGGACATGACGCTGTCCAATGCTTTCTGCAGTCTCTCATAATTCTTCTTCTGTGTTCATCGGTTGAGCCAAACATCCATTGTATGCAATGAGAGAGGGAACAACATACAGACATCTAAAATCACTTGTAGGGGTTAAAACGTTTGCTGAAATATTGTTACTGTAAATTCTTTCCATCCCTTGTCTGAAAAAGAAAACAGTAATTGTAATACACTTACAGCTAATAATATCTTCTTAGGCATTTACATTACTTAATGCATTTGGAAAACTACAATTATATTTTCTAGTTTTTAATAAAGTAGGTGTGTTTCATCTTGTCATTACATTTATATGCATTGGTTTAGGAGGTAATCGTGGTTCGAGCAGTGAGGATGCTGACCTTTGGGTTGAAGGCCAGAGTCTTGGGGTCATTGGGGTCAACGACTGATGGGTAGGGCTCAAAGATGATGCTCTTACGGGGCGACTCAAGAGCAGCTCGACACATTGCCACAAGTAGGTCCACCACCTGTGAATTTCACATTTTATGCCTTTATATGTGAAGGTGTTATCGACTCATTTTGATGCTTTTATTACAACAGATACAACCTCCAATAACGCTTATAAACTCCAAATAATATTGAACATCATCACATGTGCCATTGTTTTGTTTTTTCTTACATTTATATGAGGCTTTTATTTCTTTAAAAACAAATAATTACAAATACTCTGAATGAAATCGTATACTATGTTGTGTTGTTGTCACCTCTGCTCCGGTGGCAACTTCCTCTGCAGCTCCGGACATTACACCCAGAGTGTAGAAGGAGAACACACACAGCTCCCTGGTGCACACCGCTGGCTATATAAAGACACACACACACACACACACACACAAAGAATGATGAAAATACAGTCATCGTCATTACATATCTACACAAACCCAAGTGCACTCATGCCCACACATACTGACACACTCTCTCACTCTTTATCTTGCTGCCTCACAACTCCAATTGTGGAAACTCCATTAACAGGATCATATTACTCATCGAGAGATAAAACATTACGCATATAAACCATTCATGATGTTTCTTTTTTTAACTAAATTGTTTCTCTTTCTTGTCTCTGATACCTTCAGCATGGATCCATTCTGAAAGACATGCTGTTCGTCACACACCACGCAGTACTCGTTGAGCGTGGGGATCCTCTGCTCTGAGTACTTCATTATCTGTTCAGAAAAAAAGTGGAATTTCCAGTTATCACTCCTACTTACACGTAAAAGGAACAAAGACTAGTTCTGCAGCAGAATTGGTACAAAACTAAACATTTTGAAGTGTGGCTACGACTGGCTGAACCTGTTTCAAGGTCCTAGCACAACAATGAACCGTAGGGGCCCAGCCCATTGTGGCTGCTGGCTACCAGCAGATATTTCTCTTGATTTCTAACCTGCACTAAGAAGCCATACTCCAAGGTAGGGATGTTCTTGCAGTGGCCGCCCGCCTGGGATGAGAAAAACAATTCAATCAGCTGCCTCGTGGTAATCTGCGCAGGGGCCCTGGCCGCCGGGACAGCCACAGTCTGATGAGTCAAGTGAAGACAAAGAGTTATGGGAAACAGCGCTCCAGCCATGTTACTGTAGGGGTAAGGAAAGGGCTCAGGTTGGGAACAGTGCAGGTGGCAGGTGACTGAGAAAAGGGTCAGAGGTGGAATCTCGGTGGATTAAAACAGAAATGTACAGTGCCATGAAAACAGCTTTCATCATCAACATTTTATAGAATCATTGATGATTTTTTAACTCCTTATCATGGCATCGGGACTTACATAAGCAATGTCACAAATGTAAGGAGTGTAAAGTTTAGAGCCTAAAAAAACCACACCACTATGACCACAACTTGACATGTGAGTGGGACACGTTAAAGACGAATAAGTGGGAGGAGGACAGTGACATTTAGTTGAGATTTTAACTGTAAGGTATCTGACTCTGGGAGATGCATGGGTGCTGCTTTGTCCAGACTGGCACTGACCTGGCTGTTTGGTGGATAGCTGAAAAGCTCGCCTTTGGGGTTCTTCATGGTACATGAGATAGAGCGGTTCATCAGGCGGGTCACTCTCAGCTCAGGGACACTTAGCTTCCCTTTTAAAACCGTGTCTTGGATCAGAGGAAAACTCGGAGACCTAGAAAAAAGGAAGACGTTGTTTATTTGCATCACTTTTCCACGATAAGAAAATGCTAATGTCACTGAAATGACAAAGTGGAGGATGTGGTTTCAAAGGCCAAATCAGAAATGCCAGAGTGTATTATTCTAATGTAAATCTTAATTATCTTGATATAATTTGCAACATCTTCTCAGCTGTAATATTGCGACTGTGGTGTGTTAACATAGTCAGTACCTGAGTCATTTTTTAGTGACGTGTTGAAGAAATACACACTCTGTATCACCACACTCAGGATAATACCTGCTCTGACAACTGAAATCTGTTTGGGCAGTGGCTCAAGTCACTAACTGTTAACAAACAAGAAGCGTTGTTACTTCCACCATCACTCTCAGTGCATTATCCATGTACACTGTTGACATGAGACTCCTGTCACGTTGTGAGGATGTCAAAGAGAGCCTCATAGTTAGTGAGGCTGACCTCCATCGAGTGGGCCAAGATTCAATCCCAGTGCACCCATAACTGTCAAAGCATCGCGGAGAAAGACAGAGGTCGAGAAGGGTACTTCCTCCCCTTGGGGAAATTGGGCGAGTGTGTCAAATTTTGAGTTGAAGTCAATCTGCAACATGCGTTGTCAGAGGTTCCTTTTCCCTGCTTGTCTCTCTGCACTTCATTTTTCACAGACAAAACCGTCTCAAAGTATTTCCATCACTATCTTCCGGCGTAAGCCTTCGGAAAATAATGAATTTGATTGGAAGCGAATGTATTCATTTAGCTCCCTTTTCGCTCAGATATTGCAAAGTGTTTCAGAAAAGAATAAACAAAGAAGTACAAATGAGAGACACAACATGGAATAAATACTTTAGAAAATACAAATAAAACACACATGCTAAACCATGAGAAACTAATCTACAGTTGTCTGATATTTATTTGACGAAAGCAGAACTTTCTCATTAAAACTGCTTCCACTTGAGTTCCAGGAACCCTTTCAAATATCTACCTTCCGTGTAAAATAATGTGAGAAAAAACTGCAGCTGGTGTGCCAAAATAACACCAAAAGAGCCTAATTGCTTTCTGTTCTCAAGCTAAATTCATCTCTGCTCTTCTCCACGAATGACTGCAGACACTTTGAAATGGTGTTTAGAAAAAAAATGAGGACAATAACTAATGAAAGTGCTTTGTAGAGCTCCATTGCTGCAAATAACAGACAGGTTTTGCAAAATGTTTTTTTTCATATTGGCCAAAATGTCTATTTATATGAAAATGTTACATATTTTGACTGATTGGAGTGTCAATTACAAGCCTTGGAATCCGTTGCATGCTGCATATGAAACATAGCCATGGCTGTTATGTTGCCTTGATAGAGATGAAGAGTGAAACAGGGGCCTACTTGGGTATGGGGGAGAAGATGCTGAGTCCAGCGCGGAATTTCTTGATGGTTCCTCCGGCTTTGAACCAGCTGTGCCTCTTCTCCTGCTGGGCCTTGAGGAACTCATTACTGAGGTGCTTCCACTGCTGTGAGGTGAACGTGCTCAGGATCCTGCCACACGAGGCGAGTCAAGCAGGAAGATATGAGTGAACCTGAAATCACTTTCTGTGTTTTTTGTGTGGTTGGTGTGCAGTATTATTTTGTGTGAGTGGATGAGGCAACTAAAATAAAAAACTAAGTATCTATGATGCTGTTATTTGGTTGGTGATTTGATTATGTGAAACCTGAGGTTAATTGTGATATCTACGACAATTTTAGGTGTTTCAATGACTTACTTTTTGAGCTGCAGGCCCAGGCTGAAGCCTTCTTTATTGGAGGGCTGGAACACTTCGACTGATGGCTCTGCGTAAAAGATGACTAACATTATTACACAGCCTCTGTTACACACAGACGTTCTTTCACCATCCCTCTTGTATAACACATGTTGTACTCACCTCCTACGCCCAATGACTGGCACAAATACCTAAAGTCCCTCCCAGAAAACCAATATCCACACTGACACCTTTACTCACCAGGTCCATCAAGGTACTGAGAAAGAGAAAAGCGCAGTCTCAGAATAATGGGCTCTGTTCTGATAACTTTCCAAGCTGTCGCAACTTCCTCCTGAGTCAGACACACACACACATACACACATACACACAGATACACAGAGTTAGCATCCTAATTGGGGCCATTTCTCATGACATAAATAAATTATGAGCGCACGATGCATTAAGAATGACATGTTACTTTGCAAAATGTCAACGTTGGAATGGCAATGGGCAAGGGAAGGAGGAGGTGTGTGCAGAGGAAGAATAGTGCTGACTCACATCTAAGAAACCGATGTTAATGTGAAGATCGATGTCCACGTCGTCAATGGTTCCATACTCCCTGTTCAGAGACGCAATAACAGATACGGTTCATTCATCAAACATAATGGGATGCATTGAACTCTAACCCTTCCAACTGATTATCCCTTGAGGGAGAACATAGGGTTGTTTTTTCCTATTTCGTCTGCCTAGTTAAAGGTTCTCTATATGATATTCAGAGCATTGATATAGCAGCAAACTACTATTTGTAGTGTAAGGATATAGTAGCCTGAGCGGAGGATGATGCCATTCTCCCTCTCTGTGTGTTGTAATCCAAGCTTGTCTGTGCTTTGTTTCCATAGGCGGACCGGCCTTTTTGTGCACGTTGGCGCGCATGAGACCAAATGGCTAGCTCACAGCTGCCGCTCTGCATTTCTTTCACGTGGCGAGTACAGCTGATAACGCTGTCCCGACCGACTGAGTTGGCGAGGAGGTGGAGCTCCCACCCGTCCAGTTCCCCCGCAGGTAAACACTGTTACCTCTGTCAGCGCTGTTGCCATTGTTTGCACTGTTAGCTGCGAGCCGCCGGCTCATCTGTCGCCATGTTCAGAATCATGTGGAGGCAATAGATAGGCTCTGAATTTCATATTGATCACCTTTAAAATGAATACATACATATCTTTGAATTTTGCCGGTGTACAAAATCTTTCAAATAGGTCTCAATTTGTTGTGTTTGTGTGTGGGTGTGGGTGTGCTGTACCTAACAGAGACAGCACTGTCAGTGTAGATGTCTTTTACTGCCTCAATATCTGCATCCAGTTGAGGGTGGCGGTACAGGTCAGCAGCACAGCTCCCCTGTAACAAGCAGTATATTAACACTGGTCACAATTACAGCACAGGTAATGCTACAGTGGTTGGTTCCCAACTTCCGTTTAGTCTGACGTACACCCACAGCCCTCTCAGATCAGTTCAAGCACCCTTCGCTGACACCATTTATTACAAAAGTGTGAAATTAATAATTTATATTCTGGGAATCATACAACATGTAGAATTAGAACCCGCAGAGCGCAAAACATGAATAGCTGCACAGGACAAAATGCTTAGACTACTTGGTAAAACAAGTATCATGCAATACAGGCAATAATACAAAGCAATGTTAATCAAATCCCATTAGAAGACATTAAACCAGCGATCAGACAAACAGTGAAAAAGCCAAGCAAGCGAGAGCAGACAAGGCAAGCATTTGACTTAGTATGATGGCAGGTCCAAATAACAGGGGGTTGCTACTCTATTATTTTGAATATTAAACGGGCATGTGGAAATTTAATAAGATTTCATCAGCAAAGGACACCATTGCCATAACATCACCATAGGAAGTATATAATACAGAAATGGCAGCGAACAGAACTTGTTTATATACAGATTGCACAGGCTTTAGCATGGAAATAAATCCTAGCTGCTTAATTTTAAGATTATTTGAAAATGGATATTATTTAACCCAATTTATTGTATTATATTTTTTAACACGTTTCTTTTTAAACCATCAATATATTATTTTTTAGCTATATCAACTATACATCCATTGCTTTTAGCTCTCTGTTCTGACTCACTTTCTAACTAAGCTCTCAATAGCAAATATATACTGTAGTGTTCAGGTGTTACAGGTGACTCGTAGCTCTGATCCAACACCAGGCACATCTTATATTTGCAATAAAATCAGAGAGTTACATACTGTGATGCTTGACAAAGAGTAAGGAAGTATTTTATAGATTTCTAAAACTGTAGACATGTATTTCTTGGCAGTTTTTAGTGGTCATTTTACATTTACTACATTTTCTTTCTGTATTAATAGGATTTTTAAGTGTTAATAATAAAAATTGACCTAAGTTTGTCATATGTGTTCACGGTGTCTAGACTTGAAGTCAGACTCTCATCTCCTCAGCTCTCCTCTGTGTGTAGAACAGATCCTACACTTTCATCCTTATCTTCACTACGCTGCTTTCATGTCCTCTGACTGCATAGAAATGAGCTTTAAGTCCCAGACTGGATTTACATTTCAATCACTGGACTTAAAAGATAACAGTAAAAAAAAGGATGGCTAACGGATTAAGATCTCATGTGTAAGTGAGGCATTGAACTTTTACGGGATGAGATGATACATTAAATGGGAGCCGGAGAAATTAATGTGGCAGAGTTGCTTTGGATGGATACTTGAGATCACGTAGGTTACCAGTTTGCAAAAAGTCATTTTTTGAGACCAAGCCCAGAATGTAAAACATTGATATATCCTTACATTTATATTCTAACTGAATATCCTGCTTCAGATTAACTACAATGTTTGCCCTGCCAGCGGTGAGGCATTCAAATGAAAATGAAAATGAAAATGAAAATGTCAGTCAGTCGACCCATCTGCTCTGCACTACCAGGGCAACATATCTTAACAAATATTCACCACATTGCCATGACATTTGGTCGCGCTATTCATAATCCCCTTAAGATTTATTCCAAATTGTTTTGGTGACCTCTGACTTAATGCCTGGTGCCAACATCAGGTCAAAAACTCCCCTTAACCAACACCTAGCACTCTTGAAAATTTGTGGAAAATCAGCTGTAAGTCTTGTAAGTCAGCAACACACATCCTATCAGAAGCTCTTTGACAGTTTGTTGGAAGCTGAAATATTATTTGTATTAAAAACTCATAGATCTTGTAAGTCAGAAAAACACAAGCATCATTATTGAAAGCAATAGTATCCTGACCAAAACCAAATGAAAGACATATATTGAGAGTAATACAGTTGATGTACCTGAATGCCATACAGAAACTGTTCCGACTCGTTCTCCCCATCCGACTCCTCGTCGGTCCAACACTGGCCTTTGATGTCCTGTGGGCGCACACATTGTGAAAAGGCCATTATAGTGGAGCGGAAGGGAAATTCAACCTCTCTCCACCATCCTTTCATCTCACATCCTTTCTCACATCTCCCTATTTAGCCTCCTGTTCAAAACACCCGGCTTCAAAACACTGCTTTATATAGCATCTCAAAGGGAGAGACGACGATTCATTTCCAAAAGACAGGAAGAATTGAACTTTCAAAAGAATACTCAAATCATAAGCAATGATGAGTTAATAAAAAAAAATTTACATTATTTATCACTTTATGAACCTTAAAACAACCCATGAATGGATGACACAGCTTAATTGCATATAGTGATCATTACACCAATAGAATCCTAGCTGTCTTACCATTGGTTCTGCTGTTCATAGGGCTCACTCAGACAGGTTTAGGCATTTGAATACTGCCAACCATTGCAGCCTATTTTCCAGGTGGAAGGAACGAGAACAGAAAACAGGAGAGCCTTAGCTGACCACCTCTCTTCCTTGCACTCTTCAGAACGGCAAAAACCTGGGAGAAATGGAAATTAAAATTCAGTCAAGGAAGAAAGACACGAAACAAAGAATCCATTTCCAGTGATGCCATGCTTTGTAAATGGTGCCCTCCTCCTCTTTTCTTTAAATGGTCTGCACTTCACCTTGCCATGTATCCTAGCAACAGCCATCTCTGCCTCCTTTCAGAGTGGCATTAATCACTGGGGAGAGAATGTGTGGGAGATATGTGCTGTACGTTCAGTACCCAGGATGTATCCATTTCTTTGTTTTGTTTTTCCAGGAACTTAATCTATTAATAACAACTCAGCAAAGGTTGGCACACCTTAGATGCACAGCGAATGGTGTCAGTACATTGTTAGACTGACGTGTTTGATTTGCCTTGGCAAATAAATGGAAGCAAATCCATAAACCTCTGTGTGAACATATGAACAATACATTGTGGGCACACAGTGTTGACTAAAAAAAAAAATCATCAAAGGCATCTCTCAAGAATTTAACATAATGAAATAGTAGTTCCTACAAATGACTATCTACAGTCATGATGAAAAGGGATTTTAATTTGATATGGTGCAGATTTAGAGATAAATTATGACTAAATCAGAAAAAAAGGACTTAAAGGGTAAACAACATCGCTGATGTAACAGAAGCAGCTACAGTGCACTGCATTTCATGGCGGCCCATCACATTTTGTGTCAGACATGTAAACAATGAGCGGGGTGTCCTTTCAACAAGAGCTGCTGATGCACGGTTGCATATTTCACACTGCAGCATCAGAATACCAATTTACAATTCCCATGGTGCATGTCAACCCAAAATAATTAAGACTACTTCATCATTATCGGCACTGAATCCTGAGACATGTGCAAACAAAGACCGGGTGGCAATGTAGCTTGGCACTACGGGGCAGAATGCCTTTACAAAACCATCTAGCATGAAGGCATCTATGCTATATATATATAGGTCAATACAATTAAATGAACACCAGAAATGGACTAGCATAGGACACTAGCCCATCTCTACCTTAGATTGTGCCATTATGTATACATAAAATAATCAGAATACTGTGTTTTTCTCTCCCTGCTTGTGGATATTCATTGTCGTGTTGCAGTTCGGCTCCTTTCTAGTCTAAAACACCCTTCCAGACATCCACTGCATCGTATTAAACAAGGCTCCCCCGTCTCAACCATCTTCCACTTCAGCTCCTCTCCTTGTCATGTCTGCTGCCCAGCCATGTCCTCAACCCTGCTAGCATCTGCACCCCTCCACCACCCCTACTCCCCGCCATTCTCACAGCCTCTGTCGTCTCACATACCAATGGTGTCGCTGGCAATCTGACCCCCCCCAACAGACACACACATCCACCACCATCATCCTCACTGCGCTTTCCGCTGATATTTAACACAAACACAGATTCAGTCGGGCGGATTTTCCCCTCCCCCCACGCTCTGAACCCCCACCCTATCCAGCCACACTTACCTTCACAGAGGATGGAGACTGGGATGCCGTCCTTGCCTCAGCTGCTCCCCCTCTTAAAGGGCACACCTGCCTCTCTCTCTCGCTCACTGGCCGTTTTTCACTGAAATGGTAGATGAGAATAAGCCCATTAAAATAGGATATTAGAGGAACCGCAGCCACGACTCTACAGCGGCTCTCTCTCGGTGCCTGTGGTGCTGTGTCTGCGAGCTACCCAGCTGGTGTGTGCGAGTCTGTGTGTTTATCTATTGCAGATCTCTGCTGCTACTGCTGTCTTATATTTTGCCTGACAACACTGAGGGGTCTGAGCATGCTCAGTAGGACCAGGCAAGCTAGTCATGTGACCTGCAGCTGACTGCACTGCTGCTGAGAAGTGAGAGGGAAAAATGGAGGAAAAAATGTCTCTGCTTGTGTATGCATCTGCCTGCATGTGTGTGTGTGTGTGTGTGTGTGTGTGTGTGTCTATAAGTTAGTGTCTATTATTGTGCAATCATGCTATGGAGGCAGCTTCTGGTTGATAATCAAGTGCATGTCTTGTCCAAATGTATTCAAACAAAACAAGTGCTACATTTATGATATAAACTTCAATAATAATGATAATTGATCGAATATTCAAATGATATTACTATAGCACAATATACAATAGTTATATTTCAGTAACAGCTTCAAAAATATAAATAACATTACCAAATAATATCATATCTTATGTGTTTGTGACACCCTGTGTCATTGTGCATATGTGTGAGACAATGACCATTAGGCTTTTGAGCTAATCAGTCTTTATCCTCATCATCTCAAGGTATCTATTTAAGAACTGACCTACAGAATTAACAGGTGTTAGGCCAACTGATCACACACTAATGAGTCGGCTGTAGTCAGGAGGTGAAGAGAAAATGATCATCTCGTCAAACATGTATTTAGAACACATGGCTCTGACAGCCGAATATAAATATGGGGAAACAGTTTGATATCGTTCCATGGTTGCTTCATCAACCACGGTTATACTGCCTAGTATTTATTGTACATGAATAGGTTTTCCAGGTTAATGAAGAGTTCACTATAGTAGCCCCAGAATAATCCCCTATCTTCCTATATAGTGCAACTGCCCTTCACTGTACAGCAACGGTCGTATTATTTCTGGAGGGAGGTGAAAGGGCAGATTTCAGCTGAAAAGTTACAGCACTTTTCATTGCTTTGATCCATTTGCAATTCAGTTGTAATAACCAAAAAATAAAAGATAATTTATTTGGTTTTCATTAGTGTTATTTCACATCTTTCTGTTTTTTCATTATGTTATTATGATCAATGGCATCAGTATATGATTGTACTATTTTGTATTTTCTATGTGTACCATAGTTGCATTTTGTTTATTTCCATTTCTTGTTTGTTTTTTTAGTTATATTGGTTTATTCATAGGTTGCAGTTGCTGTTTTCATGCAGAAATAATATACAGCGAAGCATGAAGGCATCCTATCTGCTCATCTCTGAGATTTATCTGAGTATATTCAGTGTCTTACTGTACCTCGTGGCCCATGGGTTAGTAGCCATTGATACTGACTGACAGCCAGGAGCTTGGCCAGTGGACAGGGTGACTGGATGGCAGATCTGTCCCTCACTTGGACAGGTGTGTCCATTGGCCTCAGGTAGTGGAGTGGAGTGGGTCCAGGCAGAGGCTGCCAGCAGCCAGTGAGACAGCAACATGGGAAGTGGAAGCAGCAGTGCTAACACAACCACAGCTCTGAACAGGTGAGAGCAAAATGGGGGGAAGAAGACATGGACTCGGTGAAGAGTGCAACCTTACAATAGGCTACAGGGACTCAGGGACTCGGGAAAAAAACTAAAATAACATCAGCATCATTTTGTGTTTGTGTGTGTGTGTGTGTGTGTGTGTGTGTGTGTGGATGTGGATTTTCAGATTGTGAAGTTAATAGTACTATGAAGAGTTGCGAGATTGATTTCTCTTGATTTCTCTGTTGCAAAGTTTGAATGTTTAGATGTATACCTCACTATGGTTGAGATATAGATAGGCAGTTGTGTCTGTGAGGATTTATTTCCTGTCTGACATCTCCTTGGTAGAGCAGATTATCACAACATTAGAATTAATCACCCTGGGGAACATTTGTTATATCGCTGTCTGGTGTCTGCCCTGGAAAAACAACCATTATATCAGCCATTGGTGTACCACAACTAACAAAGGGATGGCATTACCTTAATTGTGTCTTTAAAAACAACAACACACTGTGTATCTTCAACAGTTCAAATAATGGCTCAGGCTTTGTCAAAATATGCTGTTTTTGAATGGGTAGAGAACATGTAAATGGGGGGGTTTAGCTCAGGAGGTAGAGCGTTTGGCTGGGAACCGCAAGATTGCCGGTTCCGGCTCCTCCTAGCTGAGTGCCTGGTGTCCCTGAGCAAGACACCTCACCCAAATTGCTCCTGACGAGCTGGCTGTCACCCTGCGTGGTTGACTCCACCGTCGGTGTGTGAATGTGTGAGTGAATGGGTGAATGTCAGTCATTCCTGTAAAGCGTTTTGGAGAAAAGCGCTATATAAATGAGGCCATTTTACCTTTTATGTAAATTAATTTAAACATATGGTATTATGTGAAGAAGCGTTACAGGTGTCTCAAAACAAGAACGAGCAGATTCAGAAACAGTCAGTGACTGTCTTAAAGAATCATAACAATCACGAGAAAACACACTAATCAAGGCACTGCACTTTATTATTGGTTATTATCTTTCTTAAACATTGCTATTATTTATATAATGTATGTGTGTTTGATTGTGTGAGCTATTGCAGTTGTTTTATGTTTTTATCTATTAATGTGTGGTTTCAGCACTTTGCTGGAGCAGCGCTCCAATTTCCGTTGTATTTTTAATGCAATGACAATAAAGGCATTCTATTCTATTCTAAGAACTATTCCCAATATTTATCACATTTATTTAATTTCAATTTAGTGACATCTTATTATTATTATGAAGAAGAAGAATACTACTTTTATATTATAATAGTATTATTTTTTCAAAACATGAAGTAGATACACCTATTGTAAATGTACACAAATGCGTCCATGTCTTTGGGAAAAAACATTTAAAACTGTTATATAATTTTTCATCACTAGATGGAGGAATTGCCTCAAGCACTGCACAGTAATGCAAGTACCATGGTACTATTATATCACGAGGGGCCTTAATTTATCACTCAACCATGCACAAGCATGCGTCACTGCCGTATATTGTATACAAGTGGTGACTACTGGTGCAATAAACCATAGAACTATTTGGGTCATTATTGCATCAGTTAGTTTGCTAACCCTTAAAGGACATTTACCGTATTGCATCACGTGTGGTGATGCTTCCCATGAGCCTTTTCGGCAGCCGATGATTTGCACATCCGTTGGAAAATGGATCCAAAACAAACTGACAACATGATGACAAATTACTATGAGAGTCTCTAAAAGGCCCCACTAAACTAAGAAAGACGTTGAAGCACCATATTAGCCAAACCACCGGTTTTTTTTTCAGGAAGCTACAGCATGCCATCTGTGGTCACATGTCGGACTCATGCGTTGCCGATTCATTCAAGCGCAGCGATTGGCTCCCTAACTTTACAAAGCACTTCCATCGCGTAGTGTTTATATGTATCATTCCGCGTAGTTTTTAGATTTTTAGATTTTTTAGATTTCCTGACTTTCTGCAATTATATAATGCTAAAATAAAACACACCTTCGAGTAGACTGTGATGACTGATGTCAGCGTGAATGTGTTAGGACGGTGTATTGTTTTTCATGTGTCATTTCTCGCGGATGGATATGTCTCAGCATCCCTAGAAAGTAGTCCCGTAGCGTGAGAGGGACTAGGGGAAATCACCTTGAGCTGCTCGCAGTATATGTAACGGCAGTTACATTGGTCTACGCATTTGTTCAGCGACATACGGTAGGTATCCTGTTCCCGGGCTGCGACTTACGAAGTTATCTGACAACTCGTGCGACACTTGCGCGTCGCATTATTGTCTTCTAAACATCCTTTGTCTTGCATTATATCCGTTTAGCTACATCGTGGGAGCCGGTAAGTCGGGACATGTAGTCGTTGACTGGTGGCTTGTCCCCTTCTTTTTTTTTTATCATTATTGAAATTATGTTTTAAAGTGCCAATATGGACGTAGCTTTTTGCAATCGGCTTACATGTGCTTTAGTCCTGCTATGCTGGTTTGGTCATTACTAAGCAACGCCGTCTACTTGAAAATGCAGTTATTAGATACATAAACTAAGGGAATGTGTCCATGAATGAGGTATATCTTATCCTAACGCGTTAGCCTTGTTGTATGACTAAATATGGTGGTTTTGTAATCCAAAATTACGAAATTAAATGCGCTGCGTGTAGTGTTGAACGTTGGAGAATCTTTCCTGTTGCCTCCTGTTGTGGGTGTGGCGGCTGCGTCTTCTCGGCTTCCTATTGGTCAGTCTCTGTGATGTCTCTGAAGCAGGAAAATGTGACGCAGGAGGAGAACGTGACCTTTAGCGCATCGCTTCGTCTGCAGTGTATTAAAGTAAATTATAATTAAATACTGATACTTAACCGGTGACACAGATGAACAAGAGTTTTAACTTCACCTGCATTATTAGACTTTAACACAACAGCAGTCTCTAGATAATAGACATTTATCACGTTCATCCTTTTTATACATCAATCTTTCCTCAGCATCTTAAATCAGCATCTTATGCTGTAGGAAATAATCATCCTTTGATAAATATGTACTTTGCTTTAGCAGCTTCACTGCAGTAGATTGCTGCAGTGTTGCCACAGCTAACAGGCCTTGCTGACATTGGATATGGGCAGGAAGGGAGGTCTAACCTTCTCCGGCTAGGTTGTAGTAGTAGCTACTGTTGTTTGGTGTGTAACAAAATTCAGGAGACACTATCATTGCTTTGTCGTTCTTGGCCCTGTTGCTAAAATGGAGTCTTCATTCCAGGGGCTGAGTCAGGCTGTAATACTCTGTGTCTGCATTCATTCTCACTTTGGCAGGTAACAAACTGTAAATTTCCTTTCTGGAGACTAGGCCTTTTGCAGCTGGCACTGTTCTCACACAGTCCCTCCCCACCATAGCTGCATGTGTGTGTTTGTGCGTGGGGTGGGGGGGCATGTTGTGGAAGACTGCCAATTATGCATATCCCTTTGCCACTGCAGACACCATGTCTGCATCGACAAATGTAAGGTGCCTGGGTTAAAAATGTTACCAGATGATTTAGGCATGTGTATTTGAAATGCATAAGAATATGCCCAAAATCCTGTACCCAGGAAGTAGTCCATCTAAGGTTTGTTTTGAAGTCTACAAGCCTAGTTAACAGACATACATAGTATATAGTACTAGTGTAAATACCATCGTACATTCTGTGTATTAGATTTCAACAAACACACTCTGTATGCTGTGCGTTATTATTAGCCACGACTCTATTTTAGAGTTGGAGTGCTGCGCGACCTCCGTTGGTGCTAACAGTGGTGCGACACTGCTGTGGTGCGTCTTCGTGGAAGTCTCATGTATTTCTTCTGTATCCGGTCATGGCGTTTGCCCGGTCACAGCAGACGCTCTCTTTATCCTTTATCCTCATTGAAGGGATTTACTCTCGAGCACCTGAATGTGTCCTACGTATTCACGTGCGCTGCAGTGGTCAGTTCTGCTTGGGGTGCTGCTGCAGGGAGTGGTTCGCTCATTGGCATTGGAAGCTCCAGCACACTGGGATTCTTGTGGAGGTCATTGGTTGTAACGTGCCTGTTTGTCCCCAGGAGGAACAGAAAGATCTACCGGGGGTATGTAGTGCATCCGGCAATTAGTGCCATGGTTTAGCGAGTGTGACTGATAGAAACCATCTACTGTCTCTGTGAGCCAACTTGGATTAGCCCACTGTTACGTCACATCTACAGTTCTATGTCATGTCACTGTGACAGCGATCCTACTATGACTGCCAATGATTGCACTGGCAACTTATCACAGATAAGTGATAAGGAAATTGTTGAGAATGACGGGGGAAGATAGTGACTGAGGACACGTTACAGCAGGAAAGTATGTTTGAAAGGTAGAGGTGTTGGGAAGGGATTGGAGGGGATTATTAGCAGTCAGCTCTAAAGTTAGCCCTGCATCTGTGTCAGGGTGACTGTGGCTGCTGTTGGCTTGTGGGGGCTGCTCACTAGCTCTCCTGGGGTCAGACACGCTATCCATGTCTGTCAGTCAGCCTTTATTTCAATTATGTAATTTTGTCTTTTCATAACAACCAGGAGTTGGCGAGCTGGATTAGACGGACCAAGACGGTACTGCATTTGGTGAAGGATATTTACTCCTACCTGATTTTCAAAAGTTATATCAGGAGTGTGTTTCCTTTGCTAGTCATATTTCCTCTCATAGTTCCAAAGTAACACCTCACCTGATGATGCAGGCAGTACTTGAGTTGCCAGGGGATTCCATTTGATTAAAGTGACAAAGATACAGGCTATGACTTGTTTCCTAATTAAATTTGACCCCTTGATAAGTAATGCAAGATGATGAGAAAGAATGTGGTGGATGCACGTTTCAAATCCTAAAAACATAAAACTTTCCCTATAAAAGCCTCGCTTTACATGGTTGTCATTGACATATTGCAATGGTATTCAAAGCCAGCCATGTTCTTTTGTATTAGGGCTAAGCTTTTGATGTAATCACTGTTACTACTGTTGGCCATACATGTTTCGTTTTTTTTTTTTGATTTTGAATCCATGTTTTAGATTAAGTAGCAGAAGAACAGAGAGAGAGAAAATGTGAATCCCCTTTTAGTTTTGCAATTGCAACTGTCAGTGTTGCGTTGTCTTGAGTATTGAACTTGTGATCTCTATGTTGGTCATGATCCAATAGCAGACCAGTTTGGAAAGATATTTAAAGAAGGGGCCCCTATTTTGCATGTTTAGGTAATTATTTGTCTATTGATATAACTGCATCTATATTTATATGAACATTCTGTTCCTTTAAAATTATCCTTAAATAAATAAATGATGAATGAAAACCGATGACACGGAGCATTGTACAGTGGCTGCCAATATTTCAGACTCCTTTCCCCTCTGCTGTCTCTCCCTGTGGTTTAACCCACCCCCCCTCCACCCCCCCATTTCATGGTTCTGTGTGCTGCAGTAGGGGGATGTGACTGTGCTCACGTACAGCGCTGGTCTCTCCATCGCCTGTTACATCATCAGTCAGCAGCTCCATTTGAAGAGGTCTGTTGGCATAGTGGCTCTGAGGAGGAGGAGGAGGTCTGAGGCAGACTGTAATATGAATGGAGCAGATACTTAAAAGGCCACCATGAACGTGTCATTAGTTGCAGCCACTTGCCGTCAACATTTTCCCATCCCGTCAGTTTTCCAGCCCTTCTATACAAGTACAACATCAGCCTTTGTAGTCTGTTCTAGATGGGGCTAAGTAGCCACTTTGTAATAGAAAAGCAGAACTATCCATCTTGTCCCGTGTTTCCACTGGGACTTCCTGCTCGGGGTCAGTAATTCAGGTCAGGTCTTGAGTCTGTATGGCGCAGATCAGAAAAGAACGAGGGTTTTTGCCTAAAAGGGAAATCAGTTTGTTATCCTGTTGCTCTTCAAAAGAAGCAACCAGTGGGGGTGTTCTTTTTTTGAAGTGCACTTCAATGTATAATTTAAACCGGGAACTTAATCCTGCACTGGGTGGTTTGGACTGTGGCCTCAGTTTGCACCTGGCTGGGGGGTCATTATATTTTTTGTAATGACTGAGTATAATGTACATGGAGCTATCAGTGTCTTCTATCAACTAACATTACATATCCTATATATTTTTATTTTATTTTACCGTTACATTAATTCCTTCTATCATCGTCGTAATCTAGTTTTGTTTAATTTAAATTTGATTTCCTCTTTTTAATCTGTTGTTATTTTAAATTTAAAACATGTCCTATCCCTGTTAGGGGTTACGTTTAGAATTTATGATCATATACAGTATCATGAAACACTATGAATTCTCACAGGTATACGTGTAAAGCATTATGTTTTCTCACCACCTCGTGAGGACCCAGTACTTAAATCAAACGCATTTCTACTCCCTGTCATATCACCAGATTGACTGCTCAACCAATTCATTTCAGCCTTAGTAAACTGGGGTGTAGTCATGTAACCACAAAAAGTAGAGCCATAGTGTAAGTGACATTCATCTTTGTTATAGGGTAGTCATGCGGCACCAACATGCTCAAATACACTTCGTGAAATATGCCTTGATGTTAATGTGTAGTGTCTGTCTTAATTCTGACCAGAATTTAGGAACACACATGCGTGACAATATTGATGCAATATCCCTTTGTCCTACCATGTGAAGCCTACAGTATGTCAGTGCTTCGTGATACCGTGGGTGACTCGGGGAAGTGGGTGGGAACAAAATGTCCAAAAAAGTGTAGTTCTGAGTTCCTCAGTGTGGAGTGTGGTGGCACTGCAGTGCAGAAATACTAGTCGTAACATATTCCTTAGCGTTCCTTAAGGCGGGTTCTCTGTTTTATAAGCACCGGCTTATTCACTGTATAAGATATTGGTTGTGCAACATGAAAGGCAAATACTAACGCAAGAAAAGAAGCTCACAATACCCTTTTTTATTGAAAAAGAATTGGAGAGGAGTAATTCCACACACCTACTCTTATTGGCCTTTGTTCTTGGTGGCTGAGGTTAGTTGAAAATGGCTATGCTGGAGGTGAATAAGTCCTTGTAATATGTAAGCAATTTGATCATATATAATATGTAAATATAATATGATAAATTGATTCTGACTTGAACATTTTCCTTTCCTTTTTGATTTCTCTATCACAAGGTTAGCTTCACAGCAGGATTAGACACACAGTATATTGCTAAGGACACTCAGGATGTATACAGTGCTATTACTGGCCAGTGTGCCCTCACATGAGATCCTGACTTTACTGAGTTATACATGAATACAACCACATTGTGAGTTTCAGCTACATTTACACGGTCTCGCTAAAAACTCGCAAAAACTTTTGCATTTTTGAAAAGTTCTGCAGTAGATGGCATTGTTTTGAAAACGCTCCGCAATAGATAGCCCGACAGTGGTAAACCAAAGAAAGCTGTTGTCATTGCAGTGACCTTGATGTTAACTTTTGTTTCTCCTATTTATTTATTTTTCTGCAGAACTTCTCCAGTTGCACCATTGACCGCCATGCCACAGTTAAAGTCTTTAGACATGGGTTCTGCATTCATCCAGACACAGCAGCTCAATGCTGCCATGGCTGACAGCTTCTTGGAACACATGTGCCTGCTGGACATCGACTCTGAGCCTACCACCGCACGCAACACTGGAATCATCTGCACTATTGGTTGGTCAACATTTTAGATAGTGAGATATAGTTGCTACTAGGGCTCCACCATTATGGCTAAATAGTCACAATTCATAAATGTAATACTACTGAGATGAAATACTGAGATCGCAGTTTATTACAATCAACAATTAATAATGAAAAGGTTAAGCTATGTCTTAGTCTTTTCCTTTCAATAACTGCCTGCAGGGCCAGTCTCTCGTTCTGTGGATATACTGAAGGAGATGATAAAGTCTGGAATGAACATTGCTCGCTTGAACTTCTCCCATGGCACACATGAGGTAGGTCTTTGCACAATTCTGTCTACTGTGTAAATAAGTTGGTCAAGTACAACTAACCAGTCACATTGTCAAGTCACGTTTAAACAGTGCTGATAACTTTTGTCAAACATAGTTCGGTGCTTTATCAAGGAATGGTATCGGTTGCTATCTTGACTTTAGTGGCAGTGCTGCTGTTTCTTGAATAGCTTTTTTCAACCATTGTTGGTAACTCTTTTCATGAAATAACTATCGTGAAAGGGTCAACAGTGCTCGCGGTGAAACGACATGTCATTCATTATTTACTCCGCAATCAGCTCGGCACTGTGAGCAAGACTAAGCCAGCTTGCATGAATGGGGAAAATACTAATGCTGCTAACTTACTTAAGATTAGAGTCTGGGCTAGCTTACCAAGTTCAACTCAAAGTGATGCAGTCTGATTAAGTCTTTGTGCCACACAAGGGCACATGCTCTGTAAAGTGATTACATTTAAGATTTGTTGGAGATGGATAGATGAATAAATAGACTTATATCAGCTGGAGATCTCACCTGAAAGCACCCAGCTGGTTATTATCTCAATGCACAATCTGGCCAAAAAAATATAGGACACAGTTTTAAAGTTACCATTTAAAAGCAAAGGTCAAAATCCAACAGGTTTCACAAATGTAATCTTCAAAATAGGCAAAAAAAATGATACAAGTTCTCAGCTAAAAGCTTGATTAGTTATGTCACTTTAACAGCTTTGCTTTTCTAATGAAAAAGACAAGCCGATTCTATGAATATATGCCCCAACTGAGTTCCAGCAACCAAATGGATCCAAACCAAACAATCCCAAGAGGTGGAAGCCTGGAAAGAGAACAGCTGGCTTACTGCCAACAGCTTACTGTATATACTATAATCAGGCAATGTCAGGTGAGCTGAATCTTGTTGACAACCTGACTCTGCTCTCCAGGCACCTGTAGAGAGTATTGAGAGAATCCTGTAAAGAAGGTCAGTTAATACAAACCAAATGGAGAATTATACATGTGATAAGTAGGGCGTTGTAAATGAATTTTAACTATTTAATGTGTTTGCAATTTGCAACACTGGATTTTTTGCAGTTGAGAGCATTCAAGCTTTCTTCTAGTCAAAGTGCAACTGCAATGTTGGCTCAATGTGTTGCCATTGTGAAAGGCAGCCAATGTGATTACCTGCCACTTAAGTAATTAATGAAATCTCAGGTAAAACCAGGTGGACATTTTAAGCCATGTGCAGCAGGGAGCTATCTTCAAAGTCACCACCTCTGTGTACATGTTCAGTAGCCTGCATGAATGGGCCAAGATGGCTGCAACGGTTATGTGATGGCACTGAACTTTCAGTACCCTCACATAATTTCAAAGCCTTTCAGGCTCAAGGCCGGCCACCATATTCTGTTGACGCGGTGAACAATATCGGACTACATGAGTGATGTTTTTACGCAAGTCTGTTTACATTTCTAATTGTGACAGTTTCCTTGTGTTTGTTGTCTTCTGTGAGAAATCCTCTCGATATATTCTGCACTTCCTCATGTTGACTCACTCATACGCAGTTGAGACAAAAGACATTGCAATCCACAATGACATACAATGGCATTCTATATCTATAATACTACTTTAAGTCTTATTTAATACCCCTTCTTAGTGATGCTGAATTATAAGGCATTTTCACTTAAAGGCTCGCAGTTATTCTGCTTAGTTCACCCAGATTCCTCAGTAAGACTCTGTCATACCAGTAAGGGTGGTAGGAAGCACTACATGACCCCGTAGTGATGCTGCAGTATGACTCATGTTTATGACATGGTGAGTTGTCAGATGCACCTTATCTTTCTATTGCCTTGGTCTGACTTTTATGATCGCTGGATAAAACTTGTTTCTTTCATATACCAGTGCCTCTGCCAAATTGTGGATGTATGTCAATGTGTACTGAAAGATAGGTCACTGGTGTGATCAAAATCAATAACTGTGCTGTTCAGAACCTTGCTTTTTTTCTTGAGAATGATTCAATGTGTGTTTTCTTTTTTGTAGTACCATGCAGAAACCATCAAGAACATCCGTGAGGCATGTGAGAGCTTTGGGCCTGGCAGTATCCAATACAGACCTATCGGCATTGCACTGGACACCAAGGGCCCAGAGATCAGGACTGGGCTCATCCAGGGAGTGAGTTTAGCATTGCCTAGTAGTCTCTAAAATGTATTTCTTAGCTGGCGTTCACAATCAAGAACATTTTGCATGAAAACAATCCAAACAAAAAGCAAAATTATATCTGTTAATGATTTTCAGAGCGGCACAGCCGAGGTGGAGCTGAAGAAGGGCAACATGATCAAGTTAACCTTGGACGATAGTTATCAGGAGAACTGCAGTGATGAGATCCTCTGGCTCGACTACAAGAACATTACAAATGTAGTGGAAATTGGCAGCAAAATCTACATTGATGACGGACTCATGTCCCTGCAGGTCAAGGAGATTGGTGAGTGGAGATATGGCAGACATAAATAAAACCTTGTGTGATCCATTAGAAGATTTACAAAACCCTGCGGTGTATTAATACCCAATGAAAGGCTCAGACAATTCATATTTTCTTGTCCCTCCCAGGTTCTGATTTCCTCATGTGCGAGATTGAGAACGGTGGAACCCTGGGCAGCAAGAAGGGAGTGAACCTCCCCGGTGCTGCTGTAGACCTGCCTGCTGTTTCAGATAAGGATGTCAAGGACCTGCTGTTTGGTCTGGAGCACGGAGTCGACATGGTGTTTGCCTCCTTTATCCGCAAAGCAGCAGACGTACACGCTGTCAGAGCAGTGCTGGGAGAGAAAGGCAAAGACATCAAGATCATAAGCAAGCTTGAGAACCATGAGGGTGTACGCAGGTGTGTGGAGATGAAGTGTTTTACATGTGGGCTCCAGTACTCTAGATCTTTTGTTTATATCATGATATATTTGTGCTGAATATATTTGTAAATTGTTATCTTATTATATGTTATACTAGTTAGCTGTGTTTTATGACACTATTTACATGGCCTTGAAACTCATCACATCCTATGATACGTGATGATCAGTTTTCCTTTGTGATTTCAATTATTGTGTTGTTATTTTCTGTCTCATGTGCAGATTTGATGAGATCATGGAGGCCAGCGATGGCATCATGGTTGCCCGTGGTGATCTGGGAATTGAGATCCCCACAGAAAAGGTCTTCCTTGCCCAGAAGATGATGATCGGACGCTGCAACCGAGCTGGCAAGCCTATCACATGTGCCACTCAGGTTAGATAAAAGCAAAGGGCGTGTTGTTTTTCCTTAAGCTATTAAGCTATATTTCCCCTTAGAGCTGAGGTTTATTTGACTAGCTGCATTGTTCAGGTTACATGTGATGATAACTGCTTTTATGGGAATGCGAAGCAGGCAGGAACATGCACAAGGCTGTGCTAAAGTTGCCAGGCAAGATCCCATTTGCCCTCTTTGGCTGAGCTTCCTGCCTGGAGGATTTATTTTTTATACTGTATATGCAGCCTAAAAATGAGTAGACCATAATTTCTGAAGTTACACCAAATTAAATCATCCAATCAGAGAAGAAAGGCTAAATACATGCCTCTTCATAATGATTGTAGCTGGGGTTTTTTTTCCTCAGGTCTTAATTAAACAATGACTAAACAGACCTTTTTCTTTGTATCTAGCTGCTCGCCCTTTTTTTCAGGTTAGAGTAACAGCTCCTGAACATGCCTGGCCATGTCCCTGGAAGATGGACAGTCAGTTTAATCTTCGTAAAGCATAATGTTAGCATTCATTTTGTTTGTACCAGTGAGAAGGTTGTTATTTTGAAATTTGTGGTTCCCTCTAACACCTCACATGGACACCATGCAGATGTTGGAGAGCATGATCAAGAAGCCCAGACCCACCCGTGCTGAGGGCAGTGACGTTGCCAATGCCGTGTTGGATGGAGCTGACTGCATCATGCTGAGCGGAGAGACTGCCAAGGGAGACTACCCTCTGGAGGCAGTACGCACTCAGCACATGGTGAGTTAATATATATATATTCAATATAAATATTAGAAGAACATATTTCACATCATGAGACTGGGAGACTGCTCTTTTTCACTTCCTAATTTTTGTGTTCACCCTGAATGCATCTATGACTTTGCATTTATGCAGCATCTCTTTTTTTTCTATTGGCTTAAGAGCTGCTAAAGCATGTCAGCAGGATTGTTAGACAAACTGGAAGGCCTCTCATTTATTCATTTCTCCATCTTATTTCCAGTCCAGACGTCAACTGCCTTTTAGCTATGCTAATGAGTAATCAATGAATGATTATTATTAAAAAATCCGATCAGTTAAAGCTAATGGTATTGACAACACAAGGTTGACACAACACTATTTGTGCATCCCTGGGGTATAAGTTCCGGCTATGCAGTTTTGAATGGTTGGACCTGCATCATTTCCATACAGTTGGGATGATTGTGACGTTGGTTTTCCAGAAATAGGAACAGTTAAATTACCGTAATGGCATGTTTTGGATGTATACGTCTATCCAAACGGGGGTAATGGCCTACAACTCTTCCATCTAATCAATTCACTGTGCTGCTCCTCTTCATTTCTTAATTTGCCATGATGTCCAGCATGCGAGTTTTATGTTTTTATGCAGTTTTAAATGATCCCAAAGTATGACATTTAAAAAAATTAATTAAAAAAAAATCTGCACATAGGGGTTTCAAATATTACATGTATTGAAGAATTTATACATTTGTGTTTCTTTTCATTATTTTCAGTCAGGGTGAGACGCAAGAATACAGTACTTTTTTGAAGTCTTTGACAATACTGTTAATAATTAGGTCTTAATGAATTCTTACATCAAAATAACAATTGGTATTAATTGCATAGATGGATAATGCACTTAATGCTGTTTTGCATGTCTCGGGTACACTCGTTTTTGCACTGCTATGCAGATGCTGGAGTGACTCAGCAGTACTGCAGGACCTCCTGCTTTGGAGTTTGCTGTCCTCATGCTGAATTTGCATGTTTTTTTTTCTTCTTCTCATTTACTTCAACCTACTTTGCATACTTTTCTTGTTTATTCCTACTAATCTTGTTTGAACCATTTCTTCACATTCATGTGCATTGCATGGCATTTAACTTCAACCTCTCTTTTTCAACTCCCAGTTGACTTAAATTTGTTATTTTTTCAATAGTTTTAAGTAATTTATTTTGTAATATTACTGTATTGAGCTTGGCTCTGTTATTTTGGTATTAATAGTCCTTAAAACCGTCCTTAAAACAGTCCTTGGTAAAAGGTTATCTCAGCAGTACAGGTGCATTAACTCCATTAAATTGGATTATATTGATTTGTATGCTAATACCCCATGTAATGATGGTTTTGGTAAAATGTTTACTCCTGGATATGTTGTTAATGTTGATGTTTCCCTGCCCCCCCTCCCCCCACCAACTGCACACCTAAACTCTGCTGTGCACTGTCCCTAATGTCCTTTCCTTCTGTCCCATCTCTTCTTAACTTCTGATCTTCTTGTGTGTCTTTAACATTGTTCCTCTCCTGTGTTCCTGCCCTTTCTCCTTTTTTTCCCACCCATTTTCCTTATTTTTATATCCATTTGTGCCTGGTGTGGGAATGCCTTTGCTTGATGCATCTTGCGCTCACTTGTGCCAGATTGCTCGTGAAGCCGAGGCAGCCATGTTCCACCGGCAGGTGTTTGAGGACCTGCGTCGCTCCACGCCGCACTGCAAAGACCCCGCTGAGGCAATTGCAATTGGTGCTGTTGAGGCCTCTTTTAAGAGTTTAGCCTCTGCAATGATTGTGCTCACTGGCTCTGGAAGGTAGGCAGGTTATCTAATCCTAACAGGTCAATATCTGTACTTGAGTAGTCTGAGGGAGAGTAGGGCCAGACAGGGACTGACTGATGAAGTAATTGGGAGTGCGTGGCAAAAGGTTTAAATAGACTGCTGGTTGATTTTTACCCATGTGGACAAATTTAAACACATTTCAAAGCCTTGCAGTAAAAAGGCACACATTTACACATAAATCCAAAAGTTTGAGTGATGTCTTTTGGCCTTTTCAGTTTGATTTAGTGTTTAAAGGAACAATTAGCCCATCATTAAACTAACAAGTAACATCGTTTAACCAGGAGTATAGCTACACTTTTGCCAGTGACTCCCAGTGGTGTGACTGACTGGGCGTGCAGTAGTGGTAGCGTGGGTGATTGAGAGTAACCCCACCACCCCACCCTTCCCGTGGTCCCTCTGGGCTCAGATTGCACGAGAGGCCGAGGCGGCCACCTTCCACAGACAGCTGTTTGAGGAGCTGAGGAGACACTCCCAACTGACCAGAGACCCCTCAGAGGCTGTAGCTGTCGGTGCCGTTGAGTCGGCCTTTAAATGCTGCGCAAGTGCCATCATTGTTCTCACCAAGACCGGAAGGTAAGAAAGACAAGGGTGGAAGTAATATGATCCCGATCCTGAAGGTAAGGCATCGCCAACACAACTCCTAATCTCTTTTGAGAACCAAATCTGCTCTTTCAGATCCCCACTCCTTTGATTGTGCGTGCGTGCGTGCGTGTGTGTGTGTCTGAAGTGTGCTGTTACATAGGGTGGGTGGAGATAGCAGCAGATTGCAAGGGTGGGGAGGTTGTCATTAGGCCAGTCCCAATGTCCGTCCTTCACATACTTCATCTGTCATCCTTGTTTTTGACATTATATTTAATGGTAATTGACATCACAGTCCAATTGTGTGAGTGGGCATTTTGATTGGGCCACTGACGACACCTTAAGCCTCTACACACCCAAGATAAACCAGTGTCACTTATTTTGGCTGATTAAACCTGTCAGGGCTAACCTTCCCTGATTATCCTGCTAGACCTGTTTTGAGCAGGAGAACTCCATATATGTGTATATGTGTTGATAGTAAATAAAGTGGCTGTTTGTTGAGCTGTTTGTTGAGCTCAGCAAAGACTCCCAGCGTACAGTTCTGCTAAAGTTTAAATCAGCCAAAATATCTGGAAAGATACTGCATCTGGGCATGTAGGGTTTTTTATCACACTGAATTGCTTCATCCGAGAATCCATCTGCATGCAGTTAATTAACATTTATGATGTATTATGGTTAATAGCTTATAAAGTACTAAAAGTGTTATTCCCCATAAGGTTTTATACTGACATGGTCAATGAGATTCTTACTAACCAAAAGTAAAGACATTTTGAGTTTAGTATTTAAAGGGATAGTTCAGGTGTTTTCCAATTGGGACTGTATGAGATACTTATCCATACTCTGTGTATTACCTACGGTAGATGGCGGTCTGTACACTCCCACTTCAGAGGAAGTGTATTGCTGTGGACGGGGGCAGAAGCAGAACGTGTTCTAGCCTCTCATAAATATCCGTTCAATCAAGTGTATGCTATATTTGAAATATGTTCCAATGGAGAACTGAACTGAGAGTGAAACCTATCCACAGTTGGTGTATTACCTATAAGGGAATCTAAAAGGTGCATCTATGCTCTCTTTTAAGCCACTAGACTCCATTTGTAACAATGGTGTGTAGATAAGTACCTCATACAACCCCACTGAAAATGGAATTTGTTCAGCTGTATCCCTCCCTAATTGTAATTATTTAGTCTTAATGATGCAGTCATTAGTTTAAAAGGAAACACTCAAAATGAACCTGTGTGTATGCGTGTGTACATGTAGGTCCGCCCACCTGATCTCCAGGTACAGGCCCCGTGCCCCCATCCTGTCTGTGACCCGTAACGCCCAGACGGCTCGCCAAGCCCACCTGTACCGTGGCATCTTCCCCGTCCTCTACACCAAACCCGCCCACGATGTATGGGCAGAGGATGTGGACATGCGCGTCAACTTTGCCATGGATATGGGTAAGTAACTACCATATGTCACCTTTTAGTATTTTGCCCAATTATTTAACAGTGCAAGGAGAACAAGTGTACATTTTTAAATGACAGTCCCTGTAAATGTCTCTGCCATTTTGGAGGGTGCTCTTAGTAAAATCCTTGTAAGATGTCACATAGCAATATTTTGTTAAAGTTCCAGCATCTTTAGCCTCCGCACCGAGTTATCTCAAATGAAATGCAATATGAAGCATACAATAAAAAGAGATTTAAATAAAATCCTTCAGGGTGGGAAAAAAAAAAGTGGGTTGGCTTATGTATGGTACCTCCCTTGTTGCAAAATGTTATATTTTCATTGATGGATGTCATGATCTGACAAATTGATCGGTACTTGCATCCATAAGCACACTTCATAAATATATATATATATTTTTTTTTTACAATTATTGGATTTTGATATAACAAGAAGCAGTCATTGTATATTGGTAAATAGGTGCACTATATACCTGGGATGTGATCTAAAAGGGCATTTTTCATTTTATCTTGACTTATGTTTTGCTTATGTTTTACGTTTAATTTCCAGGCAAGGCCCGAGGCTTTTTCAAAGCAGGAGATGTTGTCATCGTCCTGACCGGCTGGCGTCCAGGCTCTGGTTACACCAACACCATGCGCGTGGTTCTGGTGGCCTGAGCAGCAAACAGCGTTCTCCCTCCATGTCATCTACCTTTCATAGCATTCCACGCCACTCCAGCTCACAGCCGTTAACATCCAACACCCAGGCTTAAAGACTCCAACCCTGAACAAGTGATCATTTAGGCACTATTGCAAAGCAATTAGAAGATATATAGAGTATAGCCTTCATGGCCAAAGAGCTGTTTCGGGTGGGAGTGGAGGCTAGAATCGTACAATTACACTATATGTCTCCATTCCTTTCACAATAATTCTCTCAATCAAACCAGTCTTCAGGGCCTCAGATTAATACACCCTGACCAGAAACTGCTGTATTTATTCACTCAAACACTCGTATTATTATTAAAGATGAACCAGTCTGAGAGTGACCACATTCTGGTCCGTGTGCATGCGCACACCGACTCTTGTTAGGGTGGAGTTGGCGGGTGGGGCAGGCTGATCTTAACAGAGCACCTTGAGTACTGTTGCAGTTTACTAATCACACTCCTCTGCCGACATAACGAACAAACAGGTGGCATCCTAAATCAAAGGGCTCCTCCTGAAGCTGCCTGGGCTCCACCACTCCACCCAAACAGACCCTTCTGTAGTGCCGTCTGTATGAAGTGTCCTCTCTTAATGCCAGCTATCACTGTATTTAAGTGTAAGTGTTGCACTCCTAATCTCCTCCAGATATTGTTACATTCGATATTATACTTGACTTTTGTGAGTGGTAAAGTTTTTGCTGTGGGACATCCAATACTACCTTATATTTTGTCTGACTATAGAGAAATGTTAGTTTTGGATGTCCACCTCAGAGTTGTTTGAGTTAGTTACTGTATTTGTGATTATTAGATGCGTCATAAAGCCTTCACCTTTTATTTGTATTTGGATCATATCCAAGTTGGCACTTATGAATCATGTATGGTTCACTAACATTGACCGATATGAGTGAGCACTTTTAGGGTTTTTTCATAGGGGGCCTGCTGATGATGTGACTCCCTGTCCCTTTCAACCCCAGTGGGTGATGGGTAGCTTGTCCTTCTCCTTTTGTGTTGGTGACCCTCTGTAACTGTCTTTGTGTGTCTAAGATGCTTTTGATTGTAATGCTAGAGTGTAAGAACTTACAAAATGTAAAGGGGTATTATAATGTTTAGCTGGTGTACTGAGCTGTCCTAAAAGACTGGATTTCCATCAATAAAAGAGATGAGCTCCACCTTAACGTTTTTCAAGTTTTGTTCCATAATTAATGATCGTGAATTTAAGTGGTACTGCATTCAATGTATATTAAGTGAAACGCTATGGAAGATATTATATAAATGATCAAAGGTTATTCAGTGCTTCAATGCTTGCTTAGACCTAAAGTATCCAGTGAGTAAGTTTAGGATGAATTTAAGAGCTTACAAATACCAGCAAGCATCTTCATCAGAACATTAACCATAAAGAGGCTAATCTTTGTCAGCCAAATGAGATAGTTTAGCTTTCTTTGTCCTCACAAAAGGTTCTTCACTGATAGTGTATTAATGTTAAATTCAGGTCAAATCATGCTGAAAAGAACCATTTATTCTCAATTAATAACAAACAAAACAGGAAACTATTCGTCTTCATGTTATTTACTGGATGTCCTGGCTGTACACCACCCCCACCTGCCTGCGGATCTCGTCCTCCACCTCAGCAAGCAGAAGGGAGTCAGCATGGGACATGACTGAACTCTCCTTCAGGCCTACAAAAAAAAAAAAACTATGTCACAACATGAAGTGAACTCAGTGTACACAGTCAATGGCCACACTTGACTTCGGTGTTTCTGATGCCATCTTGTGTTAAAAGTGTGTATTACAAGTCTAAACATTCCTGGACATTCAGAAAACCACCGATTAATAATTTTATAATTGTGGTTATTTTGTTAATACATAAATTATTGAAGTGATATAGATACAGAATAAACTATGCTGAATGTCACAGTACCTTTGAGCAAACACTGTCGAACCTCCTCTGCTTCGTAACGCATCCCTGTACTGTTGAGGAAGTTGAGAGGCAAATAGGGTTCTGGCACTGGGTACTGGGTCTCCGTCCCATTCACCACTAATGATGTGGGGCACCACATATGAGCAGGGACCTAAAAAGCATGCAAATATGGTATATACACAGTATAGTGTGTAGCGAAAATACTTCATCTTTGTCTTACACAACACACATTTTGTTACTAATTTCCCTCCTACATTACTTCAAACTTGACCTTGGTTCAATTACTAACCTTTAGTTTAATTATTCAACATGCAAATGCACATTTCTGACTATTTAAACGTTATTTGATTATGCGTCCCGCCTGTGATGACCTACCCTGATGGTGCCCTCTGTGCCTGCAATAATGGCATCATTGGTCAGCTCTACCCTCGAAGAGCAGGTAAACACAGCCATCCTGTCCTTGGAGAACTTCAGAGTGACATCTACAGTCTCATCCACTCCTGCAATAACATACAGATATACGATTCACATATGAAGAAGTGATTGTAAAACAAAATGTTGAGTCTAATCATTCCACTGTGTTTTATATTGAAGAAGAATAGTGTTAAGAATAGAGGGCAACACTAGGGATCTGGACTACCTTAACTTTTATTGTGCCAGTTAACACAGATGAGGTGAAGTCTTATCAGACAGGAACACTCCCCTTGGTTAAAAGTCATCACTTCACATACAGTTGGAATCACGCTGGCAAAGATTTTACAAGCTCCAACTTAAAAAAAACTCATCTATTTCTATATATATGGGTGTTGCAAATGAATATATGGCTGAGTTCAATAGGTAACAATCCTGCCAGTGTCAAATGTGTGACCTGTGTGTGACGTGTTTAAAACAGAGTAAGCAGGAGTGGGGAGGATTACAACAAGACTTCTATCACTCACCTCGTGTGAACAAATGTTTTATTGTTTTTTGTTTTTTTTGGGGGGGGGGGGCAAATTAATTAATGTTTGCAACACTTCCCCCGTATGTTACTAACAGAGCTTCAGAAATCACGTTTGTGAGACACTGCTGTCTTCGTTGTAATTACCTGTCTCTGTGCAGACCCCCGTGGCCTGGATGCACTCTGGCTTCTCTCCATTATACACCATGCATATGAACTGCAGGCAGTAGATGCCGAGATCCAGCATCGCTCCTCCGCCTAGCTCCTTCTGCCCAGATCTCGGCACATGCATCACCGGCACACCGAACTCAGATCTCACCACCTTCACCTCTCCCACCTCCCCCTGGGCCAGCAGCCTTCTGATCTCCACTGAGGCCGGGAAGAAGCGGGTCCACACAGCCTGAAGTAAAGGGCAAGACGCAGTTCATACAGTTCAATTTTAGGTCCCTGGTGTTTTATTATGCAGTTGTTGACCTGCACTAGAGCTCAAACATTACAGCTCGAAATAAGTTTTACATTTTTCTGTCTCTTAGTAATTTTTTAAGAGATTGCTGTAGATGAATTTTGAACTCCGACCGGAGTTCACAATGATTTTGCAGGTAAAAGGTGGAGAAAAATAAAACTAAGCTATTAGATTGTTTTTCCTTTTTGGTGTACTTCATCCATACCTCCATGAGGAAGACATCATTGCTTTTGGCAGAAGCCAGGATCTCCTTCACCTCCTTGGTGTTCATGGCCAGCGGCTTCTCACACAGCACATTCTTCTTGGCCTTTGTAAAGAGCAGACACGTGGGCAGATGGTAGGGGTGGATAACTCCAACATACACCACATCTACACACACATGAGCACACAAATGTAGAGATTGATCAGTCAAAATATATGTAATAGTAAATGTTCCAGTGGAAATGAACACTGAAGTGTAAAAAACAAAACCCCACCAATGTCTGGATCTCTGGCCAGATCCTCATAGCTGCCGTATGACTGGGAGATGCTGTGCTTTTTGGCAAACTCCTCTGCATCCTCTAACTTGCGAGCTGCCACCGCCACAACCTGTAAATAAGGTTACATGATACTATTATAGCAACAAGGCGCACTTAAGAGTTTAAAAAAAAATGTAGATGCCCATCTAGTGCGTATTTTACGGTAAAAGAATGCGAAATACTGCAAACCGTGACTTGCATTGTATTTGAACTAATTGGTGTCCAGTCCCAGTTGCATTTACCGCGTTACAGCTGCACGTTGCAAATCTACATTTCATTAGGACCTGATTTTAACAGAGTGAACTTCAGACCGGTAGAACCGACCTACAGACAGTCTGCTAGGAGAAGCCTCGCCGAGTCCCGAGGAGAGGTCTTCCATTTGAAACCAGTATTTGTGTCTACTCATCTAATTGTACTGATACCTGATGGTCCTCAGGAGGAAGAGACTTTAGGGCCACGGTGAAATCATGACTGATCTTTCCGGCGCTACAGATTCCCCACCTGGTTGCCATGTTAGTTAGACAGAAACTGACAGAGCTCATATATTTTCTGCCACAAGGAGGAGCACGGTCGTTTTAAATGTGTGACGTTACACGGAAATAATATGGTGATGATTTGTATTGATTACATGATTATAATTTCCTTATGAATTATTTTTTTCTCTCCTCTAATGATCAGTATAACACCCCTTTTACGTTTTAAAGTCCTAAAAACTTTTTTAGGGGGAGAAAAAAGTATTAACACTGGGACCATGCGGAAACTACGGAAGCCCTAAACGGCCATGCATACATATATTTTATTTCCTCCGTTTTCCCGTGATAACGAGATAATTCCTCCGTTTTCCCGTGATAACGAGATAATTTTACTCCGTTTTCTCGTGATAACGAGATAATTTCCCTCCGTTTTCTCGTGATAACGAGATAATTTTACTCCGTTTTCCCGTGATAACGAGATAATTTTTCACCCGTTTTCCAGTGATAACGAGATCATTTTGAAGTTCGTTAAAATTGGAAAGACAGAGTCGAACTTCCGGGATCAATAAATCAGAAGTGAAACGTTTTTCAAACACAAATGATGCCTCTGTCTCACCGTAATATCAAAGACTACGAGCTACAAGCACCAAAACCCCGATTTTTTTACATAAATAAGCCGTCCTGCGAGCTGAACGGAGAACATTGATCTCCATGCGCAACCGGCAGCCGGGCGAGTGCGCAGGCACCGTCTGCAAATTGCAAGACAATAAATAACTCCACAGTTATACAGTAGGCCCACAGAGACTCCAAAATCACTACACACATCAAGGGTCTCTTTATGGTCAGTTCGAATCTGTGAATATCTTTCCAAGTTTACCGAATTTGAAATCTCGCCTATCACGTTTCATTTGTTATCTCGTTATCACGGGAAAACAGAGGAAAATTATCTCGTTATCACGAGAAAACGGATGAACATTATCTCGTTATCACGAGAAAACGGACGAAATCAAATGTAAGTATGCATGGCCGTTTAGGGCTTCCGTAGGAAACAGCAGCACCCGCTCCCCTCCCATTTAGTCTCGTGCTGTGACGTCACTGCCGTTCACGGCTTCCAGTTCAACAAACAGCCAACCAGTGCTAATACTAGTTAACGATGTGCTAATCTGCCGATAAACTCGTTCGAGATGAGCCAGACATGTGCAGAATCGATTACAGGCGATCGCCGCACAATGCATGCTGGTTAGTTTCTCTGTCGTCATGAACAAGTGGGCAAAAACCCGGGTCATGATGGGAAAGATGGGGAAGCTCTTGGTTTTGACAACAAACAGCAAATTTAGTAGATTATGCAAATTTCCTGTGTGAGTCAAATATTTAACGCTGGGGCATAGAATATTTAATCGTGGGCTCATGTTGTGCAATTAAAGTTCAGTCTGTAAACAAACATATCTCATGTGGTTAATAATATTAATAATAATCACAATAAAGACAATAAACGAGGTCATTTATATTAAAACGAGAAATTAGCTTACAATGTGATTTAAGAGGCAAACACAAAACAAAGCGCCAGAAAAAACATTTAATATAGTCCAGTATAACTGTCAAACTTCACTTGTGTGCACTAGAGTTTATGATACTACTACCTCAACGGCAGATGCACTACTATACCGGATAGTATTGTATATACTGTATATTATGTTCATACATTTGCCTACATATATTGAGTGGCATTATTTTTTACTTATTTGACTCTCTTTCCTGACTCTTATAAAGCAACTGCAGCTGTACAATTTTCCAATGGATAACTAAATTATTCTGATTCTGAGTTCCACATATATTGATGCACAAATATAAATAAATGCGAACGTGGTCGCAAACTACAGATAGCCTACAGATCGCGTCTAACAGGATATAACTTTTTCTATGACTTCCTTCAAATCTTCGAATGCCGATGGAAACTGTCCGACTGGAGCCTCTCGTCTACTTCCAGGCGATGCGCAGTTCATCCCGAACGAGCCAATTGTTAGCTCCGCAGGTTTGGACTCACCCATGACACTGCTTCACAAACGAGGGTCTGGAGTGAATCAACATGGATGAAGTCCAATAGTGAGTTTTGAGGTCAGTAAGAGGCTAAAAGGACACACAAACACAAACAGACACGCCTTTGCTGGCTGCATCTTTGCTAGCTTAATGCTAAGTTTTGCTAACGTCTTTGGTTGTTTGAGACGTTTAACGAAAATAAACGTTAAATGGTGATTATTTGTATTGCTTACACGATTATAATTTCCTCGTGGATTATGTTTCTCTCTCACATGATCAGTATAACAACCCTTTACGTTTTAAAGTCCTACAAACTCCATTTAGTCGCGGCCTGTGACGTCACTACCATTCACGGATTCCAGTTCAGTGAATGAATGCTCAAAGGACACACAAACGCAAACAGACCATCTTTTGCTGGCTGCATCCTTTGCTAGCTTAATGCTAAGTTTTGCTAACGTCTTTGGTTGTTTGTTGCGAATCAACAGACTCGGCGAATCATGCAAGGCGTAATTTGAGGATTATTTTGAGTAGAAAGTTGGCGTTTTATGGTTCTTTTGCTATATTTTTCCAACGGATACTGTCAGCGGAAATTATTGTTGCGAAGCGCAGGTCTGGGCTGCAGTCGAATTGTCAAAAATAGGTCCTAATTCCTATTACTAACGCCTTTTCCTTGACCCCTGGGGAAAACGTCACGGGGTTAAGGAAAGGCGATAGATGAACTCAAAAGGATTTAGGAAAAGACGACCGCGTTGCTCAGAGAATCCGACGGACTTTCACTAAGCTACGTCATTATCATGCGCCCGCTGATGTTTGACAGCTGATGATCCACACCGGTGATTGCCGTGGGTCTGCGGTGGAGAAACTACAACAATGGACTACCAAAAGCCCATCGTCCACTTCTCCCCATGTTGTTGGTTTTATAAACAGCTCGTTGACTGACCGGCCTCAGTTCCAGCAGCTTCTCCTTCCTCCTTCCTTCCTACCGTTTGCTGTATTTACATTTAATTTGTGGTTTTAGTTTCGTTTTTGTCAAACATTTGTAAGATGTTTTAAATAAATAAAAAAGTACCATTCAATTATTATCACTGTCCACACACATTTAGGACACACATATTGTTTGTTTTCATGAAGGGTCGAGGTGTGCAACACTTTAAATGTTGCTCTTGCAAGGAATTGTGGGGCAGCGTAATCTTCTTTCCTTTCGTGAAGGAAGGTCCGTTGTATCCTATGCTAAAGGAGATCTGGAAGGAAGTATTGGAGCTCCTTTCCTTTGCATTTAGAGAAACTGCTCTTATCATAGCGGCCACTTGTTTACTTCCGGGTCACTTCTTCAGTTTGGAACCTTCCTAAGCAAAATAGACTATTTGACCGCAGCCCTGGAGTCAGCTGACTGAGGAGGAGCAGGAAGGCTTAGTTTCATGAAAATGTAGTTTTGTATGTTCTCACAGTTGTGTAAGTGTACAATTTTAATTGTATTTATTGAAGCAATAAAGTTGAGTGCAGTTAAATGGCAAATGTTCATGATTCTGTATTCTGTTGACACATTTTCTCTTTGTTAAATATGTTTTGTTAAGGTAATTAATCTGTGTGTAGCATGTTCAGCATGATGTCTGTGAAGGTTCTGTCATCCAGGTCATGGTGATCTTTGAAAGCTTTATCGTAGGCAACGGAACTTGCTTTAGGTTTTAGAAGCCTCTCTATGATATTGTAGTTTGTCATAAAATATGTCGTATTGTAACATTGTAAAAAAAAAAAAAAAAGGGAATAGCATGGTAAAAACATTTTCAGTAAATAATAGTATTCCATGAAGAAGTGTTGGCTGCAAATTATTTTCATGATCGATTAATCGATGTTTATTTTCTAGATGAATCTTTTGGTCTACAGAACGTCAGAAAATAGTGAAAAATGTCCATCTAAACTTCTCAAAGCTAAAGCTGATGCCTAAACATGTCTTATCTCGTCCAAACTTTGAAGATATTGAGCTAAAAGCGAAATCTCTACATTTGATTGGCTGAAAACAGCATTTTCGGTAATGTTTGCATGAAATATGATGAATAAATTATCAGAAAAGTGATTATTTTCCTCAACTAATCATCACAGCTCTTAGAGAAAATAGCATGGCGTGTCATTAAAAAAAAGTAATGGTATAGTATGCCATAGAAATGTCATCAAATGTCAGATGATATGTCATAGCAATGTATAGTATGACATTTAAAAGTTAATAAAAAGTCCAGAATCACCTGTTGTAAAAAATGCAATAGTATAGAATATCATACAAAAGTAATAATAAAAAATATCATAGTATTACATACCATACAAATGTTGTAAATACATCATAGTATAGTATTTATAGTATAAAAAAGAAATATGTGGATAAAAATGTCATAGTATTCTATGCCACAAACGGTAATATACAATGTCAATGTAGTAGGCCATTAAAAATAATGACAGAATACAGAAGTTTATAAACATAATAATAATATAGTAGACGTAAAGAAGACATATGCCTTTAATGTAAAAAAAAAAAGTAATAGTATGTAATAATAAAATGTGAAAATTAAAATGGCATAGTTTTGTATGCCATAAAATTGTCTTTAAAATGTCATTGTATATTGTGCCATAATAAAAGATATAGTATTTCATAAAACATTCAATTTGATAGTATATCATCTTACAACATTTATATTTTAGTATGTCATAAAGTACATAGTATATCATAGTAGGGTGTGGCATACAAATGTCATAGAATGCCATAATCATCCAAAAATGTCACAGAATAGTATACATGATATAGTAGTAGTATAGCTTTTCATAAAAGTAGAAACTGCATCCTTAAATTGGCACTAGTAGGACAACATTTGAGAGTCTGTGGAAGCAGCTGTTGCTGTTGTGGTAGCAGTTGCAGTAGTGTTTGTATGTGATGATGTAGTAGGTTGTTGTAGTAGTCGGCAAAGATGTATGTGGATTTTGTGCAAATACTCAGGTCCTTCTCTTTTTTCCTCCCCAGATGAGTGCAGAGTATCTGGACCAAAACTAGGGATGACAGAGTTCTACTTCTGCTGCAAAAGGCATCATTCCTGCTGTTGTATTAGCACCTGAATGAGCTATTCCTGAACTTCACAACATGTAACATGTGCGTTCTAAGATTTGTTCCCCACACTACTGAGGAAAAAACTTGGAAAATATCCAGATCGGTCAGGTTTACAGGATCAATGATTCGATCCTTTCAATTAAGACTTTAAGGCAGCAGCCTACACTATATTGCCAAAAGTATTTACTCACCCATCCAAATAATTGAAATCAGGTGTTCCAATCACTTCCATGGCCACAGGTCTATAAAAGCAAGCACCTAGGCACGCATACTGTTGCTACAAACATTTATGAAAGAATGGGTCGCTCTCAGGAGCTCAGTGAATTCCAGCGTGGCACTGTGATAGGATGCCACCAGGGCAACAAGTCCAGTCGGGAAATTTCCTCGCTCCTAAATATTCCACAGTCAACTGTTAGTTGTATTATAACAAAGTGGAAGCGATTGGGAACAACAGCACCTCAGCCACGAAGTGGTAGGCCACGTAAATTGACGAAGCGGGGTCAGCGGATGTTGAGGCGCATAGTGCGCGGAGGTCGCCGACTTTCTGCAGAGTCGATCGCTACAGACCTCCAAACTTCATGTGACCTTCAGATTAGCTCAAGAACAGTGCGTAGAGAGCTTGATGGAATGGGTTTCTATGGCCAAACAGCTGCATCCAAGCCATACATCAGCAAGTGCAATGCAAAGCGTCGGGTGCAGTGGTGTAAAGCACACCGCCAATGGACTCCAGAGCAGTGGAGTCGCGTTCTCTGGAGTGACGAATCACGCTTCTCCATCTGGCAATCTGATGGACGAGTCTGGGTTTGGCGGTTGCCAGGAGAACGGTCCTTGTCTGACTGCATTGTGCCACGTGTAAAGGATGGTGGAGGAGAGATTATGGTGTGGGGTTGTTTTTCAGGAGCTGGGCTTGGCCCCTTAGTTCCAGTGAAAGGAACTCTGAATGCTTCAGCATACCAAGATATGTTGGACAATTCCATGCTCCCAACTTTGTGGCAACAGTTTGGGAATGGCCCCTTCCTGTTCCAACATGACTGTGCACCAGTGCACAAAGCAAGGTCCATAAAGACATGGATGAGAGAGTTTGGTGTGGATGAACTTGACTGGCCTGCACAAAGTCCTGACCTCAACCCGATAGAACACCTTTGGGATGAATTAGAGCGGAGACTGAGAGCCAGGCCTTCCCGTCCAACATCAGTGTGTGACCTCACAAATGCGCTTCTGGAAGAATGGTCAAAAATTCCTATGAACACACTCCTAAACATTGTGGAAAGCCTTCCCAGAAGAGTTGAAGCTGTTATAGCTGCAAAGGGTGGACCGACATCATTAAACCCTATGGATTAAGAATCGGAAGTCACTTAGGTTCGTATGCGAGGTGAGCGATAAAGTGTACTGTTGTTAGAGCCCCCAGACTGAAATGCTGTACCTCTTTAGATCAGACTGTTTTGCATTTTGATTTGTTGTTTTTGATTTTGTCTACTTTTTTTTCTTCTGAGAAGTAATTTGTATTCTTGTTAAGAAAAGTGCTATGTAAATTACATTTATTATTATTATTGCTGTAAACTATGGACCCCATCGAAAATAAATCTTCGATCAGACTGAAAACTCCTCTGTTCTGACTGCACTTTGGCACATAAAGATAAAAAGTGTTTCAGATATTGAAAAAAGTCATGCAAACTCAGTAAAGTATCCTGGAAAAAATCTTAAAAGCATAGTATAGTATGTCAAAAAAATTAATAAGGGTCACAGTATAGTTAATTGAAAAAAGCTTGTAATATAGTATTTTGAAAAAGTCATTAAATCATGTTTAGATGATCATCTAGACTTTCCAAAAAGTCATTAAAATGTCATGTAAATTATCTTAAAAAAGTCGCACCAAAATATTTTAGTAAAACAACAAAAAAAGTAAATAGCTTGTCCAAGACAGTCATGAAAAAGTCATAGTATGCCGAAAAGGTCATAGTATAACATGTTGAAATAAGTCATAGTATATAGCATGTCGAAAAAAAAGTTATAAAATAAGTCTTAGTAAAGTATGTCAAAAAGTGATTAAAGTCTTAATATACTAATTAATAATATAAGACTTTTTTGTCATAATTTACTATGTTTAAAAAAGTAATAGTATAGTATTTCTAAAAAAGTCTAAGTATAGTATGTGGGGAAAAAGTCATAGTGTAGCATGTTTTGAAAAAAATAATAAAAGAAGTCTTTGTATAGTATGTCGAAAAAAGTAATTAACAGCTAGCATAACATTTTTAACGGAGGGATATTAGGACGTAACCCAAAACCTTCAGTCTCAATTAGACAATCTATTTGTCTTGCCATAAGTAGCGGTCATTGTGCTACTTAGTCTAGTAATTAAAATGGACTGAGTATAGTATGTCGAAAGAAGTAATAAATAAGTCTGAGTTTAGTATGTTGAAAAAATTCATAGTATAGCATGTCGAAAAAAGTAATTAAAAGTCGTAGTATAGTATGTTGAAAAAGTTATCAAAAAAGTCTTAGTATAGCATGTCAAAAAAGTCATACATAAGTCATAGTATAGTATGTCATTAAGAAGTCATATAGTATGTTTAAAAAAGCATGTCAAAAGTCATACTAATTCACAGTATAGCATGTTGAAAAAAGTCATAGTATAGTATGTTGAAAAAGTCATAATATAGCATGTCAATAGAAGTCATTAAAAGTCACTGTAGCATGTCAAAAAAAGACATGAACAACTCATAGTATAGCATGTCGAAAAAAAAGTAATTAAAGTGAGTGTAGCATGTCAAAGAGTAATTAAAAAGTGATAGTGTAGGATGTCAAAAAAGTAATTTACAAAGTCAGTGTAGCATGTCAAAAAGTCATAAATAAGTCATAGTATATAGCATGTCGAAAAAAGTCATTAAAAAGGTAATAGTGTAGCATGTCAAAAAAGTAACTAACAAAGTCATAGTGTAGCATGTCAAAAAATATATTATATCATTATATCATGTCGAAAAAACTTAGTTTTAGTAAAATGTCATAGTATAGTCGGTCAAAAAAGAGTCATAGTAAAGACAAAAAGTCATGAAATAAGTCGTTGCATGTAGAGAAAAGTAAAATAAGTCATATTATAGTGTTTTATAGAGTTCCAAAAATACTTTGTGTAGTATGTTGAAAAGAGGCAGTGTATAGTTTTTGTAATAACATTTTCTGGATTATTTGACTACTAATACCTAATGGTCTGTAGGAGGAAGAGTTTTTAGGGTCACATTGAAGTTATCACTGCATGACAGATTCCCCGCCTGGTTGTACTGGACAGGAAACTGGCTGAGTTAATATCAACAGTGGTACTTCTCTGCCACAAGGTGGGGACACAGTGTTATTTTTAACTGAGTGACAAAAAATAACACAATGATATATATATATATATATATACATACATACACACACTCTTTGATTAATTGCATGCTATCTATCATGCATATTGTGTTCGGCCTGCTGTGTATTATATTGCTTGAGGCCGAATGGTCCATTTATTTAACCTCTTTATTAAATGAGTAAATGTAATAGGATAAAGTTGCGGCAAAGAAACATGAGATGAGTTGTATTTAATCTACATGCAAAATGTCAGCATTATTCATCAACCAAACAAAACAGTGGGCAAAATAACCTTACTGCAGCAGAATGTGCCATTTTCCAATCTTCCACTGCAATGAGAAACCCTCCAGGTTTTCGGAGGCCTACAGAAAGAGCCCAAAAGGTTAGAGAACAAGCATTAAATGAGCCATGCTCTCTGCTGACTCATAAAGGCCTTTCTCCGTCCTAACCTTGAAAAGCAGGCAGTGCGGCCTATTTTCGTATGGAGAACATGAGTCTATTTGTACACGGCTGCAGGGGTCAGACATGACGGAGCACTTGGATTCAAATGTGTCTCTTCCTCTCTCCTGCAAATGATCGGATTTGAAATGAAACGAGGCTTTCACAATCAATCCTTTATTGGATTCATCAATCACACGCCCTGCAGTGACAGCTGGGTTTGCCTTTAAAGGCCCAGGACTTTGATTACAGGACATGGCTCCTCTCTTTGTTTACTTTGTGATTCATTTGGTTTAAGACATTTTTAAACAGACATTTTTAAACTGACAGCGTCAGTGTTTGCCGTAACTGCATCACGAGGTGTTTTACATGGTGGCAAGGTGCAAAGAAAGTAAATAGAAAATAAACAGTAACAAATGCGCCCATGATTTCATCTTCCAGTAATTTGCCAATTGTATCTTTAAAATCAGTGGCAGATCCACGTCCCGGCTGTCTCAGTGACACTGCCTCTCTTCCGGCTTTGTCACACAGTGCCGAGAGTGATCTGCTTATACCAAAGATCCAAAGCCTGCCCCAAAGCGGCTCCCTCTGTTCCGCCTGAGTAGGTATAGGTGGGGTGAAACGACCCAGCTTTGGAGCGATGTCACTGGCTGTCCTGGCTGAAGACGACGCCCACCTGTTTCCTGATTTCATCCATGATCTCCGTCAGTAAGACAGAGTCCGCCAGAGGCATCTGTGGGCTCTCCTTAAGTCCTGCGGATGAAGAGGAGTTTAGCAGGAAAATCATACTCAACTGTTTATAACCACGGTTAAATTATGCACATGCACAATGAAGCATAAATATGTCAAAGCAGGGATGTAACGATTATGTTAATTCATATAGGGAGCAAAACCAAGGAGTGTAATGCTGTATAAGCTAGAGGACATTCCAAGGACTGAATAGAGCATCGATTCTGAATCAATCTGATGAGTGCCTCCGTGCATTCATCCACATTATCATAAGAAGCTCCAAGGAAGCAACAGTGTCACTGAATTGCAACATTCAAACCCACCTCACTTTAGTTTCACCTCTCTGTCGACAAATACACAACTATCCTTTTATCGTGACCCACCTTTAAGCAGGCACTGCCTTACTTCCTCTGCCTCATATCGAAGCCCAGTGCTATTGGTGAAATTCAGAGGGAGGCAGGGTTCAGGCAGGGGATACTCCTTCTCCTCGTCGTTCACCACGAGTGTGGTTGGGCAGTGCATGGGGCCGGGAACCTGGATGGGGGGGAACGCATGTTTTATGTCAATTCTATCACTCAACTCGTAAATCATCAAATGCAGTGTGCACGGATCCTTGTCTGAATACTTTTTAAGTTTAATTGAATGTAAAAGTAATTAGCAGTCATCTCATGTCTCAATCATTTCTTTAATTAAGCAAAATGTTCCTATGCACGACTGGCGTGACATACTGTAATGGAGCCCTTAGTGCCGCTGATGACGGCGTCATTCGGAAGCCGAGCGGCAATCGAAAAGGCGCAGAAGGCCATCCTGTTCCTAGAGAACTTCATCACCACAACCACCGACTCGTCCACGCCTGTCAAATTTATAAAAGGTAAATATTTGAAACATTGGTCAGGAGGAATTAACTGTACCATTGCTGGGTTTTTTTAAAATTTGCCTTTCATGTTCCATTCAGCTCATTGAACCATTGCAATACATTGCCCTGTCGGTTTTACTGTATTCTCCGGGGAGGATGTGGTTTGGCAGTGATTCGTGTGGTGCGCTTAATGATACTAATCTACGTCCCACCTCCACTGCATGACGGGTGAGCTGAATCATACCTGAGTCGAGCAGAACCCCCGTAGCCTGGACGGACTCGGGCCTCTCTCCGTTGAACACCATCAGCACAAACTGCAGGCAGTACACACCGATATCCAGCAGCGCGCCGCCGCCCAGCTCCTTCTCCACCGAGCGAGGGATGTGGAGCTGAGGGGAGCCGAAGTAGGCCTTCACCAGCTTCAGCTCCCCTACTGCCTCCTCTGCCAGAAGCCTGCGCACCTCAGCGTGCACGGGGAAACAGCGGGACCAGATGGCCTGCGAGGGACAGATCAGACAACGCCACTGCAACAGTAAACAACTTATACTGGAGTTTTACCACAGCTCACCACCGCCAGATTTGCTGGTCAAACGTAACATGACGAGATGTTTTCCTGCCCCATGAGTCATAAATATACCCACAGGGATATTCAGGTTTCCTCTCCCTTGCTTAATACATTTACTCATAGCACTATCATGCACTTGTAGCCTAAAATGCAATGGGAGTTTGGAAATACAAATACCGCAATGTCATCTGCTGTCATACTGTTTGTGACAGCTTAAAGCAATAGGGAGACATTTTGGGAAATACGCTTGCAGAAAGTTAGATGAGAAGATCTTTCTGTAAATGGGAATCTACATTCTCATCTTGGCAAGAACGCAAATAACACTAAGTCTATTTGCCAAAATGATAAGAAAAAAAAATGATTTAACAGCAATATAAGCAAAAATATTTTTCTGCATTGGATACATTTGGATTTCACAAGATACTAAAGGGCTCGATGTTTTAATCTATAAACCTGCACCTGCAATGACCCTACTGCCAGCAAGTGGCCCCTTGGCAAACGTCTACATAAATGTATCCCTTCAAGCTCACCTCCATCAGGAACACATTGTTTTTCTTGGCTGCTGCGACGAGATCTTTAACCTGTCCTGAGTTCATGGCGAAAGGTTTCTCGCACAACACATTCTTGCCAGCCTGGAGGAGGAGCAGACCGACTCGCCAGTGCTCTGTGTGCAGCACTCCCAGGTACACAATGTCTGTGAGGGCACAGATGTTCCAGGCTCAGCCTCAAACTGCAACAAACGCAAGCTATTATCTCTGGCTCTGCAGCCAGGCTGCTCACATCTCTTAACTCACAAACGTCTGGGTCCTTTGCCAGCTCCTCGTAGCTGCCGTAAGCCTTAGGAATACCGTGCGTCTTGGCAAACTCTTTGGAGCGCTGCAGGCTCCTCGCTGCAACGACTGCTATCTGTGCAAAAAAGAGCAACACACATTCATTTGTTGCTCCGTCAGCAGCTCCGTTCGGTGCGAGGGAGGCACCATTGTGTAGCAATGGAGATGTTTGCCTGGTGATCTCCAGGAGGCAGAGTCTTCATGGCCACGCTGAAGTCATGGCTGATCTTCCCCGCACCACAGAGTCCCCATCGGGTTGCCATGTCGACACGGGTGGTATAAGTGACAAACAAGGTGGATTGGGTTTTCGTTTTCGTAAAGATCTGAGCTGCTGGCGAGTTGTGACCTTGAGAAAGGTTACACGTTCAGCAGAAGAAACCCACTAAACATGCCTTAGAGCCACAGGCACTTCTGCGAGAAGGCTCTTAAATGTATATGCTGTGGAGGCAGGATGTGTCACCTTCCTTCCTTTCATCTGCCCCCACCCTGAGGTAGAGGGAACAACACACTTACACACATAAACACACACACACACACACACTGACGTGTTGTTGCTGATACACACCTTTCAATCCGGGCTGAAGTGGCTCGCACCAGTTGTCTCTAACAATCTGTAACAGGACTATCAGCGGCGCTCTGATCATTAACACGCTGAAGGGGGGAAAGTGCACAGTTTAAAGTGTGCAGGGCCGAAGGCTCACCTTGCCCACAGATCACCGCTCTCCAACAGTAGCACAGGTCAAGTATTGGAATGCTGCTTTGTTTCCCACTGAGGGAGTCACTGATTAGCCCGCGATGGTCTGACAGCTGCACAGGAGCCAATGATTAAACCAGAGTCCCGTGGGAGTTGCCCTGGATAAATAGATATGCTGGGTTCACAGAATGCTCATAGCGCCCACAGCAGGGCAATTTAACTGGCCGGTAAGCCGAGCCAGGATGACTATGGAAAAGCATCAGCTCAGTTGTCCTTGAGCTAAATATTATCAGTTTAGACAAACAACCTGTGGTGTATGTTTCCTGCCGCATGCTGCCAGTAGAGGACACTATGTTGTCAGTGGAGTTTACTTTTTCTCTCTTATGCTCTGAGGATTTCCATTGTGAGGAATTATACAAAGGTTTGCCAAAAATCACAACAACACACTTTGGAAAGTATCTGCCAAAGGTCATATAAAATTCATAGAACTTATTGTAAAAAAAACCCAAGGATTTTCATGTCAGGTTAGTTACACATTATATTTAAACAATTTCTGCAATAAAATACATTGTACATATATACTTATTTGATATTGCAATCAATTTTGACCTATATCCTCTTCCTATTATTGTCCAATGATGCGTGTAAATTATTTTTTGCCCTAATTTCCGGCAGGTGTTATACGTGGTGATTAGATTTACATGAGAACTTACAGTATTGTCAATGTCAGCAACGTCGTTATTATGAAAGAAAAGGGGATTTTTATCAATGACTCGCCGGCTGCTCTCTTTTTGTATTTCACTTCCAAATGAATTGTGGGAGCTGTGTGCCGTTGTCATAACAACAAGGTGCCAGCTGGGCAATTTGTATGCAAATGGCATTGGGCTTGGCCTGATATCCCTGCCTATACCACAGGACCTGGTTGCCATGGGAATGCCCAACTCCTTCTTGAGTAATTTGTACCTTTTTTTTAACTTTAAGGACAAGGCTGCAGTGCTTTGTGGCGACATTACTACAGGTGTTGATAAAAGAGGTAGAAGTGTGAGGAAGGAGGTGTAACCTGACAAGTGCAACTATGAATTGGTTTGAGGCATTGAATGCTGCCTGACTTCCACGAGACACAGTGAGAGCACAGAGGCTCAGATGGTGAGAGAAGGGTGCTGTGGACAGGACTTGGATGGATCACCCTCACCCTCAGCTGAGCCATGGATGCTTACTTCTCAGTGGAGCCTGAAAACTCCAAATCTACTGCCGAAAGCCTCCTTCCCTCGCAGTAGCTCAAGGTCATGAGGAGAAAAATCCTGCAAACTGATCGGTCCTTCACTTTTATTGAATGGCTGAAGAGTGGATATCACCGGCTGGAGTTTGAGGCCCTGAGACCGGCTCAGTGACGGAGGTGGACGGTAAAGACGTCGTCCAGAAAGCGAACGTCATTAGGAAACCTGGCAGGCGGAAGGAAGCCAGTGCCTCATTAAGTCAGCACGGCCAGGACGATTGCCTTCCACTTCTATCACTTCTCACTGTCTTTATTTGATTAAGAATTCATGCATCATCTCTTGTCTGTTGTCCCAAAATCACTAGGACACGGAGGGAATGGCATCCGATGGGTCACATGAGCGGTCACACAGAGGGGGTGGATTGTTTTGGTAGCTGATCACAGCAGACAGTTTTGTTTCACACGTTGTCAATGTTAATGATCCTTTCGATACGAAAAAGAAAACTTTGGGATGGGAATAAAAGAGGGTTTTAACCTAAACATTGAAAACGTGGAACCTGGTAGGATTTCTATAAAGCTAGCCTGTTATTTGATGTTATTTTACTCTTCTTCTTCTTTTTTTAAATAAAGCTACACTGCGGCTCTGCAGCACCAGTTACCATGTAACAGCTCCGTATTTCATCAGCAACTTCAAGTTAATGGGAAATAAAAAGGACCAGAGAGAGGCATCCTAATCCTATTTTGATTGATGCGGATATTCAGAGGGTTTCCCCCCCTCTTCCTCCAGCTGTCAGTGTTAGCGAGAGCTATCAGTGTAAGTGAGAGCCGTCTCACTGCTTTGTATTTTTTTTTTTTGGTGGGTGGGTGGAGAGGAACAGCATCGCAGCAGCTATTGGAGCACCATCACTCCTTCATCTGTGTCTCAAGGTCACTGCGGAGGAAGGGTGACAGGCTAGACAAGCGCCAGGAGGTGCCAGCCATTTTGAAGGGGAGGTTGGGAGCTTGATGAATCCAGGGAGGAGAGAGAGAGAGAGAGAGAGAGAGAGAGAGAGAGAGAGAGAGAGAGAGAGAGAGAGAGAGAGAGAGAGAGAGAGAGAGAGAGAGAGAGAGAGAGAGACAGGGAAGTGTGCAGCGATGGAGTAATAAGTCATTTTGTCAATGCTACAGCATGTTCTGATGTGTGGGGCCGGGGTTATTTTTTTCCCATTAGAAAAAGTGTGATAGAGGGAGACTGAGAGGAGTGAGCAGAAATGGGAGCCTTTGAGCCGCCCAGCATTGTGCTGGCCCTTTGAGAGTCCTATCTTTGTCTGCAGCACACACACATTGGGAGGCTGAGCCGCGGAGCAATAGCAGGCTGGACCAGAGCTGACTTAGCAGCCCTTCATCTGGACGTTAGTGCTGATAGGGGAGGGGGAGCAGGATGCAGAGAGAGGACAGCCAAACATGGAGCTTTTACATCAAGATACTGTTCATTTAAACCCACCCTCCGTGTGTTCTCAGGGCTTATGTCAGCTGTTTTTGTGAGGTGTGATTGGCTGAAAAACTCACGTAGGGGAACACACATTAGGCAACATGTCAGCAGGTTTTCCATTATCTGTTGATAGTTTTATTTTAGTCAGCAATGTGCATGTAATCCCTGATGCTTGATTGCCTGTTTAAGATCTAATTGCATCACATGCAACACATTCCAAGCCCTTTTTTTTAAATCACCGAGATGTTACTTGCAATGTATCATTATTGTGTAATCTTTATACATTTGAACTAAAAAATACCAATTAGTATTACTCCAATCATGCAGAAGTACAAGGAGAACGGGTTTTCCAAGGTGAGTGTCCATGATTACAAATGTGAAAATATTCTCCTCTTTTCTGTCATTTTTACACTTAATGGAGCTGAAAGAGGTTTTTCCAACTAACAAATGAAGCCCTTTGAGAGGAGCCTTGCCCCTGTGGTGAATGATTATTTCTGTTTGAGTGCTAAACAAGGTGTCTAGTCTATCAGTGCTGTTGTTCCACTGGAGTAAGTACTATCCGTCTCCATTAACTCTCTCTCTCTCACACACACACAAAACCAAAAAGAAGTTGTGTCTCTATCCCAGTCTGTGTTGGTGCCTCCATGTCTTGGCAGGCTGAGATCACGTGAGGCGATATGGAGTCCATCACAGAGACCCTGCTGGTGTCAAGACATGGGACAGACAACCTCCATCATCACCCAGCTGATAATGTCCATTATGGAGTGTCGATCCTCCGTGATGTTCTGCATGTCTGGAGGTGAAGCATGATTAGGGGGTATGACACCTACATGATGTACAAAGAACCATTCGAGAAGCAGTTGTTGGTCTTCTTTCAATGAAGAATACCATTAAGTCCTGTTATGACTGATGCTATTGTAGCATATGCTAATGTCTTCAGGAGTCACCATTTTGAACAAATATTTGACAATGAAAAAAAGTTCAACCAGAAAATACAAAAAAATAAAAATTACCTGGATTTTCCACCAATCTTCCTCATCCGTGGGCCTTTGGAAGTTTTTTCTCGATGTGATAATAACATGAGGTGTAACTGCTGGTTGTCCAGGGACATCAGACTGTGGTGTTGGATACAGAACAGCATTAGAACTGGTTATTAATGGGTTTTACAAATCTTTAAGGTATTGACAATGACTGATTAATGATAAAAAAAAAATCTATAAATCCATTCCAACTTACAAAGCATTTGTAAAGAGCTGAAAAGAAACTAGAAATACAAAGACGGTTTTGTGCAAGTCACAACCTGGCAACCCAAGTTATTGGCTTATTACTGATACATAAAGCCTTGCCAAATGATTTATTAACCATTTATTAACCATCTATCTTCCATGAACGTTTTCTCAGTACAGTAAGACCCCATGAGCCCCTCTACCATGTGACAGAGAAAAATTGTTGACTGAGACCAGTGTAGCTACTTCACCCACCTTTTGATTTCCCACTCCATCAGTGGTCTGTGTCCCCCCTGTTGGCCAGCCACACTGGCTCCTCTGCGGGGAGGCCAAAGCCATTAAGCAGCCAGCACACTCTGCTGCGTCCCCCCTGTTTAATTGCCTGATAGGGCTTGTGATATTTTTATCAGCCGTCCTGTGGCGGATGGCTGCTGAGGCGGGAGACGTGTGTGTGTGTGTGTCGTTATGTGTCATGCCTCGGTACGCTGCTGACAAGAGAGCTTGCAGCAGGAAACCCGGGGCTTCTGTGCACCTGCATATCAAACTGTGTGACCCAGCCTCTCAGCCGTGACACAGCACAGAACATCCACACCTAAATTCAGCTTCGGCTTTGACGCCTCATCATCATTGCGCTACAGATAATGAACCATGTCTTTGGCACTTTGGAGCTGAAGACATATTTCCCCCCACATACAGTACACACTTATCCCTCCGCTGTGGTGATAGAATGTTTTCTTAGGTTACGAGGTTTAAAAGGTGGCTGTGGAAAATACGGTGGATGGATTTATCACTCCAAGCTGCTATCAGATATGGTGCTTTTTTTTAGAGACTTGATGTAGAGATACAGCTCAAAGGTTACTGTGGCCCTCTCTCGCTCTCTCTCTCTCACACACACACACACACACACACATAGGCAACGCTAGCATTTCCCTGCCGGCTGTTAGGTTTATTAACTGTATGCTCGTCCACAGTCGGAGTGATTTAGTGCTTCGGAGGGAGGTGAAGGGAGGACGAAGTGTCAGTGGGGGATCCAGAAAGAGAACCAGCACATGATCCTTATTGGGAGTCTGAGAGCCTACTAACTGCAGGCCAACATAAAACCGGGGGAAAAACCAATTCTCTCATCTTTCCAGCTGAGTTTTGGCAGGGGATTAGGAAGTGGATTTCACCTCTTTGAGTGCAAGCTCTGTCTCATGTGGGAATTATTGAATTTGTTCAGCAACTCCCCCAATGCGCTTTAAGACGTTTCACTGCGGTCACTCCACACACACTGATTGGACACAGCCAGTTAGTCACACCATCTCACAGAGCAAGCACAATTTCTCCCCAAAATAGGGTACGTGTAAAACTTGGGACTAAATAAATGGAAGAATATGCACCACATTTCATGGTGAATCATTTCTTTAGCATATTTTTCTGAGTGGACATCACAAACATTAAAATCAATCAGAATAGTTACTGTTGTTACATTTTTCAAGCTTTCCTTTCTTGCTTGGCGGTTTATCATGTTATTTCCCACTCGAAATAATAGATCCTTGTTATTTAAGACTGAGGCTAAACCTGCATGTTTGAGACAAAAAAAAGCCAGCTTCCTTTCCAGAATTGTTACACTGCAGTGATGAATTTTTAATTAAAAAAATCCAAATATCTCTCTTCATGGAGCCCTACACACCACTTCAAATTGCCATGCCCAACTATGGCTTGGACAATCGCTCTTCAGGAGAGGGGTTTAATGAACGGTCAATTGACCCTTAAGCCCCCCGCTGCTATATGTCAAGCTGTGAGAGCTGCCATAGAGCCCACATTGTCGTTAACTGCACTCCCCGGACAAATATTATCTAATTTTTTTGGGGAAAAAAAGAAAGCAATTTTAGAAAGAAGCACACAGAAGGTCAACAATATATATAGAAATAGCTGCAGTGAAAACAGGTTAACAAGATAAAGATGGAAGCTAAAGCTGATACAGATCACAGTGTTAACGTGAATCACCACATCACAAGTGCTTGTTCGTGTCACTGACAGGCTCAGATTATTGTAAGTGCCTGACACCATTATGGAACTGACCCTACAGAGATGCACCTTTCTGTTAAAGAGTAAAATCCTTTTTCTTTAACCAGATACAGCAGCTATATTCTCACCAAACACACCAGACTACATTGACATAAACAGTCATTTTATAGTTTCATAAAAAAACAACTTAATTCAAAGTCAACAGAAACAAAACAAAACCCACCAAACCCCGTCTCGGTTATCTTTCCACTGTTTGAACAACCAGCAACTCAAAGAAAAAACAACGTCAAAATAAACCCTGAATTAGATGTGAAGATGCTTCTCTGAATTTAGCCCTCTCACTCACTCCTCTCCTGACATTTTCACCCCTAACGCTGTGAATTAAGATTATTATGACGCTACACTATGATGTTTGTCTGCATTTTAAGGGCAGGATTTAGCGACGGGTCAATTGGGAGATATAGATCAACAGGAAAAAAACACAAACACGTCTGGCTTTTCTAATCAAACACAGCAGAACGGAGCATGCATAATACTCCACATTTCTTTGTGGTTGACAAAGAAAAGAAAATCATGAAATATTCAGAGTTTAACTGCCTCCTTTAATCCCAACGGCTGTGCCAGGATTAGAAAGGAAGCAGAACTGGATGTTCGAAAACGCCGCCTCTTTTTCTTCCCATCTTTCTCTTCCTCGCTCTCTTCAGAACACCCCCCCCCCCCCTCCTTCCTACACCATGGGTTCTCTCCTTCACCCCTCCATCCCCCTCCCACAAACAAAACACACACATTTGACATACTTACAGTTGTTGTGTCCTGGCACACACACACATACAGTTTCCCCCACTCCACCCTCTTGGTTTTTTTTCTCTCTTATGCTCTGGGGAAGTTGGCACTGACTGTAACTGTCTATTGTATCCACTGCTGCGAGCTATGTGCTTACACACTCGCAATTACATGCAATATAAATCTTTTGCTAATAAAAAAACGAATCCCTGCAAACAGGAAAACATCAAAGGTACAATAGCTCAGAAGGATCCACCTCTGCTAATGAAAGTGAGTCATCCTTTACACAAATTAGCATCTGCTTCCTTCATGTTATGTAAAGACTCGATAGCCTCTGTGAGACCCATTTCACTGATGGTGTAGTGATGCAAACATGGGGAGTGACCCCGCTCTCAACTAGTCAGTTTTTAGAAAAACAACAAAAAAATACCCCAAAACAACAAATGTTTGTGTTCACGTAACACGGTCAACTATATTTTTTCATAACCACAATCACGATCAATCCCTAACTTTAACAAAGTAATATCTGTGACCTCAACACTACGTGTATCACTGTGGCTCACATTTTGTTTTTCTATTTTCTACTCAACATTTTGGGGAAATCTCAAAAGTTATTTTTGATCCGTTATAAGTCTTCACAGGTACTTCTCTGATCCCATGTGTCTCTAGTCTGCTGGATCTTAGGAATGCAATGCTGCTCTGTGGAAATATGGGATTTAAACATTGGATTCCACCGTGGCTAAATCTTTTCATTCCGGTCAGACACGAAAAAAAACCCTCCTTTGATGGATGACAGGTCAGAAAAATAAATACGGTTTTGGCTCTTCCCCCTAAAGTTTAAACAAGGGGTTTAAAAGAAAAGGGCAACTTACAGTTTGTAAAATATGATGACTTAATTGTGTACGCAGTTTCCCAACGAAAGGACGGCGTAAAAATGCAGCTCTTTCTTTTGTAAAGAGAGATTTGTGATGCTGCTGCCATTTCTCTCCCTCTGCCCATCAGCACCAAATGCCTGAGTGACCTGCACATCTCCTCAAGAGGTATGTGACTTCATTCTTTCTGAACTCACATCGGCAAAAAGTGCAGAAATCATCACAACAGCAGCAAAAAGTGGACCAGACCTGATCAATAGGGAATGTCAATCAATTATAGAGGTTTCATAATTAAGACCATGTAGCCATTGTGTTAGACTTAATTAATTTTGCTCGAGGTCTCCCTTTTTGCACACCTCTCATTCTTTTGTCCGCCTCGCTCCTTCCTCTCCCACCCTCCTCCTCCTCCCTCTCTTTGTGAACGTGCAGCTGATCGTTCGACGGTCCTTTAAGCCGTATGGTGAGATCCATTTCTGACTCTTAAGCACTCCAGAGGTGGTCGGCGACGGGGAATTTTTTTTATGCTCCACAATGGGAGAAGAAAATCATTCAGTGAAAGGCCTTTCAGGCTGCCATTGTGCTCAGGTCCAACAATCACAGCTGATTTGGATTTCACTCACAGTGCTGGTAGACGTAACAGCTCTCCGGGTCTACGTGACATACTTTACAGGCCACTTCACATAAAGGAGGACGATCGCCATGTCGGCTGTGACTCTTTCGCCACGTGCATTCCATCCGTCGCCTTGTTGACGAGAAGCATTTTTTTCGTTTCAGGAATGCGTGTTTGTCTTTTTGGGACTCCGGCCCATTCATGCAAGGAATTCCAGATACGGGCATATCAAATACCCCCCTCCTCCCACCAGTAGGTAAGACATTCATTTGCAGGTGAGATGAAGCATGGAGGTCAGCGGGGCTGGTGTGACATTCGGCGCATTGGTTGGCTGACTCCAAAATTGCTCCTCTTCTCCGCTCCTCTCCGAGAGTGATTCTGACTCAACAGAGTGGCTCTTCAAAGTTAGAACTACGGGAGTCAGTAATGACACTCAAACGGTGTTAATTATTCTGAACAATGGCTAGGCATAATTAGGCCTTTCTAGATGCATATGGTGGATGATAATTTGAGCTCCCCCAGCTCTCCCTGGTTGAAGCTCACATCCGCATGATTTTTTTAAACGTACAACATATACAATAGGATAATAATTATTGGGCTTTTATAGCCAAAAATGATAAAGGACTGTCTTTCTGATCTCTCTCAAGGATGGAAAAGGGAAGCCATGGCAGGAACACAAGCCTACCAACACAGCCAATCAAGACGCTCCATTCTGAAGCCTGGCGATGGTTTAGTACAAGGCCATTTACTGTCAGAATTTAAACCCACATGATTTATGGTATGGCCGCCCTGGTCTGCTTTCTCTTCTTAGTTCAAAGGATGAGTCTGGCTGCAAAATGCTCAAGGGCACAGGCTAATATGATAAACAGGGAACAGAGGCTGCAGGCTGGGGGGGGGGGGGGGGGTTACCCCTGTGAAAAGCAAGCGCTGGTGTATGTTGAGGGATTCGATGTCTCTGGGGCCAAGGGGAAAAGAGGGATGAGATCTTTTCCCCCATCAACTATTACTGGAGGAGGAGGAGGAGGAAGAGGAGGATGGTATTGCAGGGATCACCAGTCGCGGAGGATTACCATTGCTACAAATATGAAAATGGTATTTTTCCTCTCTTTCAAATTAGTTTATTTTTCTATTATTATTTTTAAGAGGGAGAGGTTTTATGAAATATGCAGCAATCTTCCACTGAATGATGTAGCATGTTAATATATTTAAATGTATTTGGTTTATTTGCAAAAATAATATGTTTGTTATGGAGAGAAAAATACACCGGCTCACTGTTCAGCATTTCAAAACAACCGGCACTAAACATCACTCTCCTTTAAATGAAAAGCATCCCAAAATATCCACTGGAATAATTTACTCTCATGCAAGCAATCAGTTAAGCAGAGTAGGGGTCACATTTTGGAAATAGCGGATATCACATTTTGAAATTAATCTCCGCAAATTCCATCTCAAGGACCGATTCAATAAACACTATTTAAACATTTCATGAGCACTGCAAGATGGATTTAAGCCTCCCTAGTCAGAAATAAGCAGCTAACTCCATCAGCCCCCGAGGGTTCGTCTGGAGGGGGGATTGGCTGTGCTTGCAAACACAAATTTAGGACGGACTGTTAGCAGATGGCAGGGTGACAACTTGAGCTGCTGGTTCTTGTGTTGACATATCACAGTGAGGTCGCAGCTCAAGGCAGCACATCATCGCGTCAAAGTCTGTCTCACAGTTCCGATTAACACTGGCCAGATAACATGGAAATGGTACTATCAATGTACCTCCCAGTATGTGCACAATGTGAATATGGTAGAAATACTATCTTACACATCCTACTTAAAATCCAAGTAGAACAGTATAGCGTTTTTATTTTAAGTTCTTTCTAATTTGCCTCTTATTCAGCCATCCACACACCGGACCAAGCAAAGCACTGGACTATTAGAAGAAACTTCAGCATGTGTACCCTGTGTGTAACCTTGTGATTAGTGGACAGAGCCACAGCCGGCCAATGGAGTCATGAGTTGATTATGTGAGACTGTATTTTAGTACGTTTTGTTTCGTTGGGCCACAAACAGTTGTTTAAGTGAAATTGCAGGTGGTGAAATGTTTCTTTGATGGAATGAACCGCTTGTAGACCCCAACTTGACACTGATTTTATTTTTTGTGAGGGGTCACGACATGCCAAAAAAAGCTGGTATAATATTGAATTGCTACTTTAACAATGCATTGTATTGCATAAGCTTATTGTATTAGTATTATCATTAAAACATATGATCTGAAAACCTCACTTGTCAAATAGTGGATTAAAAAAAAAATGTCCCTCTGAAATGTAATCAGATAGAAATAGTACTACTCAAGGACAGTACAAGTACCTTGAAATTGTGCTTAAGTACATTACTTGAGAAAATGTATGTGTTTACTTTCCACCACGGGAATATAGAGTGTCATCTATGTCCATGTAACTCATGGACAAGGAAATCCAATTTGACATGCGTGCATTCACCGCCGGGCTAATCACATTTCACGTGTCTTCTACTGATGACGGGAACTATTAGCTTGGACCTTAACATCCTTTTATTTCTAATACTAACCCACACATAGAGCAGTCAATTTGTCAGCATTTTCCTGTACCTCTAAGTAGGGCACATGTGGCCCATTTCTGACCATCGTCATATTTCTGCAAGGGAGGGAAGAAGCGAGGACCTGAGCCCTTTTTGGGCAGGAGGGGGGGGTTGGCAGAGAAAGAGGCAATGTGAGGACATCAGGTTGGCAACCTGTGGCCAACTTTCTGATGTTATCCATGCGTATGCTTTCATGAACCCAATTCCAGGAGGCATACACAAGTACAGAGTCACCCACATGCATGAAAACACACATGTATGAAGACACACATACACATTGACACACACACACACAAAAAGAGAAAACTTTCAGCCATGCGCATCCAAAGCTCGAGCGCTGCAAAGTTGGCATTTGGACAATATTTGTGAACAAACTGGCAGATGTCAAAAGGCTTTGACGGCAGGGTTTTAGATGGAGGAAAAAAATGCACTAATACGGATGTGCGGTAGTTACTGTGTGTGTTTCTGAGTGCTCTGGGCCCTTGGCTGCCAAAAAATATAGTGCCAGCCAAGCCTGCATGCTACGAGCATGAGAAGATGTAGAAAGAGTAAACGCATTTTCCTTCAAAACAAACTTACAGTTATATAAGGGTAAATCAAATAAAGAGGATGTGATAACAAGATAATGGCACATTTTAATGTCTTGAATTTAAGTAACAATTCCTTTGATCGACTATTGGTCTATGACATCTTTCAGGAGACTCAAGTTTTCCTGAAATCCACCCAGATCCTCATGTCCTTCTATGACAACATCATTTTAATATTCCAGGCGTTCTCCCTCCTCCTGTACCAGCCTGGAGTTGAAAGGGGGGAAAAAAAAGGAAAACACTTGAGACACACGCATGTACAGTGCTTTAACCCTGAGGCCTGCAGGGGTAATGGCAGGATTAATTACTGTTGAGTTTGACCCAAGGAGAACTGGAGCAGATTATCCCAGATGCTGCGGAGGAAGGCATTAGCGCTGGCTGTCCCTCTATGGCGGCGGAGAAACAGCCACCTCAACTGTGAGGATGTCACCATGACCTCGCTGATTTGGCCCGTCGCACAGAAAACCTCACGGAGGCAGCATGCGGGAGGCTCACGTGGCAGCAGCAGCAGCAACAGCAGCAGCATAAGCTAAAGCAGCAGCCGCCATGAAGCGTTTACGACACGCTCCCGTGTGCTCTTTTGTCACCGTCAGATGCCAAGTGGGCGACTGGAAGCCAGCTTCCTCTCAGCAGGCAGGCATCAGAGAAGGAGAATAATGTGTAATTACAATAGACAATCTAAAACAAAGCCCTTCACTTTCAATGAGTTGCTCTCGGAGAAGGGAAGGTTACCTCAAGGGGGAATTGTAATGAAGCAGATGGTTGAGTGCTCACAGGGGCAGACGCAGACTCTCCTCCTTTCTACAGTCTGCCAACATTTGCGGCATTCTGAGGAGCTTCACCTGTCTCTTGACCGCTCTTAGTGTGCGTCTGGGTGCCAACGTGTGCGTGCTTATTGACACATCTCACAAGATGGAGGGCAAAAAAAAAGAAGAGCAATCTGCATGTTAACAGACAGAAGAAAACACTCCAAGGCAGGTTCCTTTTATATTTCCTTATATTTTTATTCTATACCGTTTTATTTCATCCAGTATGTGTGCTTATCGACAATGCAGTTTTTCCTCACTCCTTTCACCGCCACACAAACACTGTGTGTGTGTGTGTGTGTGTGGGGTCAGTAGCAATGTCCCGCATCCAGTCACACCATACCTGTACAGTTCCCTTATTGCTTTTTCCTCCCCCCCCCAATTGTTCTCGTGTTATATGCAGAAAAAATAGATATCCATTGATCAATAGCAAAGCGGTCAAAATACTGTCCTCCCCCAAAAATGTCACATTTCCTCGTAAGAAGTGTCGAACCAGTCGCTGCCTCCGCGAAAACAACGACAAAAAAAGGTTGAGCCTTCAGGTAGAAAGTCTTGATCTTTAGCATCATGAAACAAAACTGTCCCACTCCTGCACCGCACCAAAGTAGAGAGGTTACACAATGCAAATGACACGTTTCCTTAAAAATCACAGACATATTATGAACTCAGTTAAGTACACACAATTTGGTGAACATTGCTTATCTGGTATGATGATGATGATGATGATGATGATGATGATGACATCACTTATTAAGAGTCTAAAATAAATACAGAAATATAAATAGGTCCTATGGAAATATAGAAATCTGTATAAGTAAGTACCTTGTAGGCATAATGTTCCCAACATCAGATCAAGTGGAATTATAGTACATACTTCGGCAAATGAAGGTTAGGATAGGATTTTTTTTTTTGTGTAAACCCTTATCCCTCCAAATGTAGTATGAACGTGCCCTTTCTGTTTCCCCTCAAACTAATCCAGCGAAGAGCAGCCTCACCTTTGGCTTCCACGCGTGATTTTCTGATCCGCCTACAACCAATAGAAAAAAAACATACGAAAAAAATGTGTATTTTCAGAATCAAATCTGAGCATCTTAACCAAAGCGTGTAATTTGTCCGTTTTACATAACCAGGTCAGATTTGAAACATGAACAGGTCGGTGAAGTCGGACGAATCGATGACTTTTTATCTTGGCAGCTACGACGACAGACTCCGTTAGCTGCACGATGCGGTTCTTTAAGTGATGCAGTGTGAATTCATATGCTTCCCCCCACTGTTGCGTGCTATCCCTAAACCAGGCCATATCCAGGCGACTCTGTCCAACAGCTCACTTTGTGGTCAAAATAACATTACTGTCGTATTATTCCATCTCAGTGGAGTGGCAGCAAAAGAGGTCAGTCGCATTAGACGCTACGATAAACACAACTTTTTCGCCGCACATGGCAATCTTCATATCATATCCAATCACTCTGAGGTACATTGTCGTACGTAACACCTGATTCTGGCGCCCTTGTGTATGAAATAAATTGAGCGTTCGTGGAAGGGTAGGAGGGATTTTGTGGTCATGAATGAATAACGAAGGGGGGAAAAAAAAACACACGTGCCTTTTTTTTTCTCCCCGGAGAAATTGCAGGGTTCGATTCCGCCGCTGCTGCTACATCTAATCCTCAATCACAGCAAATGATTTCATCAGCGTGCATCGCTGATTCGCCAACCCATATTCGTGGGCGAGTAGGGCAGCATGAAGGGAGACGGGGGTTCAGATTAGGCAGAGGAATTGGATGAGCCCCAAACAGAATCTGAGAATGCTGCTTTACAGAAACACACATGGATTCGTAAATTATACCGAGGTGCCATGTGGAGCTCCACCAAAGCTATGCGATGGGTGCTGCTGCTGCAACTTATCAACCTTTTGACTGCAGAGGAAAAGATTAATCACTTTTGCCAGACATTAAACGTACATTAATTTTTCAAAAAACACAGTGCAGGATAACAACACAGACGTGTCAGGTGATTTCCACTATTACCTCTGAGCTGATTTCTGAAAGGACCACCTGGGAGCCTCTGTTGCTCTCATACAGCTGTTTTCTCCCCATGTTTAGATGGATGACACGGGGGGAAATAGTTCCCTGCATGAGCGGGTGAGTCACAGTTGTTTCCCTTATTTTGCTTCTCATAAAAGACACAAAGTTTCAAAGCCTCCTCATCTAATTCCCAGCTGATTCTTTCTCTATACAACAGTATGCTACATATGAGGCTGCAGCAAATAGTCTGGGAGGATGGAAATAGCAAATCTCCTTGAAGAATAAACATTGCTGTCAGGTGAAAGTCATGTTACTCCAATTTCAGGTTATTTCATGTCTTTCCTCGGAATGAAGGATTCACATGGTCTTCTGTGATCTCAGACATTTAATATGAAACCCCTTTTCATTTACAGTACCTCATTTCGAACCTGCATGGTCATCAATCAAAAACTGCTTTTCTTCATTTCATGAAAAGTTGGCAGTTTTCGTGCATAAAAAGTCCACGACGGGAGATTTTGCAAAGCTGTCGGAGCCCAGGCAAAACAGACAGGGCATCATGTAGATATCATGTCAGCTCTCTAACTGACAGTGACAGACTCGGCTGAAGCACTGTACGCCCCCCCAACCCTCCCTCCCCTAAACCACTTATCTGTGATAATGGACCAGACTAAGTCCAGGCCACTAATCAATCCCTGTTCAATGTCTATCTCTCCGTAAACTATGACCTGTTCCTCCCTGTCCCACCCTCCTCCACCGGTGTCCAGCCCCAGCCATCGACTCTGCCAGGCAGTGTGGGATACACACACACACACACACGAGCTGCTTGCTACAAAGCATTCTCTCATATCTGTCCAATCAATACCACATTGACAAACATCCACTGGCACTCAGGTACAATCATAAGGACGGGTGCAACATGCCACAAGTCCCCCGAGAAACCAATACCCCGTCAGCATGAGTATTATGCATCAACGTCCCCTTTCCAATTACAACTTTGTCTCACAGACCGGCTTCAAACTGTTCTCTAACTCCACGCCTTAATAAGGTCATATTGTTCGGAGGGAAAAAAGGGCGATTTTTTCCTGATGTGCGATGCACAGCAGTTTGTTTGCTTACATGCAAGGCCAGCAGGTAGAGGAAGACAAAGGTTTTAAAGCCTGGTGCTCCGCTGTGCGCAGACAATCAGTATTCCAGGGGCTGAACTGTTCTTTGTGTTTATTTTCTGCCATTTTTGTCGCAGAGCTCTCTCTCTGGATGGTGTTTCTGAATAGTCTCAGGCTTCCTACAACGAGGCCAACGTACATCTTTCAGATCCTCTCAGCTGTTTACTGCAGATGTAGACATGGTATTTAAACTGGGAGAGGTGACTAAAACCCAGCTCTGGCCATTAGTGACGCCCGCTTTGTCCGTGAAGAAGGTGAAAAGGTCATGCGTCTCCAGATGAAAGCTATGATCCATTATTGATTTCACTTAAGCAATCTAATTCAAGAGTAATTTTCTAATGATAAGCTAATCACAGAGTTCTTGTTGTGTCCACTTCCCCTCATTCTGCCTCATCTAATCATACGTCAGTTGTTTCCCATGACGAGTAAGACAAATCATGCCTGGAGATACTGCATTTAGCTGGTGGGTTTGCAGGTAATTAACTTGACATCATGTAAAATTGTCTACATTTGGCCACTTATCAAAACAAACATAAGTAAATGCATCATCAAACAACACAATGCAACCCAAGATGTAAGACATCAAACAATGTTGCTTAAAAACAGAGTTGCAGCGTTCCAAGAAACACCTCCCCTTTAGGTTGACGAGAGACGTTATTTTGTTGCCACAATACCTTACGAGGCAATTTAGGGCAAGTTGCTTGTTATTGAAGACTAAATGTTTATTCAAAATAGTTGAAAAATAATAATAAAATTTAAATTATAATCCTAAGTCTTTCAGGGGCTACAATGCATGTATGCATGCCTTCAACAAGAATCACACATGAAATCAATAGTGGTAAAAACGGCTCCCTATATAAACTGGCCTGGCTAATTTGACTGCAATAAGAAAGAGGAAAATAAATTGGTCATGGATTCGTTTACGGCAAAGTCAGTTGAGGATATTGTCAACAACACACAATTCTTTGGATAAATAAAAAGTATCGTCGAATAGCTCTTGCTTCTTGCCAGCGGCAGTAAACGTGTGCTCGTGCTGCTGTGTGCATGTCTGTAATGTGCATACGTGCAGCTGTGTGTCATGTCAGGTGTACCACTATACCTTACTACGGGGACTTCTGGGAACTTTAATGAGGGGAGCGCTGGTCACTGTGCACCTCTGTGTGTGACTCCACGATAGCCTGCGAGGGTCAAGGGATTACAGACATGTCTTGTTAAATTAGGCTGCTGTGGCTGAGTGCTGTGACTGAGTTAGGGACTCAGCTGTCTGAGTGGAACCTGGGTCTGTCTTGGTGATGAGCTACAGACAAACATGCAGAAGCATATCACTGCTCTGCTCCCACGGGAGTTTAGTGATACCCTCCTCCACTGTGTATTCAGTTTACTTGACCACTTTGAGGCTCTCTGACAGCTCCACAGGATTCTGAATGAATACTCATCTACGATGCACCTTTTTCCATCCTTCATTTTGACTTTTAACAGTTGAATCTAGATTTGCTCCATGTGTGCAGTGTATATTATATGAATTCAGTGATGCCTGTAGAGATGCAATTAAAACCAAAGTCCAAATCATTCAATAATGTTGACAAAAGTCAAACCAAAGCGTGTCAAATTTATCTCAGGGTAAAATAAGCTGCACAGCAGTATGGCAATATTCTAAGGAGCACATGCAGTGAGGTATGGGCTGTGTTAGGCAACTTACTGAGTCGTGTATCCAGATTGCCTCACAAGAATTGAGTTGGTTCTGTGTCTTGCTAAAGGACACTTCGGCAGGAGAAATGGCTGCTGAAGAAAACGTCTCTCAAAGATATTTAAACCAATTACCTTTTTAGTTACATAACAGTCTCTTAAGCGCCGGGGCGCACCGTGCTTTCAGTGCATCCACCATAGCTACAGTAGCAACACCAAGTATACATTCAACATCTCAAATCCAGCACTGGCCCTCAATGAGGAAACATGTCCATAATGATCACATAGCAGCTAGTTTAGGATAAGTAATGATAAGTAATGCACAAATTAAATATAAAGTGGCATATTTCCAGGTCCAGCACTTTTTGGGTATATCAGCTCATGCAGTGCACACACTGCATTTGCTCAACGACAGAAAGTCTAGTTTTAGGTCTATTGTATGATTTTTGAACGGTGCTACGCAATGCAACACGCAAGCTGTGGTTAATGGAAGTCCTAGGTTTCGTGTGAAAAAGGCAAACATCCTTTTGATCAGTCCAGGGGAAAGTATTTCCTTGCATCTGACTGCTCCACTTATCCTCACTAACACTCACACATTAACAGTTGAACACAGTCGGGAAGAAAAAACAACACATGCTTTCTACACACATTAGCGGCATGAGCTTGGAAGACAAAGTGAGCTTGTTAGGACATGGTTGAGGACGGTGCAGAAAAGCCAGCCGCTCACATACTGTTATGTCTCAATATTGAGATGGAGGGTAGCCCGCTGATCCCCTCTTCCCCTGCTTCAAAAAACAGTATTATCACGATAAAGTGGTATAAAATCAGGATTGACGGGCCAAGAGGAGGTGAATCATTACCCCACAGGAAAATGTCTTTTTGGTTTCCTAAAATCTCTTCTCCATCTCTCATTAGGTTTTAAAAGTTTACACAGAGGATAAATAAGTACAATCTAATAGATACATTTAAGGATCAACAATATGTGATCCTGTATGAGATGGTACAAGATTCTGTCTCGAAGAATGTTTTAGCTAAAAATTGAGATAATAATTTTTTTTTTAACACACAAAAAGCATTTATACATGCAGGTATTAGTGCATAGGTTCCTGCAGGAAAAAAGAGTAGTATTGTGTAGTCCATTGTCTTCTCAAACATCACCAGATGAATTTGGCATAGTTATAGAAATAAAGAAAATGACTATCCTTAAAATGGAGATCTTTTTTTTTTCACACCCTCCTAGTCCCTTGATTAACTTATCATTTAAATATATCTCTATCTATGTACAGTATGCATGAATAAAAAAGAGGACAACGCATAAAATAAATATAGAGTACTCTCAAGCTCCTAGTTACCCAGTAAAGTGTCTTTTAAATCACAGTACATTTTTAAGATCTTGGTAAAATGAGAGATGGAACACATTGAAGTCTGAAGACAGAAAGAAAAAAATGAAACACAAGGAGATAGTTTGTGTGTTTCAGTTTGGAGGAGCACAGGAGGGTGTGATCAATCCTCACAAATTGGAAGGGAGTTTAGAGCGGACAGTTTGAGGTTCTAGATCTGACGAGTAGGCAGCAGAGGCCCTCTGTAGAGGCAAGGCCGGGGAGGGGGCAGGGGACTGAGTCTGGTGAGGGTGCCCTGGAGACGTCTGGATTGGAGGAGTCATGCGCTCTGGCACTGAGCTACAGGGCTTGGGCACAAATGTGGGTGAGGAAAAGGGTGAAGGATAATATCCAGTTTCCACATAGGAGCAAGCAGTATGATGGCCTAAGGACTGGGCCACCTCCTGGGGCAGAGAGGGATGCGAGCTGGACAAAAGCTTTAGGTCCTCTGAAAAGTGACCCAGTGGTGAATCTCTCTCTGTTGTGTGTTGCTGGCTGGGAGGCTGTGAAGGGAAAGAAGACTGAGGCATGAGAAGAGAACTGTGGGATCCTGTGGTACTCGAAGGGTCGCTGTAGTGGAAAGTCCTACTTGCCACTGGGCTTTGAATAGTTGGACTGGGCGCTACCGGGGTAAGGCAGGGGGAGGCATTTGCTGAACCATACTGGGCCAGGGAGGCCAGGGCAGACCTCTCCAGGGACATCTGGTGAGGCAGTAAGCCAGACTGGAGGCCTGCCAGGCCAAAATGGCTGAAGGAAGATGGGGAGCCCTCAGCAGCCTGCTGGCTGTGCAGTCCTCTGCTAGAGGAGGGGGAGCCATGTGAAGGGGAATGGAAGAGGTTTATGCCACTGGTAGTCCTGCCTCCCCCAGCAAACTGCTGCAAAGGAGTCACCTGAGGAGGCTTGGTGGGTGGCTGGCTATGGTGAAGCTGCCCAGGCATAGGGCTGGATGAGCCGGTAGATATAGGACTCTGACAACGGGAGGAACTAAGAAGTCCAGCTGTAATTCCAGCAGAGGTCCCTCCGACAGGACAAGCTGTAGACCCTTCTATATGGCTCCCTACTGCCCCATTGGCACTACCAATATGTCCTCCAATCACCCCTCCCTCTGGCCCACTTAAACCTCCTGTACCTCCTATATGGCTAGTTGTGGATCCACCAGAAACCCTTCTCAACAATGCTCCACGATTCCCGACCATAGAATCACCAGAAACCCCTCCAAGTGGTCCACCAGAGGCCCCTCCTGTTAATCCCCTGGAAACCACTCCGATTGATTCACCAGAAGACCTCCCTAATGATCCTCCAGTGGTCGTGACTACCAGTGATCCTCTAGAAGTCCCTCCCATTGATCTCCTGGCTGCATCTCCTATTGACCCGCACGTAAGGCCCCCTGCTGATCCACCTGATGCTCCACCTGATGCCCCACCTACTAACCTGCCACAAGCAGCACCCACTGAACCTTCAAATGTCCCGCCCATCGATTCCCCTGAGATCTCGACTACTGATCCACCAGTAGCTCCTCCCCTAGGCAGTAGCCCTGTTGTTCCAGTTGTAAAGTCCTCTCCAGCCCAAGCAGTGTCTCCTCCTATAGCTCCTTCCCCAGACCCTCCCACCGCTCCACCTGAATACCATCCAGTAGCACCACCACAGGCTCCAACAGTCCCTCCACTTATTCCTGACCCTGTGCTTCCACTTGTAGATCCTTGGTGGAAGAGGTTTGACAGCGGTGGGGTGCTGGAGCGAAACGGCTGTTGATGCTGTGGTTGTGAGTGTAGCTGGGCCAAACTAGATGAGGGTGAAACAGAGGAAGAGTATGGACCGAATGGGAAGGCAGAGGCCCCTCCACCACTGGACCCAGAGCCAGCCCCACCAGGTCCATGCTGGCCTCCGCTACCTGAGGCCTGTTGGCTCGAGCCCGTTGCCCCTGTACCTGATGTCATGTGGGCCCTAAACGAGGCCAGCAATGGCATGTCCACCCCAGTGCGCAATTTAGTGGGTGTGCTAGAGGGAGAGTCCGCAGCGGAGCCAGGTGCCGTGGATGGAGGAACAAAGGTGTGGAACTTCTTAAGCCGGCTGGGAGGGTCCTTCAGGGACCCCAGAAGTGAAACCGGAGGCCTGAAAAGAGTTTGCGGAAGGTGGGGATGGTGTGTCAGAGCAATGGCTACTGAGGTGGTTGCAGCTGCTGCTTGGAGAGGGGCCTGTATCAGGGGGGCCCAGATGACAGGGGTAGGTGAAGGAGGCGTCGGGGGTGGGGCGTTTGGAAAGAGGTGGGCGCAGGTGGCCATGTCCCTGTCATGCTGCACAATCTGCTGAATGATCTCATTCTCGTGGTAGTTGAGTACACCAGAGCTGAGATCGTGTTGCACCTTATGCTGCAGGATGGAGTTTTTCTTGCCTATAAAAAGCACATGCAAACACAGAAACAGACACATTGTGAGTGACACGTCAGAGAAGGAAAAAAAGAGATAAAAGTTAGAACCAGGTTGACCTTTGGGTGTACTCGAGTAACCACCCTATCTTCCAACAACCATTTCCAAATGAAAAAGCTGGCACAGGAAAAGCTATGGAGGTATAAAATAAAGAAATACACGTGTACCTGAAAATCACAAGTGGGAGGAGAGTTGAGAAAGAAATGGATGGAGCAGAAAGGGAAAGACAAAGCACATAATAAGAGGAACAACCAAGATAATTGGGCGATGACTCCCTGGAGACAGAAGCTCAGGATGACAGCTTAAGGTATATGTTTGACCAGCTACTGTGATTCCCTTGGTAAGAGGGAACAAAACATAAAACAAATATTGTACCACAAGATGCAGGTTCAGCCTGTGATAAGAGAAGGAACTATAATAATAATGGGCCTACAATTATCTCTTTGTCATATTTTATTTCCTGTTAATATCAAAGGAAAGCACCATGAAATGAGTAATACACTCGGAATCATATTGTTCTTAAATTCTACAACTTCTGTGGGATATGCCACCCCATGACAAATAAAAAAAGGTAACAACAAAATTTGACATTCAATAAAAGTATGGACTTTTTCCACAGTTGTTGCTAATTGTTTCCCATCACCTTCCACTCTACGACCACATGTACTTCGAGGTCCCTGTGAGCTGAGCACAAGGTCGAAGAGACAAGTTGGAGTTGCATCACTGTGACAGGCGTACTAACTGCTGACACAACCTTTTGTGAGAAACGTGCGCAACTCTGACCACAAAGTCCATTAGTCATTGTTGAATGGTCGCACTAGTGATGACAGGGTTAATTCACATGACTGCCATTTTCAATTTGGTGCGGACAAAAGGCCGTGAAATCTGAAGATATTGTGAATGCAATTAGGCCCAGATCAATCTCTCCATTTTCTGGTATGACTGGTGGGCAGATTAGTCGAGATGTTGCATTAAGGTATTATATCTACATCCAGCTCGACCTTTGCACCACCCGACCCTTTATCACCTGCACACCGCCAATAAGATTGTGCAAAGTCCATCAAGACGGTAATTAATTTGTGGATCATTGCTGTGTGAGTGACTCAATTAGAGAAGAAGGGTGTGCATGAGCATCGAGCCCAGGAGAGCGGACGTGTGCAGGAGACAATCTGGGAGAAACATCACTATCAGCCCACCACATCTTTTCAAAGCAGCCATTTTCTACAAAGAGAAGCCCTAAAGCAATTTCTCTATCTTCCATTCTAAACATAGCTGAGGATAAAACAGAGCATGCTGCGATGGCTGAGTGATGATACAGGCGTGCCTTTCATTGTGAATTTTTCATCTACTCGGGCTGAGCCTGGGAACAGCGATGGATATGGAAAGAATATCAATTGTATGCGTAAGGGAAGTCACGCAGGGATTTCAAAACCAGAGCTCTAGCTGTATGTTCATATGCAGATGACTTTGAAAGTATTTTCAGTCATCGAGTATCAGTGTGGAATTATTATTTTTTTTTTTAACAGCATGCTGAACATAAAGAGTAAATAAAATGGAGAAAAATGAATTACAGATGCATCCTCTCCTAATACAAAAATGAATTCCACTCATTGATATACTGACTGTGTAGAAAAAGAATACTCATAAGCTTTATCTGCAATTATTAAAAATGGATATTGAAGGGATGGTAAGGTCTCTTATAGCTAATATCTGACACCAACTGTGGTATTCATGTCCAGATGAAAGTTTGCATTTCTATTGTTTAAATGTTATTGTCTTACCAATACGGTCCAGCCTGTCCAGGGCAACAGTTTCAAAGGCCCTTCTCATCATAGGATACTCCTCCAGCACCTCATTGAAGTTGTCCACAGACAGCGAGTACAGGCGACAGTATGTCTCCGCTCGGACACTGGCTGTCCTTCTGCCCCGAGTCAGCAAACAAATCTCTGCAACAGAACACAGCACACAAGAGAGAGTCATGTAGCGGAGTAAAACCCAGAGGCTCACCACTCTTTCAGTTTGACTGAAATTTTAAACAGTTATATCAGTTTTAGAGTAGATTTCTGTATCTTTAATATAACCTACTTCTTTCAACATAACCGACAGAATAAGATTCTATTTTTATAAAAGAGATGACAATTCCCCAGCATACTGTATATGATAAGCTAAGTGACACTTTCGAAGCAAAACAAGAACTCCAGAGTGGTTCGGTTTTATTTTTTCGCATTAAAACCTACAACTTTTGTGTAATCCATCGGTGCAGCACTTACAGTAATGCCATATTCAGAGCTTAGAGGTCTGCCAGCCCTCATCTGCCATGCCCACTCAGGAGAATAATGCTCCATTAAACAAGTAGCGATGTGTGTGGGTGCAAGTGTGTCTGTACTGTATGCAGATATTGCATGGATGCACGCACTATTCAATTGGGTAGTGGGAGTCAGTGTCTGCAAAGGGTGTGTGTGTGTGTGTGTGTGTGTGTGTGTGTGTGTGTGTGTGTGTGTGTGTGTGTGAAGACAAATGTGAAAGTACTATATGTGTTTGTATGCATGATGCCAGTGTTTTATTCATTAGAGCAAGGCAGTATGGGAGAGTATGGTGAAAATGCAGGCTATACATTCTCTATATACTTTATATACAAAATGTAAATTAATATACTTATATGAATGTGCTGTGTGCATCCAGAAAATGCTGTCTATTAAATGTATGTGTGTATTTATACGGACAGAGGTTAGGTGACTTTGATGTATGAATGTGTTAGTGTGCCATGTGTTTGTATACAGTCCCTAATGTCTTTTCTCTTTAGCTTTCATCTCATCTTCTTCCCTCCCTTCCTGTGTTTGCCATCACACGCCCTCTTTCTCAGAAACCCATTTCCAGCTCATCTACACAACCATATGCTCTCAATTCTTTCACAGAATGCAGTTTCCTACTCCCCCCACCCTGTAGACAACATCAAATCAACATTTTATAGAATTCTTCATCCAACTCATCTCCAGAAATCACATGCATAGTTTGACGTAACTATCTCTTTCTTCGGTGTCCCGCTCCCTCTGTTGGATATTGCAAATATATAAAATGTTGGTGTTTGTGGGTTGTGTATTTACATTTCAAGCAGGAGCCTCTGTATAATGTGTGGGGAAGGTATAATGACAATGAAATATGTGTGGGTGTGGGAAAAATGTTTGAAAAAAAATTAAATTAAAAGAAGATGCTCTCAATGACCCTGGTTGTGTTAGGGGGGTGGTAACAATCATCAATCATGCAGCCTGATGCTGTTTGTACAAGATTTGGTCAAAGTAGCCAATTGCAAATTTAGCGAGGCACACAAGTCACGTAAGGAGCTGCAGGTGGAAAACTTTCTGTAAATGATAGCTGCATTAGACAAGGAGATAATTAACCGAGAGGGAAAGCATTTCAGTTAATTAGCCACAGCATGCTAGCTGTTGTCGATGACAGATGCTGACACTGTAAGCACCAGCTATTTAATCATCACTCTGCCTTCATGGCACCACTGAAATAATCCGATATGATTTTTTTAAATCTGTAAAATTTGACGTGTACAATTAAAAAACAAAAGTTGGAGTGTTAAAGCTAAGATGAGTGACACCTTAGAATACATATGTGGACAGAAAACATAAATACATGTATTCTAAGATGAGTGACACCTTAGAATACATATGTGGACAGAAAATCTAAATACATGTACCATGCAAGGAGACCCTATTGACATATGAGGAGGGATTGCAAAAACACCTCTCAATACGATCAAATCCAATAAATACCACCAATAAACATAGCCTCAAACATAACCTTGTGAAAATAACCTTGTGACTGAGTGAACACGAAAACAATGTCAACACTACACATTTCACATCATTATGCAGTCTTCATTACACGGCAATTGTAATTGATTATATTAAATTGTGCAGGACTCTGCATTTTTTTATGGTCACTGATCGTAAAGTGGTTATGGAGATTGTGCGTGATGGCTGAAAAATGAGACAGGTCAGAGGATAAGGGAAGAATGCATGATTTGACAAGGCAGAGAATGAGGAATATGGACTCTGTATGAAGCATAAAAGCAACCTCATGCGCAATGTGTAAAAAAGAGCATGGGTGAATGGACACTGGCCAACTTAGCAAGAGAGCAGTGCTCTCCTATCTGTGCTTGTGTGTACACTGTGTGCTTGTACATGTGTGTGTGTGTACTATAAGTGTGTTTGTGTGTGTGTTTGTGTGTGTGTACTATAAGTGTGTGTTAGCGGGGCAGCCCTGGCTGTAGCTGTGCTGGGGTTCCATTTCCCGCAGCACTGCTCCCATAATCCCCTCTGGAGAGGAGCATCACAGCTCTGTATTAAATCCTCTTGTCCCGTGGCTTTCTGGATGAAGCCCACACTGCCAAGATGAGGCGGTGAGCTGCAGTGAGCCCTCTGGCCTCATCTAACTGTCTTTGCAGAAAGCAAGTGAAGCCCAGACACTTAGCATTGCCATTGGAACTACAAGCATGGGGGGGGGGGGGGGGAATAACACCATGGCAGGATCCGGGTCTTGTGCAAACCACTCAGGGCTCGACAATAAGAGATTAGTGGATATTTCTGAGTGCTGAGGGGCTAAATGCAGGGGTCTGCCCTCAAGCTCAATACTGTCCTGAATATCAGGATGCTGTTTTCCCTAAAAGTGGATTTGCTGTTGAGATACAACATATTTTTGTACAGAATGGTAAATGTATCTTTGGAGAAGATACACACACATCATATACTATTCATCTACCACTGAACAATTCATTTTAAGTTTTCTATTATTCTCCAAAAATCCATTAACCATTTTTGCATGAAACCAATCACATGTTTTCTACTTAGAGTATTGTGTCAAAGTAACAATTCAAAATGTTCAATAGTAGCCCATTAGTGTGAAATTACTTCACAGGACAGGCTTAGTTGGTGTAGTGCTGTCTGTATTCTATAAGGGGCGTGTGTTTTCTCTTCTTAATTCCCACTCCACAATTTCTGTGTGGTCCTCACACCCACAATCAAATGATTTATAATCAGCCCAAAATTGTGGGCTTTGCCAGTTCAAATTAATAAAGCTATGATATCATCATGACACATGATAAACGATTGACTGTGAACTAAATGCCATCATCCTCATTAGCTTTTATTCTAAAACCAGCATTGAGTAACATAAGTAAAAAATAAAAAATAAAAAAAAAGATGCAACTGTGACAATATAGGTCTGCTTGATGAATCTTCCCATCTACCATGTCCCCCTTCTGTCCTATTCTACTTTGAGCTATCGGGCCCAACTCTGATTGCACCTAAAACTGTGTTTGGCAAGTCAGTGCTACAGACGCAGTTTCCAGGAGAAAAACTAAATCACGAGAAGACGTCACTGTTCCATTGCAATGATGTGTTTTATTTTCACATTTAAGTGACAATGCATTCATCAAAAATTGAATGACACCAATTAAAATTGGATGCTGCTCTGGGAAAGGGGGCCTATGATGTCACATGCTGTGACCTTAGTGAGAACACACATGACTGGTCTTTTGTTGGAAGGTGCAGCCCACGTGTCCTGGGCTCTTACTGGAAAGATGCTTCCCCTGAGTACCTTTACCAGCTCTCAGAGTGGAGAGCAGACTGCATGCCATGCAAGACGTCAGTGTTAGTGAGTGAGTGAGTGTTTGTGTGTGTGATAGAAAGCTAGAAAGGAAAAACAGGGCATGTCTTGTGTGCATTACTCTCTTTACATTATGAATAATGTATGCTCACAGCGTAATGCCATGTTGTACAGATATATAGTGGATCACAAACTCTGCTCTCTGTGAGTTTTTATTGACTTTCCCTGGGCTGCATCCACACTGGGAGCAGAAAGCTGAGCAAAATACAGTCAATAAAGAACAATCGTCTATGACATGTAAAGCTCTAACAATCATTAACACCAAAGAGACAATGCATTGGAGAGTAAAGGGTTAAACGTATATCAGAGTGTAGCTGGCTTCCTCTCTGCTTATAAGTGTGCATGGATGTGAATTAATGAGTATGAGCAGGACTGCTCCGTGATAAAGTATCTGTGTCCTGAAGCCTGCGTCCGGCGAAGCTCACCTGGACTCTGAGTCCTGCTGTCAGCTCCCATCTCCCTCCCCGACGCTGCCCCCAGCGCACGGAGCGGACGCTCTCTAACCTTTGAAACATCCGCAGTGGGGCACCTGATTCCCCGTGACATGCCATGCTCACTCCCTCACAGCATTAGCATAGCTGCGCAACACCTTACGTTTGTACGTTTGGCGAGTGTGCAGAGTCATGCAGAGAGGCGTGCATAGACAGTTTGGGTCACAACTCATCCCTCTTTGTCCCATAAAATGAGGCTGGTTATGTCGGTGAGGCACAGAGGACACAATTAAAGAGAATTCAAGGGGCCAGAAGTGGTTTATAAATATATATGTACACTATATTTTTGAATATTTTTTTAAGCCTAGAATTCCACAGGCATTCTGCAATCTTCAACAAAAATAGTCATTACTACCATTTTCATGAGCAGAGAACACAGCTATGGTATGAGCTCAAGTTGACTAGGATCTCATTTAGTCGAGGACAGCCCTACTTACATGTATTTATATAATGTTGTTGTGTATTGTGTGGCAGCACATCCTGTTTCCTACTCGACTGCATTGCGCCCTTCGTGTTTGAATGTCTCACAACATATTGTGTCGTCTCACATCACACATCGTATCAAAACACAGCATTGTATCATGTTATCCCATCCAACCTGTCATATTATATAAGGCTACTCCATATATCATCGTATCCCCCATTCTGTCACTCAGTCAACTGCTGCAGTGCCTCAATCTTCAGGCTGATGCTCCAGAATAAGAGGTGCAGCGGTGTTAACTGGGTTAAGGACCGGGAGGATTACCTGGGCCTTTGCTGCTGCCAGGCTCTCACTGACTCACTCAGTCACAGAGGCCATCTGACAGCTCTATGGCACGGTCATGTCTGAACTCTGAGAGGTTAACCCCCCCCCCCAAAAAAAAAGTAGTCCCTACTCCTTATTCCCACTTTCTAACTCAGTTTCACTCTCCTCTTCTACCTCTCACTCACAGCCAAGCCACTCACTCAGGGGCAAAGTGAGCCATCGTAGAGGTGCAATCAAAGGAAGCTTTGGCTAAGCACCTCTGCCTGGCATGTGGGGTCACCACAAGGTCACCGAGCTCTGCTCCAACCGAGAGAAAGGCGCGGTCCACATTGGCAACACAATCAATTTCTGGCAGGCAACAAAGGATGAACTATAACAACACAATAACCTGCTCTGTCTGGGCACCGAGAGGGCAGCGGAGATGCTGTTCAGATAAGTGTTCCAATACTCAACTATAAGGAGAGAAAGAGGGAAGTGGAGGTGGGGGGGTGGAGGGTGCATGTTTTCTTTTGGAGCCCACAGCAGCGTCCAGGGAGCGGGCTTGGCAGCGATCCATGTGTCCCTTGGCATTAGTACTGCAGTCACATTACATTTCCCCTCTCCGCTGGATCGCTGTGTGCCCAGCCGACGCTCCCGTCCAGGACATGTCGTGTCCACTTTAGACTTTAGGCTCTCGGGCTCGAGCTAATCCAACAGCTAACAAACTGGAGCAGACCGCTGAGTATGTAATTGTGTAAATAATGCAGGTCGTCTATGAATGAAGGAGTTATGGTCTGATGAGATCTTGATGAGCATGCCGTGTGCTGTACTGTAAACGCTCAGTATGTTTGACGAAAAAAAGGAATCTCCTTGACGACTGGACGGCTGCTGCTCTGCATCCACACGCTCAAACGTTCACACGCATGATGGAGTGGAGGCCTGGTGATCCATGTGGAGCATGCCCCCTTGTTCTGCACATAATATTTAAAAAAAAATACTTGCCTGTGACTTCCCGCTTGTTGATACTGACAGACACTCTGAGATCCACATGTGCCACATAGTCCCTGTGCTGATCCTGCACCAATTAATTTCATGAATGACTAACTCGTGTTTGGTAACAAACTCCCAGTGGCTCGAAGCTTACCTCACTAGAACTCCACCCCCCACCACCCCCCACCCCAAGGAGTGGCACTGCCAGGAATAGTCGCAGGATAATGGAGTCAAGAGCCTTGTGCCTATAATGCACAGATCCAAGGCTGAAGATTAAAGCGAGCAAGCCAGTTACAGTTCCGAAACCAGTGCATTTTCACTGTTGTGGGTTGCACCGCTCATGTTTATTCAAGGAAAAAAAATTAAAAAATCAAATGTAGACGCATTCACTCTAATGCATTTAGAGATCTAGATTACACTCAATTCAGCGTCATCGAGCAGCAAAATGTCCAAACGTCCACAAAGCTCACGCTAGAAACAAGTGTTTGAGCTCTCTTTGAATCTGATCTCTGCCTTCCCGAGGAGGGACCGGAAACATTTTTGGACAACATTTTAGACAACATGGCCCCGGCTCTCTCCGGGGCCATGTTGTCTAAAATGTTGATTAGTTTTGGCGTGTGTAGAGATAGATTGCCTGCCATCTTTTCATTATTTCTCTGGAACCCCCCCCCCCACCCCGAGGAGAGGGCATGGAGATGGACTTGAGCAGGCAAGGCATAATTAAACTTCCACAGGCAGGTCATGTGCTGTTAAACGCTTTGCCACCATTTCTCATTACTTAACAGTGTAGTCTAAATGATACGCTGTCACTCGGCAAATTAATTGGTATTTGGTGAGGGCAGTATGGCAGCATTGTCTCCTACATGTGTCACAGGCTCTGTGGGACCGTGAGAGGTCTATGCATTATCTGACCCCGATTAAGAACATAAAACGAGTTAAGTACATAACAACTCTGGGTTATTGCACAAGTCTCAAGTATTCAAGTAGTGTGAAATTTCACAGCTTTCTGACCCCTTTGACCATCGAATGCATATTTCTTATTTTGCACTACAGCATGTATCGTTCATTTGGGTATGCCCTACATTTAAGAGACGGCTCATGATGTGAATTAAGGAAAACATACTGCATAAACCATGAAGCAGAATTTGAAGTGAGGTGACAAGCACTGCGCGACCAACAACTTCATGCTCACGCCGAGCTACAATGAGAGCCATATCCAAATGCCTCACAAACACACATTCAAACCCAAGCCAACCTCTTAAGGTACCAAAGGACAGCATTATTAATATTAAAACAGAGAAAGATGTGTGTGTGTGTGTGTGTGTGTAGGTGACCTTTCAGTTTGTGATTCTGGTGCGGCGCCAGCTTGTCTTACCTCCAAAGTAGGAGCCATCTGACAGCTTGGTCTCTTTATTGCCTTTGGTTAGCACGCTGACAACCCCGTGCTGTATGAAGTACATTTTCTTGCCGATGGTGCCCTCCCTGATGATGTAATCCAACGGCTGGAACACCTCAAACTTCAGCTTGGTGAGCATGGAGGTGACAAAGTTGGGGTCGGCGTTGGCAAAGAGAGGCATGGACGCCACCAGCTTCCGACAGTTAAAGTTGATGATTTCCTGCATGAGCACGCAGAGAAAAACAGTGCAGTTAGCGAGAAAAGAGCTGGCGCTTTACAAAAGGCCTGTCACAATTTCAGACAACATGGATATTAGAGTAACGACAGCAAAGAAATGTCAGCTGTGCAAACATTTGTTTTAGTCTCTCTGATCTCTTGTTTGGATTTGGCTTCAAGAAGAAAAAATACTGAAGTGAGAGGAATGTTGAGCAGTAAAAAAAAGAAGCTTTTAATGCATCACACGCAGAGACAGGAACACTCATCCCACCTCTCGGAGTGGCTCGTTCAGCTCTCCCAGGATGCTCTCCTCGTCGAACATCTTGCCCTGGTAGCGGTGCTCGTAGTAGTCGTGGATTCTCTGCCTCATATCTGCTGGTAGCTTGTGGAAGGACATGTACTGCTCCACCTGTTTGTACTGTGGGGACACAGAGACATACAACAATCAGGTTACTCAAAGGCCATAGTGCTGTAGCACGGATACACAGCCACGGGGAACAGCCGGCATCGAGGTCGCACCAACAAGGAAATGACCGATACATACAGGTTACAGCCAAGAAGGTAGCACTTTTCCAGTCTTTGATCCCGCCTCTTACAGTCTTTCTCCCTCTCAAAGGACAAAAAGTGATCTGACGTAATGTCTCCACCTTGTAAGCACACTGAATATTATTGTAACTATCGTACTGCTTTCCTAAATAATTAAGTCTCTATTGGGAGGTTATAGTACAAATACAAGTACAAGGACAATGAGCTCAATAAGAGACTCTGATGGTGTAAATTTTACTGCGTGTGTATGTGCATGTGATTTAACATCACATAGAGGAAAAAAGGAAATACAGTATGTTTTGTTATTCATTCAGTTAACATACAAATCATACAGATATAGGCAATGACTTAGTCACAAAAAATACTGTAATTGTTATATATATATATATATATATATATATATATATATACTGTAACCAGGTTTATTTTCTAGTAAAGACTAGAAAGTTTGTGTCTACACACTCCAGTCTTCAAGACACTTGTTAAAAATGCAAGTATTAAAATGTGTTGCATGGTCTTTCATTGATGCTACATTACAGGAATCAGAGAAGCAGATCAAAGCACACTGACAGCATCTTGGGAATAATAGCAGGTAGAATCCTTGACCCTCAGTGAATTGAAAAATAAAATAAAATTAACCATTCATACAGCAATGCTCGAGGTGCTCTTTGATCACAATTTCTACACTGCCAACAGCCTTACCACTCAACAACATGGCTGACCTCTGATGTCAAAATGGCTAAAATATCTCTGGATGTACAACATGGAGACGCACAAAAGAGCCTCTTGGAAGTTTACCCAAAAATCAGCCATTTTTAATTTAAGGTTACATTTTAGGCCATTTTTCGCCCCTGTAGAAGCTTTAAGATTAAAAATAAACTCCTCCTACAGATTTGACCAGATTGGCTTTAAATTTTGAATGTGCATTGTCAAATCTGCTCCGAATTTCTCATGCTTCATAAAAGTTAGGGCCTGAACATATCTACATGCCTATATTGACTCATACTCCTGCGTGCTATACTTAATCCACACCCCTTTAGTAAGTCAGGAACCATTTACACTCTTGTGGAGTGAACTGTCATGCTGTACGTCCAACACTAAGAAATTAGCTCCTCTGATGCTTAAAAAATGTGTTCACTGATTAGAAATGTCAAATGAAAGATTTGACAGTTTATATGTCTTGATGCTCTGCTAAATTAAATATTTGTAAAGTAAGAATAAGATGTGGAAAGAAGATTTTGCTTATCCGATCTGTGGAGAGATGGAGGAGTTCTGTCATGGGTTAAGGGTTTGAGTCGTTATCCCCGCAATCCGTTTGGCATAAAATTGAGCATTTACTGATCTGATGATGAAATAGGATTCTCGCACAGGGAAGAAGTTTTGCTCCCCGACGGAAAACTCTGGAAAACAATCGCAGAGCATCTACAGCTCCAGTCCTATTGGCTGCAGCGTAGTGCAGCGAAGATGGCTTGTCTGCGTGCCATGATGACAGGACGAAGATGACAGGTGTAACCCACATTTTGCATCTTGTCTAATGTCTTTATGTCTCACTCATTAGACATGCCACAGCATGGCGCTCTGTTTCAAAGGCGTGGATTATCATCTCCTTCATTCATGAAAGAAATAAAGAAATAACCACTTATCCTCAGCTTTGCAGCATGTGACGATTTCATTCTGCCAGCAAAAGAAAGGGCATCAGTCAAGTGAACAAACACGAGATAATGTCTTATTGCTATTATATTGTGACGAGTACAACTGTATGACATACAGTAGCTCAGTGTCTCAGTCAAAGCAATTTTATATTAAGTTATCACGACCGAGTCTGAGAGGAGGAGCTGACAAGGATGTAAAGACACCGACCACGGGGATGCTGCTATGGGCTGATAACACCCCCTGTGATGGAAAATTATCTCATTGTTGCACTGCCTCAGAAGATCCCTGCTCCGCCGCTCTTCTTGGCGAAATCAAATTATAGTCAGTATTAAGGAGGTAACCATTCGACCATCAAACTCCCTCGGTTCAGGCTGCAGGAGATCCACAGGATTGATTCTTTCTTTCCTTCTTCCTTTAGTTCGACATTTTGGATTGTACTCCCAATCGATCAAAAGATACATACCATCATATCTGTATGGTACGAGCAGTCTGTTAGCTTAGCACAGGGGAAACATCTAGTTTGTCCGAAGGTAGCAATATCTGAGGGTAGAGTCTATTAGCTTTCCATCTTGGTAATAATTACAGAAGTAGTATACCTTGCCTATTGAGAAGATATATAATTGCATTTTCCATTTCATTTCACAAGTCCCTGTCTCTCCCTGTCTTAGTTTTGGCCATTCTTTGGTCTGTTTCCCATTCAAAACTTTTCTTTTTCTTTCTGTTTTTTTCATGCTATTCATTTTTCCCAATTCCCCTCTCTCTCATGCAGCTCTCCAAACAGATGCAAATTTCTACCAAATAAAATATGAATAATTCATTTCCCTACAGAGATGTCAGCCACTTAATTATACTTTCTAAACATTTATTTTTCTCCACTGTTCTGTCTCCGACTTAATACCGTTGCATTGCATGGTCAAAAGGTATCGGCCATGCAATGAGGCTAACTGAAGTCTGAAATATTTGCACCCACAAATGTATGAATAAAAAATGGACTACATAGTAGTTTGCACTTTATAACAGATGCTCCACCTACTATGTGTAGCTCAATCTTGCGGATGTGAACGTGCATGAGAAGTCATTTGTATACTGGAGTAAGTATTAAGCTTCTGAGAGACAGGTAGTCTCCAAAAATACAGCTATCAGTACATATCATATCTCATTTAACTGGATTACCAATAACACTGGACACATTGTCATTACAGAGATTCATGGTGCCCAGAGGATGAAGCCTAATAACTTTGGTGATCTTCTGACTTTTTCTGTAGCACCGCCATGAAGTTCACATTTATTGTTTTTGGTGTCAATGTCTTGAAAACTATTGGATTCATTGCTATGAACATTCATCTTCTGCTCAGGACCAATCCTGAATAAAATGTTGCATTAAGTACTAATAAGTAAATGTTAGGATGTGAACACCCCAAAGCAAAAAACATGGCAAACTTTATACCTGCTTAACATCAGCATATCAGTACTGTCTTGTGAGCATAGTATTTAGCAAACAGCACCTTTGTGCCTAAGCAGAGCTGCTAGCACAGCCGCCTGCTCTATTTTATTGCTTAAAGTCTGCAATAAACGCATAGATGCACCATTATCTCTTTCAAAGGTCTCGGAACACATTTTAATTCACACTTAAAGATAACTACAGTAGAGCAATAACGCATGGGAATGACCATCAACATACCCGACATCAGCAATCCATTTAGAGGATCATCAAGAATGCCAAGTCACCTTCTTAGTTGCCAAGAGAAGAAAGTACGCATCATGCATTGATCATTAAGTGCTGTATTACTTATTGACGTAATCAGGCAAAAGTTAAGAGGTTGTGAATGATCAACGGTTGAGGAGATTCCCTTTGCTCTTCACAAACACCATGTTGCTACTACATATTTGCATATAGATACAATTCTGTAGAAATGATAACGTGACATGAACACGGCAGATGCTTTAGAAAGCATACATTTACCGTGATATTAAATGTACAGTACTATATACTGACACTATATGCCCATTTGATGTGGTTTTGGTTGTACTATTATATTACCTCTGGGGCTTGTCAACAGTCCTTGACTCAGCAATAAAAGTTGCGTGGCAGACAGGGAGGAAAAGGGAATGTAACAGGGTTTATATTAATGCCATCAGTCAGGTCCAGACTAATGAGAACAGCTCTTTCTGTAAGGCAGAATCAGACTTAAGCCCCTCAACATGTTGACAGCTGTGTCCTTAGGTTGATTGTATGGGGGGAAGCATGAGTTAACCTCTACATGGCACTGAAAGTTATTGCTATTGTTGGATCAAATATATCCTTTTTTTATCAGCACAGACATGATGTAGCTTAAATGAGGAAAACAATAAAAAAGGGTTTTTTAATAGTTCCCTTGCAGCATTAATACACTTCTACGCCTCTTGGAAAGAAAGGGACAAATCTAGAAGTGCAAATAGCCTCCTCTGATGACTATTTACTGTATTTCCAAAGGTCTTGATTGGGGGATTGAAGCAGGGGAACAAAACATCTCTAGAGCCTCTTCACCCACAAATAATCAGCTTTGGGCCTCTTATTAACTATTCTCCAAAGAGCCATGTTTAATTGCCATGTGTAAATTGGAGACTTAGAGGGGAGGTGCTGCAGCACCCCATTGCCATTTCCTTCCAAAGCCATTTGGGACTGGCATGCCACAACACGCTACTCATATTCAAGTCCCTCCTGGGTTACCCTGATTTCATCGCTAACTACCAACAACAAACAGAACATCACTCAAGATATCACACGCTGAATTATATGAATATTATACTATTAAAAGAACCTGAGAGGAGAAATGAAAGGATCAGGGGTCTTCTATAAAGTAAGTAAGACAAGATGGATCACAAAGTCACCTACGAATGAGATTATCTCTTTTGTTTGGTGTCCTCCATCCCCATCTCTGTATATACATTTCAACTGTAGAGGGCCGCGGCGACAGATAAGCAGCGGCTTACAGAGAGCTGGAGTGGCAGGCGTATCCTGTATGCACGGTCACATGTGTAGCCATCTTGTGCCCCCAATCTGGAGCGACGTAATTCCCTTTGTGTGATAATGGTTCTCAACATGACGGAGACAAGAGGGAGGAATCCTTGGGGGACTTTGGCTGATGCTTAACCCATTTCGGCTCACAATGTTTTAGGCTAACTGCTCGCCTGGTAATACAAGAGTTCAGTGTGGGGATGAGAGGCCCTAACAGATTATTGAACACTGCTATTACTGGGGTTTTATAATACAGGAGTCTACCCTACAATAAAAACACTAAACACTACAGTATTGTTCTTTTGTGTTTTGCTGTATAATTTGACAGGAGTGACATTATACTCTTGTACGGACAGTTACAGTACATTCAATTAAGGTTGGTAGATACAATAACTGATGCAGAAAGAAAAAAGAGTAAAAGAAAAGGCAAATAACTTTACTTTTAAATATCCAATGCCAACATAATGTGAAAAATAACCATTTTGTTAATTTGACTAATTATTTATTATCATTTATCAAGCAATGTTTTTCTTTTGGCATTTACTGCTTTTTCAGTTTATTATGGAAATTCAATATATTTGGGTTTGGACTGTTATTTGAAAAAAAAACTTTCATTGTGAATGATTCATAATGGGACATTATTGCAGTATTTGCCTATTTCATAGATCAACGATGGATTTGAAAAATCAGTCAACTATATCAGTATTAATATCAGTCAAATGTCAGAGCCCTTGGTGCAACTGAACTGAACCGAACCAGCAAGGAGAACAGACTTCAAATCAAAATACCACTTGTGTAGTGTGTATCACTTTAAAATGTAACTAAAATCCCATGACTAGAGCATTCGGTGACTAAGGCTCTGCACCTCGAGGACTTTAGAGTCACCGAGTACATAAGGGAGTGCTGAGGAGAAGCTGACATGATGTCCAGCTTCAACCTGTCTCTATTCCATTCAGATCTGACGTGGACCCGACGTAACCTGTGCAGTCAGATGCATCTGTGACAGATTGAGTTGCAAACACAGAGAGAATACACACACGTTAATATTCTGCACTCCCAGCCTCTGTTTACACACAGAAAAATACTGGCATAGTGAAGATGAATGTAATAAAGCAATTTTTCATCTCAGAGGGAGCCACATTTCAAGCCCCAGTATTAAGTGTGATTGTTGGAATCTCTACTTTGTGTAACAGTTAACAGACTGCCTGATTCCTATTTAAGAGCTCATTTAAGTCTGCTTGCTAGCTTCTGACAGCCCGGGCATTTATCACATGGTGCCACATTGTAATAGAATTCTATTCAGAACAGATTATACTCCGGCTTTCTGATGATAATTTTCACCATCATTGAGGGGAGAGCTTTTTTTTTTCCTTCCCGCTTTTCTGTTTCCCACTGTACTCTTCCGAGGTTTCCTAATAGACTGATTTTCTTCATCATAGTTCCCCAGAAGGGTCTCACTCATTTGTTTCCCCATCTAAAATGTACCTGATACCTGGACATCACCCCTACATGCCAGCTGGACAGATGGCCTCACATACAGCCACGCAGCCGTGTGTATGACAGCTCCATGCTCTACTTTTTACAGCTCATTTGCAGTGGATGAATGCAGATCCATGTGTCACATCGAATCCAGCGTGAGAGTCAGAATCTACCCTCCACGCCACTGTGGCAGTAGTGGGTGTGAATCTGTTACAGCCTGATTGTGGCTAATGTTCATGTTTGTACTGCCATTCACACTTGCATTTTGTAATGTAGTAAGCAAAACTATCCTAGCGCATGCCAGTGATCTGTGGGGCTGCATAGCGTCTACATTGCAGATAAGTCACGTCATCAATGCTACTTCACAGATTGGTGGTGTATGCAGATGATGCAGTTTTTAAGTGTTGCTTAGAGCGTCTTTGGAATATCAACATAACGGCATATTTTGGCATCCAAACACAAAAACTAGCTTGCCAACTGAGTTTTTTTTCCAACATTTACTAATGAGTCCAAATGTCTAATTCTTCATATTTCAAGGTCTGTAATCAGCTATGCACGAGTTTAGTCAGCGTACCAAATTAAGTATTGGAAGTGTCTCTGAACACTGCAATGTTGTTCAGAAACCAACAAAGGCAGTGGGACCAAAAAGAAAGAAAAAAAAAAAAACATTTCATGGCTTTACATGAACACGATTGAGAACTGAAAGAATCATTCAACTTCATTTTCATGAAACACTGAAAACACAAACAACCGCTTTGTGCAATCCTGTTTCATATAACGTGTTAGAAGGACACATTAGAGCTTTTCCGTGTCCTTGTACATGAAGTACCCACTCTGAGACCGAGTTTCAATAACGCTCATAATAGTGCCGACAAGAGAGAACAGATTCATATAAACGCATATACTATTATTAAAAAAAAAATCCACCATACATTATGCAAATATTTAAAGAGAAAACAATTTTCTTCTTTGAACAGTGTCTCAGAACAGTGAATTTGATATTTCAAACCAGCTTAATGTGAGTGATTCATATTTACTCAATGTGTGCCATAACCCTCTTCTTTTTAAATTATTATACCAGTCATATGCTGCCGTGTTTCACATATAATTTATTGTATTGTAATGGTAAACATATTACCATGTGCATGCTGTGTGTGGGATATATGAATTGCCTACTGACAGTAAGCCCACCTGCAAAGTACATAAGCCCTTCAGTCACATCATAGGTTGCTTAAAGAGATGACTGATTACTTAAGGAGATGACTATTTGAGATGTTACACAGAGCCACTGCATCTTAGTTCAACTAATGAGATGGTATAAAATCACAGGAGTCTATAATAACTTGGCGTATGATGGCTGCTGTGTTAGTGGTGTCTCAGTCAGCAGATTTCTCTCTCCAGGCTGACTCCCAGCAGACGGGAACAGCTGTCCCTGTCGTGGCGGCCCAGTGGCCATCTGAAAACAGCCACCTGCCTTCTCAAAACTCCAGGGATTGACCGATGGATTGTCCACTTCTTGAGTGTGCGGATTATGGTATTAGTCTAACACGGAAAAAGCAGAGAGCGAAATCTCCGGGAAGCAGATCCCATTGTCACACGACTGATGCGAGAGCCCAATGACAAAAAGGGTTTATGTCTTGGAAGGAACTAACCCTGATAAGCAGGCAGGAGGAGTGGGTATGGTACAGTGAAGTAGGAATGACTACTATCTGGCTCCCACAGCCAGATGAGCACAACGGTGACAGTGCACCCATAGAGGGCCTTATCACTGAGGCATTTGGGAAGATAAATGAGGAGAATTTGCACTCCTATAAAACTAATTGCAGTCTGCAGTAATAACCTTTCTGCAGGCTGGCACCGTGGGAAGCTGTGCGAGAGCGCAGGGGAGCCTCTTTAGCTAGCTGGGGGATTTTTAAGGAGCCTTAGGGGCTGATCCCAAAAAACGTCTGCAAATGGCTTTGGTACCACTTGCTGACTGGTGCTGAGACAGGCCAGCTGTTCAGTCTACTTGGCAGCAAGGCTTCTCTATAAAGCAGGCTAACAGACGAGTGGAAAGTGCTGGATTCCTCCTCTTTCATGAAACAGCTACTCAGATCAGCAGCATTAGTCAGGGGCCGATTTTACTTTTTGGACTTTTCACCTTTTTAGCCGGTGAGTATCTGGTGGAAAACTAGTTTCTCTTTTTTTTTGACTCCCCCCAAAATTAGTGAGGGGTTTATTTATCCATGTGCCCTTTTCTGCTTTCCAATATGTAGTAACACACAACCATAACATCATCTGTTCCTCGGCTCTTTGGCCTGGTTCTTTTTCTCTCCCCTCTTTCACTCCCACTCTCCCCATTTCACATTGTGTTTTTTTGGGTGGCGGGGTGGGTGGGGTCTCTGAAACCTCTGCCTGTAATCCGTAGAGGTCATCCTCTCCTCTCTCCTCCTCACCACAGACGGTGGGCAATGTGGCAGCCTCGCATCTCAGCTCATTATCGCCCATGCTGGGTCCACAGAGGCCACGGCACTGTGGAACACGGCTCGGCCTTCACAGCCAACTGTCAGGGCCTTCTTTTCCCTGAACCGGGGAGGCTACGGTTCCTGTCTCTCTATGGTTCCACCGCAAAAACCCATCCAGCCAAAAACAAGTTTCTTCTTTTCGTCACAGTGAGACAAGCCACATGAAACAAATACTGCACTGCATGAGTTGAAAGACAACAAAGGTGAAACCCTTAGCACCCAATTGCCGCAATTTGAGTCCAATCTTATTCTCTTTCTCAGAATCATAACTCAATCTATTACTTCAGTATCAAAAGTGATAGTTGTCAGTACATCTATTGCAATCCGAATCTTCTAACAGCAAATGTAACTGTAATGTGTCGTGTTTTTTTCATCTAATGTGTTTTTGACCTTGGAGTTGTCTCAATGTCACACTTTAAAAAAAACCCTGGTATAGAGGACTGATGATTGTTTTCTCTTTTTGGAAGGGACGTCCTAGCGTGTTTAGTGGCTGAACAAACACCAAGGGAACTACATTTTTGGGGTGAACTGCTGCATTAAACGACCAAATAAAACCAAAGCTCTTAGACGAGGACAAACCAGCATCCTGCCTCACCTGCCTCTCTTCAAAATAAAACCGAGGCAACACAGCTGTCAGCGACACGTCATCTTGACTCACCTTCTCCTGGTACTGCCGTCGAGACGAGTCGAGGGATTGGATTAGTGCGGTGGCGTGGCCCACAAACATGGCGTAGCAGGTAGCGCCCACAATCATGCTGAGGATGGTCAGCCACACGTCTGTCATGCCCACCGGGGGGTACATGCCGTACCCGATACACAGCATGTGGCTCATAGCTTTGAAAAGTGCGTAGGAGTACTGCTGTCCCCACGTGTCATTCTGGAGGAAACAGAGGAGATGGGGTGAGTTAGGGTGAGTACATTGGGGCATTTTATCTTCCTATCTCTGCCTCTGTCTCTCTCTCTCTCTCTCTCTCTCTCTGATAAGGGTGTTGATTGCACATTAAAGGTCAATGAGAACCCCAGACAGCTCACACACATACACGCACACATCCAATTACTTAAGACAAAACTAATGGTAGAAGTCCACTCCCTGATTGCCTGGGTTCAATACAGAGCAGCCGGCGGGTTTAAACATACTTTACAATATGTAGACATTTGGAGCAGGCAGACGTTTGGGCGAGAGCCTAAAACAGAGCCCTGAGAACGGGCGGATGGAGCGTGAGACACTGGAGGCTTGCATGACAGAAAGTAGGTCAGCTATTTAGAAAAAATGTGATTTCTCTGTGAGTTTTTCTCATTTGTAGATAAATTGCCCCCTTTTTCCTTTAGTTCCCGGTGGTAGTTCATGGCAAATCAATATCAACTCTCTCCTGGGGGTGACATGTCCAAATTGCTTTCAAACTCATTTCCACAGTGAAAAAAGCTGAGAGAGATAGCAATTTTATTAGTGCCCTCCTGCAAAGGTAAAGGAGCGATGACCCAGCAAGATAATGGGACGGCTACTGTAAAAGAAGACAAAAAAACGCCTCTTAATGATTCTAATCAGAGCCAACCCAACCGCGCCTGAGTCAATACACACTCTTTGTCTAGCAGGTAATGTGAGCAAAACACGAGGAGCTCTCCGTCAGAGAGGTGGATGCCCTCGGGGCTTGAATTCGCTCAGAAAGATATATTTGTTATTCTGTCACATTTAGAGCCATTCTTCTAACTTAACGCAATTAATTAGACGGTGTTTACTGTGTGGAACAAAACAAACTCTGTTTTGATGTTAATGAGAGGCTACATCCCTCACACAGGATTTTCAACTAAAGTACATTATGAGCGTTCCTCCTCACATCTCAAGGCCTCTGCTCTCCGAGATGCAAAGGGCGGCTTGTGGGTGCAGAAATCTGAGGAGGCGGCTAGTTGCAACCTCTGGAGAAGTTTTGGAAAAGTGAGCCCATATTCTTCCAGAGTTACTGAGATGGAGGTATCAAAACATTTAAGAAAGGGAAGACTACATTTTTAGTGTTTAATGGTCATGAGTAAAAGTAAAACAGCTTGTTATTTAGAACATAACAGGAAAGGAAATATGTATAAATATATATATATAAATGTCTCATATTGCTCTGCAGGAGTGCCTTTCTATATTGTAGTTTTCTTTATTAAAGCATCTGTAATGTACCTATGGTTTAAATATGTTTTTCAGAATAAACCAAAGAGAAACAGCAATGATATCCTTGTTTATAGTTTATATTATGTTGCCTGACAGCTCAGCCTTGTGGAATTTAAATTAATCCTCTTGCAACTTGGAATAATTAACTTGTATCTGAATCTAAAAGCATCTTCAATGGTGATGATGATAATAGTCAAAAATATTAGAGGAAATGGTCACGGTTTCGAGGTCACAACATGCAGCATCTTAGTCTGAGTGTTGCCGGTTTGATCGCCAGCGCGGACGTTGCCCATGAGGAGGACCACCTCAGTGTGTGCATCAGACAGGTATGGAAGACAAAACTTAAATGAGCTAATGTATGCAACATCTCAAGGGACAGTGGTTTGCAACATCTGTCGTTTCTTATGATTAAATGTAACAAGTGAGCATGTCAGGGACGCAGTGAGGCATGATGAACCAAATGCATCATACCTTGAGCGATGTAACTACTCATGTGACATCTGTTCTGGCACGGAGAGCTGAACACACAGCTGACTGGAAGCTGGTTTATATATAACTCAAATTTGGCTTTCCTTTAATTTGTTTCATCTGTCATCTTTCTGTGAATAAATGTAGGAATGTGTATTATTATTATTATTTTAGCCTGTATTATGAGTATCAAATCATCAGTATCATTTTTTTTTTACAACAAGAACTGTGACTGAAAATGGCTGTGATTATTGGATGGTTACTAAACCACAACATATCAGATAAACTGACAGAGGGAAACCTGCTTGGTTTAAAATGTCACCAATAAACCCATACAGTCCAGGAAGCTTTCATCACACAAAAGCCCAAGCATTGCCCTATTGGCGCATATATCGACATGAATATTGATAAGCCATCAGATAGGGAACCACTCTTCTCCACTGCATTCCTTAAGGGTTAAACATATATTGATGTATTGGTCGGTGTACTGAAAAGAGAAGCGTTGACTTCTGTAGGAGCAATCCTTATTGAGTGTGCACCACAATACCTGGAGCTACATTCTTGTAACGTGCTAGTTTAGCACGAGAGCCGCGAGCTGCGGGTGACTCGCCATCCGTCGCACATCAGGTGTGACACAGTCCGCCTCCATGAGCAAATAAAAGATGACTTTATTATGAGTCAGGCTTTAACAGAGACTCTACTCCAGCAGCTGTTTTAACAAAACAGGAAAATTAAAGCACAGCAGTGCGCACTAGAAACTGTCGATATCCAACCAATATTGAATAAGGGCCGTCTGCCCTCTTCGTAAAATCAATGTCCCCTTGCATAGCCTCAGTATCTCGTTCCTTTCACAATATGGACAGATGTCAGGTGCTCCAAATAAATTACAAAAATAATCAGCAAATTGAATAAAGAGATAGATAAATATATTTGATTCAGGGCTTAAAATGACAGATATGCGAGGCAATCTTACCCAGGATGCTAAAGGGGTTTTAGTACGGTAATTACTGAAGCTGACAGATGAGATAAGACATAATCTGATTCTGAAAGACAGGGGGGGGGGGGGGACTCGGTCGCAAGGAAAAAGCACTCACCACCATCTTATTTTTGGACACCCAACAGTCGGCGGGGAAGTCCTGCAGCATGGGCACCAGGAACTGCAGGCAGCCGTCCCAGTGACACAGCAGCAGCATCATGCCGATCAGGTTGACTATCCTCACCATGGCACTGGCGAGGTCATAGGTCATGTGGAAGATCTGAGGGGTGGGAGAGGAAGGAAATGGGTTAGGGTAGGTTGATGGTCAAATCCCTGACATGTCTCTCGATTACAATGCACACACACACACACACACACGTCCTCAAGGGAGATTTTCTTCCTCCATAAGCAGTTTAATACATTCTGGGTGTATTCTTTGATCACGTCATGCACGGGGTTTGTGGTTTAGGAATTACACGACAGTGTACTTAGCCTGTAGAAACCACCATTTTGCCTTGTTTTCTACAATGCACACAGATGAGCTGGTGGAAGCAGATGTTGCTGTACTGAAAACCGTCCACTGGGGACGGTCAGCGGACTGGGACCAGGGCTTTTTTCCCCCTCTCCCCTGCTGCTGAATCGCTCTTATCATCAACCACTCAGCCCAAACACAATAATGCTACAAGGGTAGAGGTGGCTGCACTCCTGGGGTGACAGTGTTCACAGACTGGGTTTGTTAATCCTAATGATAAATATACTCATAAGGCGCTCCAGGACTTCTGGGCTGGTGTAGATTTTAATGGCCTCAACCATTCAAAGCCTCTTAATCCCATTGAAGACCACGGTGTGCACTGCTAACCGCTCCACTCCTAATTAAAATCCACTCAGCGCCTTTTAAGGGTTCGTGACTGAGAGGGGATATTTCATCTGCACTGTAGTTGCCGATGAAGAGCAAGATGAAGACATTGACATTTTTGTCACCCTAAATTTTAATCCAAGCCCTTGTTCCAAGCACTGGGCTTGTTTATTTCTTAATGCATATGTTGGTACACATCTGTGTATTTTCTGCGTGTGCGTGTTAAGAAGAAGGCTTGCAGGGATCAGTGTGGTGTTTGTCCGGGACAGTGTGGGTCCTGCACCATCGAATCACATTAATTTAGCTCCGTCAACAGGCCAGCATGTAGCCAGAGGTATGCCCGGGAAAATGTGCCCGGGCGAGGAGGGGAGTCAGACTCTCTCAGAGTGGATGTAGACATCTCCGCTCACGCACTCGCTGTGTCCACACAAACACACACACACACACACACACAGAAAACTAACACATTCCTCTACCACTCTGTCCCTTTTCTTCTTTCTGTGGGCTCTTGTTCAAATGTTTAGCCTTCAGCACTTTTACACCTCAGCAGCACCTTTTCTTGCTCAACCCACCAAATCCCCTCATTTTCAACACTTTAGGAGACAGTCTTTTCTTCAAACGCAACATAAATAAGTTACATTATGTAATAAGCAATTTCGCGTGACGTCAAATTTCCTACTTGAGCCGTAATGGCGTTCCACGACATTAAAGTGTTAAATTCACTCTGTGGCGGATGAATAAATTACGAGGTACTCCTTTCCATTTCCCACATTGAGCTTGATATATTTTTCATTTGTGAAATAGTATGTTCAGACAGGAAGGGGAAGCTTTATAAAATACAGGCTGTCCTTGAATCTAGAAAACTTGCTAAGGAGAATGTGAACTCCAATACAACAATTTCTGGGGCAAAAACATGAAGCATATAACGCACTCTGTGTACATTTTAATTGACAATTTACCATTGCAATATTACATTTACCCTCAGCCTCTCTGCAAGACACTTTATGCCTGACTACAAGCAGGATATTTAAGTGTAAAGGGGTGATTATAATAATAATGAGAGGAGAGAGAGAAGCGTGATTGAGACAAATCAATGAGTTATGATGCAGAAATAATATAATTAATGTGAGAGCAGCGCATTACAACACAATAATCCACAAATGACTTTGTATTTATTAATTTGGGAAAACTTATCCAATTACTCCTTCCGTGCTTACCTTTCACAAGAAATGCCACCTGAGGTTAACGTTTAACTAACAATCGTGAACAAAAGCACATTTTAAATATATACCTAGTTACATCTTGGAAGCTGAAATTAATCCAACAACAGGAGAATTATAACGGTTTTCTGCAACACTGATTTGGTGGTCGTTTGTGCTGTATATTGTTGATAATCTGCAGCAAAAAAAATGTAATTGTAATTGTGAATGTGCTTTTCACATAGATCAGGACAAGAACACGCTCATGATTTTAAAAAGTAAATTAATTTAAGAGTCCCGACGTTGCACGACAAGACAGTTCCCCATTTAAGAAGATCCGAAATAAGATATAACACTGGCTCATTGGGAAATTACCCTTGCTCTGACTCATGGGTTGATCTACTGTCTTAAGTGTGTCATGCACGGTCCCATCCAATTGCATTGCGTGGGTTGTCCTAGAACCTGTTAATATACTGAATTTGTAGTCTCTACAGTGTCATTTCATTTCTGAAGCACTATAAATACCTATCGGCCCTGCCTGCATGACTCACTGATGTTCAACAATAACTCCTGCTACATTACGACTGTACTGTGCCCTCAAAAGACCTCTGGCACTTAACCACTGTGTGGAGAATAAAGCCTATTAGAGCTGTCACAAGTAATGCCATGCAAATCTCCGGTTTGTAACCCAAAGTGTGCTGTCACTGGAAGAAGGTGATTCCCCTATCTCAATCAATTCAAATACACCCGTTGCATGCAGGGAGACTTTCCAGTTATGAAAAATTGTCCCCAAGATTGGATCTGTTAGAAGGTTGTTAAAGGATCATTATTCTGAGGCAAAAATGAGATGTCTGTCTCCTTTCCCTCCCCTTTCTCAGCTCTACCAAATTGTCACTGAGTCCGTGCTCTGTGGAATATAACATGTACTGTACTATAACAATAACGCACATGCAAATTCAAACACTGTTTGCATACGCGGCATTCCACAACAGCGCATTACATGGAGGATGATGGATTGCTGACCACTTCCTTTTAATTGATAGGAACACAGAGTGAGGCTGGCAGCATTAGCATCAGCATAAACAAGAGTGCTGTGATTGATGAGGGCACGGAGATGCAACACAAAAGCCTGTTGTTTCTCTCGCCACCCTCATTAGATATGCTGATAGCTGCCTTTTTTTAATTTTCAAACATGGTTCAGAACACGTAACCTATATTAAGTCAACGCCAATGAAGCGGTTTCATGAATGCAACGAATGAAATAACATGGTTGTAAGCATTTTTGATATCGAGGCTGTATTTTATTAATACTAATCATGTGGGAAATAAACACTTCAGTTACCGCCACTTACACGGCAAAACAAATATTAGAATGGAAATGAAACTGAGAATAAAACAACTATGAGTGCAACTGGAAATACTATGATTAGTACAGTGCAATCTCTTGCTCTGCTGACTACTATTGCTGTCTATTACTATCATCACCACAGCCTCCACCATCACTACTGCTGTTTACCACAAACACAGGCATCCTTATGTACACAGTTTTACATATACATGCAGGGAAACCACACGCCGAGTGGGTGAAGGCAGCTGCCGAGTCATCGCAAACAGATGGAGTGAGAAGAGCGTGATCCAGGTGAGAGAATAGATGCATATGTCCCATGGTGCTGATGGTAGCTGCCCAGACACATTTGATGTAGCACTATATATGGAGGCAGCTGTTGTTTGGTGCAAGCGCTGCTAATGATGATGAATGTTTGGCACGAAGGGCAACCGACGTAAGAAAAAGCAAAATTATTTACCCATAATGATTTTTCTGATGCCGTTTTCCTGTCTGAACCTCGACACATGTCCCCATCTACCTCAAATCTCTTTTGCTTTTGAGTTTCACGGCTATGCACTAAATTAAACCCTTTATTAATTCAATTGTTGAATTACTTTTTGGGTCGGTTCCCCATAATTCAATGATTAAGTTAAATTGTACAAGTTAATTTCTACAGCAGTTATTTAATGATTAGCAACGCAGTTTTATACATGTTTTAATATTTTATACTACTCTGTACATTAATCTGCACTTAACTGCTTTTCACACTTCTGGCTGGACGTTAAACTGCTTACTAATCTAATCTTTTGTTGTAGTGCAGACAAAAATGATGAACAGCTCTCCAATTAAATAATTTACTATCATGTTTAATGCACTAATAAATCATGTAACTCATTAAACTTCTCATTTTATAAAATATGTGATGGATATGCTGCTTGTGTCATCTTTCTCAAGAAGTAGCGTAAATGTAATTAATTGACTGCACGGTTTGTATTATATTTAACAGATATAGCGTGTTAATAGCCACACGCTGCATCCTCCTGTTGATGAGTACCAACGTTTATCAGCTAAATCAATCCATGAATATCGTGGTGTAATTTTTAATCATCCCACATGACGGTAGATTCTGGGAGCAGGCTGTGGGCAGGGGGTTAGATTTCTCACTATAAATGCCTTGACCAAAATGTCATGCTCATGCATGCTGTCATGGTGGATGAAGCACATGTGGAGAATGAGAAGTAGGCTTGGGAGTGGACCACTGGGAACACCCTTCCATCATCTGTCTAAACAGGCCTGGAGGGCTCAGATCACAAAAAACACTCTAACTCTGCTCCCCTACCAAGACGTGGGTTTGTGCAGGATTACATATTTTTTGTGTAATAGTTTAAGCAAATCCACTCTGGGTATTGATATCACACAAGGCTCATTCAGAATGTTGAGGACCTGTCACCGTTGCCTGCAAGCCTCATTGTGCACTCAATAATGGCCCATTAAATATATTCTTCCTTCTTTTCTTATCTCTGAGAGACCAGTCCTTGGCCAAGGTAATGGGTCAGTGAGTCGGAGGCTGATTAGTTAATTTACCTTATTTAAATATTTTTGTATAGATTTACTGGGTGGAAATGAGCGGCACATCACTCCTTCCTCTGGACCCACAGGGCAGCCACATGGCTGACTTCCATCAAAGCACCTTAGCATTTTATTGACGTATCGCTTTGTTTCTCCCTAACTGCAGCACGCAGCCACTTAGGCGGACAGTCATACATCTCGACAATGCAAGATGCCAATATTAATAGAGATCTTCCTCCTTGTGATAAATAAAAACAGTTAGTGTGGCATAGCTCCTTGCACCGAAAGTCATTTGACTTCACACCTTAAAATAAAAATCTTCTTTGTCTTTCAACTCTCTGTAAAATGCCTCAGCTCTTGTCTCATAAATTAATCTCCATCCACGCTAAAAGCAACATTTACTGGGTCGGCGGTTATGTTGTAGGCATCAGGCACGACGGGAGGAAGCCCTCGGAGCTCAGTCATTAATGCACTGCCTTGAATCTGATTTAGCAGGATGACTAATCTCATTCGAGTCATTGGTTCGACAACAGGAGAAAACTCCAATGAGGAGAATATCCAGCCACAGTCGTATTTTTATCCCGGTGGAAAGTGACAAGAGGAAGCTGACAAGAGGGAGACGGGGGAGACGCCATAAGGATGGCCTGCTCTGTGCGTGATGGATAAATGCTCACCATGTTGAATGCCATTACGCATGACTATATAGCCACCACAACCGAAACCTTTGTAAACAACATTCTGCCAACATGGCAGTTGTAAAAAAAAAAAAAAATTAAAGTGGAAATGAGAGCAATCAGCTAATTAATGACAGCTGTGATTAAAAAAGGACATTGATGATGGAGATAAATGGGCTGGTGGGGGAATGGGGCATTGACTCAGTTATGCAAAAGGATACTGATGGTGTTAATGGTGCACCAATTACAGTCTTTGAGGAGGTGAAGATGATATGATTGCAGTTTTCTTTCACTTTTTTTTGCTGAAATATCTAAAGAGCATTTTAAGATCTGGATTTAAATGAATAATTATAATAAGTTGTGAGGACCTGCTGACACAATAGACTTTACATTCATTTGTGAACAGGCTGTTTACTGTCAACATAAATGTTACATCCCATACTTCAGAGTGACTCAGGAAGAACTGAGTTACATTTTACGTGGACTATTGAACAAGCCTGACTCGACTGCCGATCTCACAGTCTAACCAGCTTAGTGACGGGAAGATGCGGTGATTAAACAACGGATCATTCATTAATAACAGGGCTACTTCAAAATCAAAGAATAGGCCCACATTTATTAATCAGGGCACTCTCATGAGAAAGTGGCGCCATCAAAGTACTAGATGCATTTTGAATTTAATAGCGATAATCTAAAAACAGCTGGGGAAGCGCATAGAAACAGCTGTTTGCGGTGCTATAACAGCTGTTTGCTGCTTGCGTCTCTCTCTCTCTCTCTCTCTCCCACTGAGAGCCCATTCGCTTCCCTTTTGTTCCCCCTTCTGTCTGTGGATTGCTACAATGTGGAAAATAGAATTAGGACCATGAAGTCTATTTACATCCACGGGGAACAAACAGCATAAGAAATGGTGTGTCAGTACTAGACTGCACCCGTACCACACACACCCAGCTCCGTCCATTATTCTGAAACAACTAAGCAATACTCACGTGCATCTCGACCAATAATGTTGTTGATTTTACAACTTAAACAGAGGGAGATCAACAACCAAGAAAAAAAGACACCCTTAATACATAATAAGAATAAGACAGTAATCATGTACAATATGTTTTAAACAGTACCAATATACTTAAATCCAATGGAGGAATAAGTAATCATGTCTGTTTTTAAATATCAATAACAGTATGGTTTACAAGTAAATATCCTGCATTTATTATTACCGTATTATTATTTAAGTATAAGCATTAAAATAAAGTAGACATTTAGAATGCCTCATATCAAAATCATATCCTTATTGATGCATTAATAAATGTTTTGAATTAACGTTGCAGCTGGTGTTTTAATCATTCGGGTAACACTTTAGATTAGGGAACACATTAACCATGAACTAGTTTCTTATAAGCTTATTCTTATTAAGTGGTTTACAACAACTCCCTAACTATTGATTAACTATCAATAAGCAGTGATTAGGAAATTATTGATGGACAACTCCCACAGTAGTTAATGGCCTAGTAGTTGCAGAATATGATCATGCAGAATAAGGCATTAGTAAGTGATTTATAATGGCTTAAAAACAGCCAATATGCTACTAATATGCATGCTCATAAGAAACTAGTTCATGGTTAATATGTGTTCCCTAATCTAAAGTGTTACCATCATTTGATATACTGCTGGATAGATTTGAAGATATAGCTATATTCATATTCAAAAAGATAACATCATGGAGGTGCAGTATCTCCGACAATAATTCATAAAATAATGTAGGTCTTCTTTGATTGTCTTCTTGGAAGTCCCACCGGAGCACTTTTGGGGGTCAAGCATCATGCTCAAGGACACTTCAACGATTGGTGGTTATGTGCCAACCTAAACAACCCAAACTGGCACAGTGTGCCCTCCTAGGACATGCAATTATACTCCATGTCAACAAAGCATGCACACACAGGAAAACACACTCAACATACATACATACATACATACATACATACAATATATTAGAATTAATTGACACTTCATTCATTGCAATGCACTCAATGAAATATTTGCCAAATATGTACGTGCAGATGTCAGATTATGATCTCCCTTGACCTGTCAAGCAGTTTCATTGAAAAAAGGATGGAGGCAGCAGTAGATTTTGCACCTTTATATCTTCCTGTTTTTTTGTGATTTCACTTATAAAATACTGATGTTGTGGCTGAGGATGATACCACGCATGGGAGTTAGTTATAGTCCTCGACGGATTATGAAACAGATTTACGACGTGACCGGGTTATTGCTGTGCATGTCCAGGTCACACTGGAATTTTTTGAGTGAGAATGTGAATTAAATGATGAGCGTAGTCACCTTTTTTCTGAAAGGTTTTTATTTGGTCTCTATGGTAAATATGCTATAAGATTTTATGAATCTTTTTTTAACAACTTGACAACAGACAAGACAGTCTCTTGTCCATTGCTGAAATGTTTGGCGACCCCCTTTAGACACTTCACCTGCAATACATTTTCCCTGATTTTGGCATGAATTACTTCTCATCTCTTCAATATATTTGACATTGTTTTGTTTTTTCCTTTTTCTTCTTCTGAATTCCTAAAATCCCTTATTCTCCGCAGAGTACTCGAGAAGAGATACTAATTTTAAATTTCCTCTCCACAGTATCACTCTACGAGGCATTAAACCACGCAGTACAGATCACTGAGCTGTATTCAACACTTCCCGGAAGAAGTGTCCTCTGTGTGACTTCTTGGGGAAGGAATGAAACTCAAACAATAACACTCCAAATGAATTTGTGCAGGACTATTTATAGCTTGTGGATACTTGTGAAATGTGAGTTAAATAAATCAGCTTTGCCTTTGGGAGGACATCACGGGTCTGGGACTGGCACATGTGCATTTATCTTTGTTAAAGCAAAAAAAAAAAACACAATAGAACACTTGTTGGACAGCATAGTATAAATATAAAAATCTCCCAAGCCAACATGTTCTAATTCCAAACACATTAAGCCCTAAGGCAAACCTCTCCTATGCACACTTAACAACTTGCTTAGATTGAAGAAAAGATAGTGGTTTGGGTTCAAAATAAAAATGTTATGGAACATTACGTGACTTCAGATAAGCTGACTTTTGATTTCATTTATCTTCCCCGACCTCTGCGACCTTTGACGCCATCTGACTTCCTCGTAATTTGAACCACACTACTGACCATGAAGCGATGAATAGACCAATCTTAGGTCCGTGTGAAGTGTTCCCCGAAATATTCAAATAGTGATGAGATACATATACATTGTCTGAAGTGTAGCTGTCAATTGGAAAAGTCAAAAAGTCAGTCAGGTGGTGAGATCTTGGCGACAAGTTATTCTGCGCTGACAGATGACATTTCTGTGAGGTTGCATCTGGAGTACTCTGGCGCTGAGGCAAAGCTGGCCTTTCACTTTGTCTGCCTAACTAGCATTCATCAGCAAACCTCTCTCTCTCTCTCTTTCTCACACACACACACACACACACACACACACACACACACACACACACACACACACACACACACACACACACACACACACACACACACACACACACACACACACACGTAAGTGGCAGCTGGCTCTGTGCGTGCAATGTTCTCTCTCTTTCTCGTATTGTTTCAGTGGTTTTTAGATGCTGTAGTCATCACTGGCCTGCAAAGTCTTTGCAAGCTTTTTTTCAATGTCATGAATATGAATTATTGCTCTTCTCATCTTACCATCGTCCTTTCCTTCTAAAAAAGACAACGAGTCTGCTGTTGTGGTTGATTACCACATAACAATATCGAAAGTCTATAAGTTAGTTCAGCCGGCTATACTGTTTTTTTCTGTCAAATTTTTCCCTCCCTTTTAGTTCCTTCTGTCATTTCCTCCTCTTTCCCCTCCTTCCTTTGTTGCCTGATTGCACTGGCTGAACATGTGACAGCTCACTGTCTGCCCTATTCAAATGAGGGCTGGCCTCTACTGCATGTATCCCTGCCTTCATTTTGGGCTCAGAAGTGCAGCAGCAGGCATGCATGGAGGTACAAGGTGGCAAAGGGATTCTCCCCCAGTGATTCAATTGAACTTTTCCCTCTCTTTGAAAATGGCATCACAGAGGCCTTGCATGATTAATGTCTCCACACTTATATACAGTGTTCTACACAGAGTGCCAGCTGAATATTTGAAAACCGGAAGCCTTTCAGAATAGCTGTGGGCAGGCCTGGGAATACTGTGGTTTAATTAGCAATCAGCCTGCTATTCAACCTTGCCAATTGTCCATGTAATGCAATGCACTCAGGTGAACACACCCACCAACTCATTGACATGAATTTGACAACATTGTGCAGACAGGTAGAATGGATATCGATACAGTATTGTAATTATGTAAATGTGAAATTAGAGCAAAAGTAGTCCACACAACTGAGCCAAGGATCTAGTTTCTGAACATGTTCTTGATTACATTAATTGTTCCATGATCATTTTAAAGTTTTTTTGTCCATTAGAACCAAGATTACGTGTATTTGTGTGTCTTGCGTAAATAAATAAAAAAAGATCCAATCAGTGATGCAACAAAGAGAGGCATAACATGCATAAGTCCGTTTGCTGTCACAAAAAATATGACACAACAAACGTGGAAGTGACCAGGGAAAAGACGCAAGACTACGCACAAGACAGGAGATCTTTCTTCCAAAAATTTAGAAGCTAGCGATCCAAGTTGTTTGTGCACTGATTTTCAGTGGAGACCAAGGAAGAAAAAGAAAATAATACAGAGGAGAGAATGGTTGGGGAGACATGGGCAACAAGACATTGTCTGTTCTGCAAAGAGAGTCGGAGGTTAATAAATAAATAATTATGACTGCTTCTCTCGTCTCATATCTTGCACTCTGTTTGGTTTTCGGTCGTTGCTGCTGTCATAGCCGGTCAAAGAAAATTCATATTTGAGGGTTTGGAGTTGCAGAAAGGTCCAGATGTTTAACCCGCTAGATGCCTCTGCAACGCAAAGGCGTCTTGAAAATGCACAGATAGCAATCGTCACTCACGGCAGCAAGCACCAATTCACTTATGATCTCGGGCTTTTCTTCAAAAACTCACAAAAATTGAATTCTAAGTGGAATAGCGAGAATTATACAGCACAGATTACTAACAATTAACAGCACCAAAATAACTTTTTATTTCATTCCTTGATACTTGTAATTAATTCATTAATTAAATTATATATATTGGGTTAAATACATCTAATCACAATTTACTGGGTAATACATGAGATGTAAGGACTGCTTACTTTAAGTGCACAACTCATCTGCTAAATGGCCTCTGGGCCTGGAGGTGCACAAACTGACTTGGAACATGTTGTTCGTAAAATGTTCCTTTGATCCCGACATCAAAAACAGTGTGAACTGCAGCAAAGCAATATCAAATCTGTATTATGACCATGCATGCTTCTCCTCCAACACCAACCCTGAACTAAAGCCTCCACCTTGAACTGCCCAAAGAAATACCAGCTTGTAGGAGGGTTTAATTATCTTTAGGGAGGATACGTGGAATGACAAATATCAGATTGTTATGAAGCACCGAGCCTCCAGGACGTAGTCCTACTCGTGGGTTGCGTTTATGAAATTATTCAGGGTTTTCTCATACTTTGTGACCGACCAACATAGAAGCCCTAACAACCCCGCGCTATCCTCTAGTGGAGTGTCTTCTTGTTGACTCCATGCCGAGACTCTGATGCTTCACTTTGCACCTTTCGCCTCGGAGACTGAACAACAAGATTCGTCAAGTGAGAGCAATGGGAACTTGTCTAATTATTGCCACAATTATAATCATGCTTGTGTCGCAGCAATGCCTCTCTGGGCTCTGTGGTCCCGTTGCTAGCTGGGTGGGCACACAGAGGGGAAAAATGCTAATCAACATCCGGCCTCATCAACTTATTGGTGACTGGGGTACAGCAGAAGAGCCTCTTTACTCCTTTCAAGGGTGGGATGTAATCAGAAGCAGCATCGAGCCATATTTCCTTCCCAGGGGAAAGGGGGAAGGTACAGCGCTCTGCAAACATACTTGCAGTAACTCCCCAGCATGGGTATGCCATTTGGATTCTAATTGGATTTAAGAAGTGAAGCCCTATGTGTTTTCAATAGGCTCATCAAATAGCATGATTGTATGGTTGGCAATCATTGAGATTTCCTTGGTATCTTTTCTCTGAATCTCACACTCTCTCTCTATGTGAATCCACTTGTCGACACCCAGGGAATCCAACTCAAAATAGCCCACATCATACAGGAAAGCAACATTCAGCCCAACAACACTTTCTACACACTTTCCTACCTCTTCCCATTGGTGGATGTAGCGAATGAGTCTGGAGAGGCGCAGGAGTCGTAACAAGCTGAGGATCTTTGTGAAGCGGACAATCCGCAAGGCGCGCGCCGTCTTGTAGAAGTCCGAGTCAATGCGCGTCTCCACGATGAGAAAGATGTAGTCCACGGGGATGGAGGAGATGAAGTCCACCACAAACCAACTCCGCAAGTACTTGATCTTGATCTGTTGCGGATCCAGGATGATCTCCGTGTTGTCCTCCTTGACGATACCCGTCCTGAAATTGAGGACCAGGTCCATGAGGAAGAAGGTATCGGAGACCACGTTGAACACGATCCAGGGGGGCGTGTGCTCATCCTTGAAGAACGTGATGCCCACAGGGATGATGATGAGGTTGCCCACCATCAGCAGCAACATGGTCAAGTCCCAGTAAAACCTTATCGGAAAAGAAAATGGAGAAAGACAGAGATGGGACGGTGAAAGAGAATCAGAACATAGTCAAATGAACATCCTGTCCAGTTAGAGTGCAACACTAACCTTTTGTGTGCTTTAAAAACTCATTCCATATCGACTGCATGATGTATGATAGACACACTGTATGTTCATTCTTTTGCGTCATGCAACAGCTTGCAATTTTCCCATGCCCTTAAAATGCCCTTAAAATTCAATAGGACAGCAACATTTAATTATGTTTTACCTCTTGCCCGATCAGGCAAGTGAGTCGCTAGATTTACTAGCCCGATGTGGCATTAAATTGGGCAGTCCTTATTGTTTAGCTATGGTATGCTGGCTCACCGTCATAGCTTACTTAGCCATCAGGATAGAAGGAGTCATTCATGTTAATTGTAACACCTGTGCTTTTCCTAATATGACAAGTTAAATGTCTACTGATAAAAAGGTCTATGCAATAAAGAAGTGTGTCACACTGAGATCATAGACATGATTCATAATTCATTTTGTATATTTACATTCCCATTGTTTGCTTTAGGCTGTGTACAGACTGTACATGTCCGTTGAAAGACCATTGATGGACAAGAGAAGGCGTGTCTGGTGCATGGGGGAGTTGAATTAGCGTGATCTGATTGGCTGACGAATCCGTCGGCGCCTGAAAAGTTTAATTTTTCTCAACTTTTCCGACGCAAGAGATGCAATGGAGCGGACCCATGCATGCAAATTTGCTCATGCAAAGTCAATGAGATCCATCAACGGACGTATACAGTGTGAATTGCGGCCCTACTGTTCAAATCTTTATATTACTTAACAGGATCACCAACCCACATGTACACTGCAACTGCTTGGCAGATATTGCAGAAGTATAAACAGTATATTACCTAACCACAATTCACTGATCCAATTTGTAAGTAATCACAAATCTAATTATATTAGGTACCTTTGGGTGTTGCATTTTACATTTCGTTGTTAGGCATTTGTGGTGGAAGCAAGCATATGAACACAGAGTGTAGTAATAGCCTAATAGCCTGTACATATGGAACCTCCCTAACATACCAGACAGCAGCTTGACATGAACACTATTTGTGGTTGTACTGTAAATCATAACGCAAAGGTCAATGAGGGTTAACCATTAATTACATACTGCACTGTGACCTCATCCATCTTTCAGGCCTGAGAGTTTGGGTATGAATTGCACTCTCTGGTGGCTTGATAATTGAATCCAAATTGGCTGTTTTGTAGTTGAGGGTGATATATCTTGGATACACCATAGATCGTACCATGAGGGGGGTTCTGCATGGTGGACTGGCCTAGTGAGCTTGGAGGATTTACCCACCCACCTTTAGCTGGGCCACAACGTTCTGCTAATTCGCAAAACCGATTTCAAGAGCCATGCAATAGGAAACAAGAAAGAAAGGATGCTATATTCATAACAGGGTAGGATAAGCAATTTTATTGCAAGCTGGCAAGTCTACAACTAATTACTGCTCTTTCAGTGCCTTGTTGCAGCTGATGTCTATTGATTTCATGGTTTATTCACAGTGTGTTGAAGTAAATAGCTCATGGCTCAACAATGAACTGTTGCTGGACAGGATGACAGGAACTGATTTAAAAAAGTCTCTTGGCCCTTGTCAGGACATATACCGTCTGCCTCACCAAAGCAAAAACACACAGATAAAATAAATAACCTGCAGAGTGTCTCCCATTTCTTTCCTCATGAGATTAAGAGTCTTGTGTTTTGTTCTTTGCTTCCCTGTGTTTCCTTTGTTGGAAGGTTGTACAGTTCATCATTGTGTTGATGATTTGTTAGTAGCCTTTTATCTTTAAAGTCCTTTGCTACATACTTCACAACAACTCCAGGTAGTTTTACCGTTATGCTGTACCTTCATATTCCCATTGCTGCTGCTACAATCACCGATGTCCCACGTTGTTATAAAATAAACGTAATAATTTAAATGGTGCAGACTTGGTCACAGCAAATAATTTGGGATTTTTGCTAAATATAGCTGCAAGCTTGACAAAACATCATTACTGATGCATTATGGAGACAAAACAAAAGACATCAGTGACAGCCAGCAATGTTATCCATGTTTCCATTTGCCATGAAATGCATTTGGATACAAGAGGTCTCTTTGCCTGTAAGGCATACATCTGTGGACTTTACATCCCTTAATAATTACTGTAAAATATGGCAAAACTACCCAGGCTGTTATGTGGGAGACATTTGAGTTGTAATGTGCCCAGTTGGCAGTTAACAAGAGCATTTTACACTTATACATGCATATAGAATACTGTACAGTATACACACACATATCTCGTTTCATGTCTATTGCACACACAGAAACATGGACACACACACACAAACAGAGAAAATGGTGACAGTAATTGGAATCTTCAAGTGTAGTTATATTTAGACCGAACTTGCCCCCACTGTGTTTGCTCATGTTAAGACCGAAAGCCCAACAGGACAAGAACAACTTCAAACGAAGAAACACAAACATAGATTATTACATTTGTTCTTCATATTGCCATGTTCCTTAATATTATAAATGCTAGAAAGCATGTGCATTTGTCACATTCCCCAAACTACACAGCTTACTAATAGGATGTGCTCCCAGTTTATTTCAGTAACTGACACAAATATTTGCCTTTGTTTTGCTATTTGTGTCAACTGTGATGACTTAACCGTCAACCTACTCAGCAGAAAACATGGCATATTGTTTTGCAAACCACAGATTTAATGTCAAAGTTTCCTCCCACTCGCCCTTTGTGGACTTTCTCGCCTCTTATACTCGTAATTACAACATGTGACTTATAATAACGGTCACCCAATTTACTATGTCACTAATACTGTATGTCATTTGCTATGACAATAATTTGCACTCTGAGTTCAACAACTGGATAGTGCTTGAAAGAACAATACAAGCCACAAAGGTGAAGTCTGACAAATATATCTGGCTTCATTTAAATTATGCTGTATGAATGAGTGAAAGAAATAGAAAAACAAGTACCAGAGGTGAGCTTCTCAACATCTTTGCAGAAGATGTGCCACATGTACAGCTATGTGCTGCAGCAGGCTTGTTTTTTTTTTTTTGTGTTTACTACTGGAGCACTTGGCATATGACAGAATACAATCATCAACTTTCTTTGGAAAAGGAAGTGTGGGGGTTAAGTGTCCACGGCTGACCACCCAGCCAGACCTGCTGGACCAAATGCCACTGGAAGTGGAGTCAACTGCCCATGAAAAGAAGAGAAAATGCAAATGTAACACACTTCTGCATTGGCTTCACTTTTCAGAAGCAGACACTGCACCTGAATTACAAAAAAATGATCCTTGAAAGAACAACAAGAAATAATTCTGGCAGAATGTAGCTACTGCTGCCACCTGTGTGATTAAACCTTGCTTGTTAGAGGATGGTGAGGACTGGTGCATCTTTTAAATAAGAAGTTAAATGCACAACATGTTCCAACACAAAAGAAAAAGAAAAAGAAAAGCATCATTCATCAGAGCATGGTACCTTCTTGTGGATTATTTCTAGAAAATCAATCAATCTACTAGTGGAAGACATCCTATGACCATTAGTCAGATAGAGTTTGAGGGCACCCCTTCTGCAAAATTGTGATCTACAATGTTTTAGTATGAAGAAAATCACTCAGAATGCATCATTTTCTGTGTAGGAACCCTCGTGGGTTCTAAGTGTTTTTGTGTGCACATGTAGTGTTGCATGCACATGTTTGCGTGTATGTGTGTTCATGCATGTAGAGTCAATGCTCATGATTTCTCCTTTTCACCCTTGTGGTTGCCTCCTAATGGAGGTCAGGCCACCTAAACATAGCAGGGATCCATTTACTGTGTTTTATTATTCAATGGGACCCTGACATAGAAGAACATTGTTCTATAAATACAGTGGGCGAGTGCGGGATGTTAGGCGGACATTTCAAAGGCATTAAACAATCCCATATCGCTGTATGCATCCCAAATCCCTGACTCACGTTGTGTATCAGTCTCGAAATAAAATGCAGCGACCTAGCAGTGATGTGAAGGTGATATTCCCAGGTGTTCAAGGAGAGAGAAAGATCTCATTTCAAATGGTTTTATTTTATGTGTTTTAAGTGAAGTCCACAAAAAAAGCCAAACTGATAATATGTAAAACCCCAGATAACTATATAGTGAAAAGTCCAGTTTATTTATTAAATCTATGATAGCAATTCAATATTTATTCTATATTATATTATTATCATTATATTATTATTATATATTCTATGCATGACAACAAAGATGAAAACTACTGATGCCTCAACATTTTCAGCCATTTTTTGTACATTAATCCATCTTTTCACTTGCATTTTGTTGTAAATTTAAAAAAAAGAAATGTAACAATAAAACATGTGATGATAAAAAGATACAATCACAACCTATGGAAAAACACAGCCAGAGCTGTTATATGTATTTGTATGATTATGTGACCACTGGGGAACATCAGAACTGTCTGCAGGACAAGGAAGTAGACAAGAGGAACTTTGAAAAAGAGGCCCAACAAAAGCAGAGAAACACTGGAAACATGGAAAATTGAGAAGTGGCAGAATAGCTCACACCTAACTTGTTGTGTTGCTGTGAGTTCAATGTACTGATGAAGGGAACCCTGACATCTTGCTGTCTGTAGGGACAGAGCCACAGCCCACTCTGTTCTCCGGTGGGGTAACCAGCGACAGAAGGAACATGTTGTCACCCTCAGAGTGCATCTGACTACACGATAAGCCTCTCTCATTCTCCTCACCCTGCCAACCAGGCTACCTGAAAGGGACTGTGAGAGCCACCACAATCAGAGATGGAGACACACTTACCTTTCAGAAGTAACCTATATTTAAATTGAGGTGGCAGAAGGGATAGACAAATGGGGTTCATAGAGTCCTGCATATACAGGGCATATATAGGGGGTATATTGTTGTATTTGTGCATGCTCGCGTGTGTGCATTTGTTGAGATTTCCTTGTGGAGATGTCTATATGTTGGCTGCCATGTTGGGAGAGTGATGGCATAGCATGCAAGCAGATCATCTGTCATGTCAGGTACAAGTGGCTGACAGCATTTAACAGTGCCTCCCTTTATTCTGCACCACGCTGACTGAATGGGAACAGCAGATGAATGGCGAGTGCTCCCAGACTGTGCTACCACCAACCAATACTGTGTGCCCTGTAAACGTGATTTGGGCTGGTTAAATGATTGCGATGAGATTTCCATGTTAAGATGCCAAACTCTGTAGCAGAAATAAACATGTTTACAGCCTGGTACAAAAAAACTGTATGTGGATGAGTTTTTATATAATTCACTGTTTAAATTCTATTAAGGCTTAAAGTTAGGTATAATTGAGGGCATGATCGCTTTGAGTGACAGGAGGGTGCTGTACTAGGTCACTTGTAGTTTGCTCGGCTGCATCACCCAGGCTTCAGCTCCACTGACGTTCCACCTCTTTGCCCAATTTTGGATCAGCTGGAAGTTAGACTCTGACTCCATCCATATTTTAGAGAGTATTTCGTGTGTGTGTTTGATTTGGTTATCAGGGGCCATGCTCAGAACTGACTTCACTATTATTCCTGATAATTCTGGCATGTTCTTAGTAAAAACATCCCCCTTTCATTTTCGACCACCACATACCTATGAACAGTTCTCACTTCTTCTCTTCAAGGACCTGTTTATATCTATTTTACTCATTAATAGTGACCCTGGGAACTGTGTTGTTGGGGGCAATAGCTCCTGGTAGGATCTCCTGAGGCAGAGTAGTCCCAGGGGATGTGCCAGACCAAGAGTGATTCAGTGTCCCTATATGAATTGTCAGACTGGGGGGGGTAAGCACTCTGAGGGACTCTTGAACCCAACCAACATAGGCAGAGGCAGAGCTTGAAAGGGAACACCCATCCGTTTACCTGGAAGAGGTCGCTAAGGTAGTCAAAAAGCTCCTCAGTGGAAAAAGTGAGTGCCAGTGTTGGAAGAGATTCACTCTGAGATGCTGAAGGCTCTGGACATTGTTGTCTTGGCTGAAATGCCTCTTCAATGTCACATGGAGATCATGGGCAGTGGATCATGGGACTTTGCTCATCCAGTCTTCATGGCCTTTGTTGAATGGGAGAAGGCTTACAACGGTGTCCCCCGTGACCTCCAGGGTCATTACTATGAGCCATTTGGTCCTTTGGCACATCCAATTCATAAGAGGCCTCTGGGTAGACCCAGAACACGCTGGAATCATTATATATCTCGGATGGCCTGGGAACGCCTCGGGGTTCCCCAGGAAGAGCTGTAAAATGTTGCCAGAGAAGGTTGTCTGGAGTAGCTCCTCTCCAGCTCCACTGACAAATGTGAAAGGGGGCTCACAACTGTTCCAGCCTGTATTGACCACTATTATCATTTATGATTAACTGAAAAATAGAACACAGGATCAGTTGTCTATACTTAAAATCCGGGTTATGTTAGCAAATACATTTTAACATAAATATGGTCATACTTTTAAATTTGGAAAAAAGATCACAGGGTAAAAATACAGAACATTGCTTTAACGATGATTCTCGTTTCATTGTTTGAATAGAATTTAAACCATTCAGTAGCGCAACAATCACTGAATTGCTCGTTCCTCTCCACTTCACCTTCACCAATTCAGTGATTCAGAGGTCCGGAACCAGGCTAACGATCTTATGGAAACTGAATACCACCAGAACATGCCCCAGATTCACTCATTGAAATAAGACCAGGCTAAACTTGTGCCCTATAGCTCTGACTAAATTCTGAAATAAAAACTAAATGACCAAAGCCACATTCCAAACTGACCAGATGTGATCAGAAACCCCACAGAGAAGAATGCTCTGAAGTAGCAAGGTATTTTTTATTTATAAGGGGGTTGGGGGGATGGGGTATCAGTATCCCTGTCCTTGTCTCAGTAGCCCAACATAGTCCTTCACAGCTTCCCAGAGCGCAACATGCGACCTACCTACTCAGAGGCACAAACACTGTACAGAGGTAGGCTGCGGTCAGCAAATAATATGCCCCCGTGGGGGGAAAAATAGAGAGAGACAGTAAGTGGCAGAGCTGCACCGTAGAAGACATGGAGAGGACACAACACTCTCCAGCAGGCTCCATCAGCATGCACTTATCCTACTAGCATGTGCCAGTATCTGCACTCCAGGTTTGTGGACTGTCATCCTGCCACTAATTGCATCAGTGTTTTATCATGATGCCTTGTTATCTCCCACAAGGTCCTTACGGTCATGTCAAAGGAGTCCCCTGTCAGCCAGCCACAGCGTGTTGCAGCGGAAACGCTGGCCAGTGCCTACCAACAGAATACATGCTGCTCTGAGAGAGCCATAGAAAAATGGAGCAACAGGCTTTCTCTTAAGACAGATGAAGTGCTAAGATAATGTAATGTCTGTAATACCAGGAGCTGGTCACACATACGTACGCCATATCCTATTGCCCTTGTTCTGGGCTGCACCAGTACGTGGCCATTATCTGCACTACTTCATGTGCTGCAATCAGCAAACCTTGCAGCCTTTTCTATCCATCTCCAAAAGGGTGATCTGAGGTCAAAGAGTGACAAGGTGAAACAAAAACAATAAATAAGGGGAGAGAAAATGTAGAAACAGTGAGAGAAAATTAGTCTCTGTATACCAAATTTGGACAAAAGGACAGACCCAGAGGGGAAGTATATGAGGAGAGATCCATATCAGAACTTGTGGGTCATCACATTTCTTTCCACAATGTTGTTGTGAGCAATATTACACAAATGTAGAGGTGAATAAAACCAAAATTAATACAGCTTAAAATCTGATGGGGGAAAAACAAACCCTCACTAAGAAGACACTCAGATCATGAAATCAAATCAAATTGGAGAGGAGATGCTGTTTAGCTGATTTTCTGCTCTGGTCTGCGTGAGTAAGCAATAGTGGAGGCTTATCTAACTGTTAAACCAAACAGGGCAGGATTTATCATGTTTATTTGTTAGCTCTATAATTTCTCGATTGTACACGCTAAACAGGGTCAGGGTTGGATTTATACACACCGGCTTTGCTGCTGCGCCCCATTCAATCAAATATTGGGTAACGTGGTACAACATTGACTGGTGTGGGCGGAAAAAGAGGACATGCTATCGACTATGGAGATGGTGAAGATAAATCAGGGTCTCCCCACAGCAAAAGGAGAGGGAACAATCTGTCTCTCACCACTGCATGTCTCATAATCTAGCCATTTGTCTGAGTCTTCTAGACACCCAGCATGTGGCAGGGCCAGGCCAAACACATTGATCCAGGGAAGTATTTCTTGTGAATCATGCCAGCCACACAGGGAGCTTTATTCAGCACAGAGGACTCTGGTCCTCCCTGAGTGGAAGCCCCACTGTTTCCAAAGTGTTTTAGCATTCTACACATTGTCACAGAGTGCAACTGGAGAGGTCATCAAAGGAAACGACATTCTCGTGTCATGTCTGATCTGCACAGCTGGCTGGGGCGATAGTAGCAAATACGAGCTAAGCTGAGAAAGCTAAGAGAGACAGCGACGATTGAGATGAAGAAAAATTAAACGTACACCACTCTTAGCACAATGCTATCTCTGTTACATGACACATGATTGCCCACCTGAGTCACCTGCAGGTGGAACTGATTATTGGTTCTGGCACATTCTGCTAATTGGCTCTGAACTAAACAGAACTCGTCTGTGCAGCCGACTTTCTAATGGGGAGCGTCGTACATTAAATGTAAAGTAACATTCATAGTGTTTCTAATATTGTGTCCACCACCTGGACCAGCATATCGGTGCCAGTTTGACGTGTTGGCCATTTCGCTATCTAGGCTGATAAGAAAAAAGCAATCCAATTTCAGAGAGACAGGGGTGTGAGAATCCACCTGGGACACAGGCAGGGCTGGAAAGGTCAACCTGTATGTACTAGATATAACAGAATCCACGTGAGAAGGAACGGACAGGCTGGGGCTGTGGAAGTCAACACCAGGGAAGTTGAGATTTGGATTTTGTACAATACAAACATTATGCATGCATAAAAACATAGGGTCTATTTTTGTTTTTTGGGGGTGGGGTGGGGATATTAAACACTACGCAGTCTCTCGGCATTCTTTTCTCTAGCTATAAGATGACTCTGGGTCAGAATATAGTTTGCACTTAACACTTGTTTATTTGAACCTGCGTGTGGTACAAAAGGATGGGCTTTCATATGTCAGAGCATTTTGTGTCTCAGGTCAAAAACACCGGTGTGTTCAGCTGCCTTAAAATGTGAGTGTTTGTGATTCGGACCCCCATTGCGTTTTAAAAGTTAGCAGACAGAAACAAGCAAACAGGAACAGAAACCAAGAAAAGTAGTTGCAAACATTATCCCACCTGTGTCTGTGTGTGAAAAGCGTGCCTGGATGCTGAATGAAAGACATCAGAGAGAATTAATAGCATACAGGAGGTATTTTAACCCAAGCTATCTTAATTATTTATTCAAAGCATGCTGACAACTTCAGTAAAATACTAATAATGCTGTGCTTTCTTGATTGCTGGAAAACAAGCAATTTCTTCTTTTCAAAGTGTTCATTTTTTATGTGCAATTTATTCTTCAGTCATAACACATGGGAAAGAAGAAAAATGAATACCCAATATCATATTCTTTAGGCTGGTTATCGATTAGGTGATGATGCAGAAGGCTGAATCATTGCAGTACCCGAAAGCAAAGTAAATAATTCCCTGTTGAGGATTACACCTATACATATAAGCTGTGTTGATGTTTATAATTTTTGTCCAGCGCTGATAACATGTAAAAAAAAATGCACACTAAAATGAAATCAAATTATGCAAAATGAGCAATCATAACCAGACCTACTATTTGGAGGGAAAACAATTGGTACTGTGCTACGGGGCAAAAGGAAAAAGAACAGCAAATTCAGTGTTTAATTCCACAGTTAAAATCAGTCGCAGCCCCGAGCACAATTAATATTTGAACTGATCAATGCTCACAAATCCTGCTGCAACTGGTTTCAACCTCTGCATGTGGACAGGTGAAGTTAACAAGGGAGAAGTGTCAGTCTGCTAATTTGTCTAAATTCTAACTCTTCTAATAATGCCATAGCATAGACAGAATGTAAAACTGGGAATGCAGAAACACACATGGCACTTCAAACATGACTCATCTATAGGTGATAATTTGTTAAAAAATAAAAAATAAATACACATTTTCTCCATCATCCACCCTGAAGTGTTGAGATAACTGAAACTGACATATTTACTTCTGGTCAGTGAGAAAATAATCACATCTCTCCAGTGGCAAGGGAGAAAATAAATTGACACTGAAATGTGTTAAAAGAAAAAAAGAAACTCTTGGCTGACTAGTGTTGTGTATCCACCTGGAGAGATTATAAATTGATGTTGCAGCGCAGAGGATGGTGGTGCAGGAAGGACACACAACATTACATCTGTCAGGTGACCAAAATGCATCAAGCATACCAGCTGGGTGACGGCAGGCTTTTCCCATTTTCAAAATGTATATGATGTCCAATCAATCAATATAATCTCACCTCGAGATTACCATCACTCTGCCAAGGTTAAACTCAGCTCTCGTAAAGCTGAATTAAATGACATATCAGGAAGGGGGGTAAAAAAAAAAAAAAAAAGAGGGGGGTAAAAAAAGGCCATTCTCTTAAACTTGTGATCTCATGTCCTGGTTTCACACTCCCACACAAAGTGTGCCTGGCGAGGTCACACGGTAACGCTCAATCATCCTTCCACTATGACAGGCAACCTTCCACCCACCGGCCACGCACATCATCCCTGGGCTCCCTCCATTAAATAAATTGTGCTGTAATAATCTCTTGGCTCCTAATATTCGTGGATGAGCACAGAAGCCTATTTTGATTACCCCACTTTCAGGCCCAGCCAGAACCATCTGTAATCCCCATGTTTTACCCTCACTAAATTAAAAGAGGAATTATTTAATGGAGACCAAAAGGAATAGGGTGTCATTCATCCTATGTAGTGTCAAAACTCTTTTTCTCTCTCTTCTCATGCGTATTAGCACTACAGTCACCTAGAGACAGGGAGACATGGGCCAGGAGGGCACATGCGAATACTGCAGCATGGACTCAATTCATGCATTTCTTGTATGGATCTTGCAATCATCTTCGTTTAAGACATGCTGCACTGAAAAAATGTCAAAAACGATTTAAATGGGGCTCTGAAACGTCTATTCCTCTGCTGCATCTCTAGCACCTCACCTTGGCCTCTGTGTAACTCTCACCCTCACTATGACTCCTGCCACTGCCACCGAAAGGGGAATCACCCTTGCTGCAGTCGTGTATGTTTCTCCATCTCATTTTTCAATAAATCCACAGATGGTAAGCTACAGCCCCCACAGACTCAAACAAATCAATAGCAAAACATACTCTCAAATGAACCGCGATCAACCTGACTCAAATAAGGAGCGATGTTGTTATATCTGATCCCACACGCTCACAGACATATACACACAAACACGGATACACATGCGCACACTCTGGTACAGTAAGAGTACTGGATCTTCAACAGAAATCCTGTTGGTGGCTGCTAATGCTTCATAAGAACTTTAAAGCTATGGTGCACAATATGTGCAGTATTCAAATTATCTCAAAAATCATCATGGCAATAATAACCAAGGGATTTCCCCCCAGATTCCCTGCAAAATATAAGCTCAGTCAAACAACAGCTGTCATTCGCTCCTCCTTCTTATCAAGTACACTCAGCTTTTCCTTACCATTTTAGTCTTTGAGCTATGCAAACATGCAAAGTCAACACAGTTATGCTATTGTGAGAAGCTGTCCAAAGAAAGGTTTCTCCCCCATTTGGAATAATAGAACAGACATAAGAAATGCTATGACTCACTGAAGCAATCGAGGCAATCATTTAGTCAACACTTTGCCTAAAAGTTAGTTCCCTTTAACAATATCACAGCCTTAATGTGCACATCAATGACTACATCTGCTCCACTTTTCTTTAATATATTCGCTGCAAAAAAAAAAAAAACAGTTGTAAGATGTCTTTTCAGGGGATTTATTTTTGCCAATGTCTAGGTAAGTGTCTTCTGGGAAACAGAACTGGATGTGTGGGAGGAATAAAAGGCTGTTGAGAAAGTGGACTTTGCAGAGGCCATGGAAGGATTCGCCTGACTGTTGCAAAGGGATTTAACTGATTGACAGAAACTGCAGGATGGCCGACCCCCCTCTCTGATAGTGTTGGCAACGTGGTTCTAAAGGAAAAAACGGGGGATTAATAGAGCCTTCGGTGAAAAATAAATGTTAAAACGTGTGACACCTTCTTTTCCATCTCTCTAGGGAAATGTGGAAGACTTTCCAACAGATGTGTCCTTTGGGCTCTGAAGCACAAGATAATTAAAAGGCACTTGACGATCAGAGGGCTGCATTCTAATATTGCGCCGCATCATTTGTCTGCATTGATAGAATCCACTCAAAAGGGCCCAATGCAAACAGGTAAGAAAAAATCATTTTCATCATGTACAGATAAAGGATCTGTCGTGCCAAAAGGCTATCATTTTGTCAATCAAGCGCAGAAATATTCCATTATCTTCAAACGGGGCAATGAGCATTGTATGACTTATCAATCTATTTACCACCACAGACATGCGGAATCGATAAGTCTCAGCACAGTTTATGGTACAGCAGCTTTTCAACAGCAATCATAACATCATATTTTTATGACGGTGACAAGAAAGTAGCAGAGCCGATATTAAACAGAATCCAACGAGGGCAGAGGCGGCAGTAATCTCAACACCAATCAATTATATGTATTGTTGAACAATCCGTTCAAACCCCCATATATACAGTATATCATGGTCAGAAATGTTCTTAAGGACAGTAATAATTATCCTTCATTTAAAAAGAGTAATTTCATAGAAACTCCTGCGTCTTTTTTCCAGTGTGAAGATGTTACTCTGGTTAACTGACCACATCTGCTCATTGGGAGATGCTCGTTTCAGAATCGAAGGAGGCTGTGCAGCTTTGGATCTGCAAAATGAGGCTGTAGATTGGATTATGATGCCATTTTTAATCTGCCTTTTCCCCTTGCAAGATATTGCTCCTCCCTTGCTTCTTAGCGTTATACAATACTTGACAAGAGCAGATTTTGCTGAATTCCGCCACAGTGATGACTAGTGATTCCTTGTGACACATTAATTTGAGCTTATAGTGCCAAAGCTTTGATGAAGACATGGGAATAAAACTTTTAGTCACAGAGACCCTTCTCTTCTCTTGGCCCATTAAAACGGCCGCCTTCATCTCCTTGTGTACTTTAATTACAGCCATCTTGTCCTGTCTCTGATCTGGACTTTGGAGGAAGTAGGTGCCCAAATACCACATTCTTCCTTCGGTTCATTAAAAATAAAATAGTGATGGGTTTCAAATATTTGAAGCATTTTAATACGGATAAAAAAGATTTATAGAGTTTTACTCCCTTTAGTAATGGAGTATTTCATGTTAGTCACAGAAAAATGTACAAGAACATTTTCACTGAAGCACAGGGTCAATAGGTTGATTGCAACATCTGTGATGTTAATTGTAGAGTTGGGTAGTGTAGAACGACTGAAACACAATCAAATTGCTCTCAGATTGGCAAAATGCTTAATTATGGTAATATACAGTGTCCACCTTCAGACCCTGAACAAGTGGGAGGCTAACCTAGTTTTGTAGAGCACTTCCCTTCCAGTGCATTTCCATTACTTTAATACATCTCACCCATCCATCTATTCCACTGTTTCAGCATCTTGCTCAAAGACACTTCAAAACTGCTGACTGGTGCCAAATATCTGACCTTTCAGTATCAGGACAGTCTCCCCGAGCCCCGAGTCACCCTTCCTGGTGACATTTAACACGGCGAGTGAGAGAGCAGAGGGGGTCAGAGGAAACACAACCAGCTGGGGCGGAGCATAACAAAAACTGTCTCATACGTGTTTCACTTCCTGATGATGGCCTGTCGACGCTGGGGTTTTTGGAATAGGAATCGCTAATCAGCTTAGTGTTTCAGAATCCCTATCGGCAAAACATTATGCTTGAGTATCCCGGGACAGCCTTGCCCTTATTTAGAAGGCTTTGCCTGCGCAGACAATGGTAAAATACTATTTGGAGACAGACGGATTTCTTTATACCTGGGTAAGGTTTTACCTGAATCAAGTTTAAGGTTGGCTAATTGTGCTGTTACAAAAAAGCATTTTTCTTGAATGCACAAAAAAATCCATCTTTGTTGCACATATATCTCTCACATACACACAGAAGAAAAGAAATGTGATGACAGCTGATGAATGAGTCAACCTTAAATTCAAAAGAACACATCCAGTGATGTATTTGTCCTTCTCTCAGGATAAACAGCCAGATACATGTGTCTGGTTTCTATTCAAGGAGAGTCTTATTTAGCCTTTTCCCACTGACACCCCAGGCCTATAAGAAACTCGCACTACAACTCGCATGTGTCTTATACTCAGACATCTTGTCTTGAGGTAGAAAAATACACTTTTGCGGTAAGCAAGTTTTATATCACATGCCATTACACTATCATAGCCAGTCAAACACCACGCAGGCTGGAAAACATCCAATGTCACAGCCAAGGAGAAATACAGTACGTATATGTAGGCCTAACTGTGATGCCCTTGCTCCATACATTTTACAACAACACAGATTGTTGTGACAATTAAAATGACAGGTCCACATGTATACATGAAAATGCCAATAACGACTCTTAAAAAAATTAAACAATTTTACCTGAATTATTAAGCCAGAGGAAAACATCCTCAATAATAAGCTTAATTATTCACTAATAACACAAGCTAATATGCAGTCAATATAGGTTTATTTTTGCCCAAATTTGATTTAATTGTATAAGTTGAAGGAAGCCATATGAGGCCCATCTAATAAGATCAAGATCATAAAGACAATATGACAAGTGTGTGTACTTTTCAATAGTGTGTAGGCTACAGTAATGTTTTTGGCAAAATAAGTCAATGCAAACAGTTCACTGGAACTTCTGAGAAAGTGGTCATCTGATATAAAAAAAAAAACAATCAATTAGATTTTTTTTCAATTTCACTAATTGTTTAAAATGTTTGTATGACAATCCTTTTAAAATCCTAAACGCAAGGATGAAAGAAATGAAATCAAGACCCTCCATGTAGCCATGAATCAGATATGGCCGATAAACTCAAGGCCACTAACCACAGAGAGGAATTTGTAGGCCAATAAAAGAGTGCCCATGGACTTTCTCTGTGCAGTTCTGTAGCTGAAGTTTGTCACTAGAATATGCGTCACTATTACATTCAAACATATAAATAATTGATCGTTTGAGAATTGCTCCAGAACTTTTACTATTAATCAAAATCAATTCAAATAAAATTACGTATCCCTTGTATGTTCAAGTATATCAAAGACGAGTAAGAAAATCAATATGTTCGCCTGTAAAATGATGTGAAGTGAAGGCCTCATTATTAACCCTAATCAATGATAAATGATGCCTTCTGAGCACAAGTTTCCTCAAATAAAGAAGAAACCACTAAAGGGCTCCAAGTAGCCTATGTATCACATCTGGATAGCATCTGCCTGAGATAGGTGAATTGGTCGAGTAAAATATTGTGTTGTCTGTGTGTTGTTCCATAACACGGCAGAGTGCATCTCCTCCTGAGTTCATATTCTGAAACTAAAGACTATAATTCACCTGAACTGTGCTGTGGCAATGAGAATAAATTAAATCAATGACCTAATAAGAAAATCACAAGGATGTGTATAAAGCATGTGAAGCCAATTGATTACAATGTTTTATTTGGCAAAATGTAAAATTTCAACGTGAATGAGTAAGATAAGTGATGTAGGTGCTGAATAAAAAAAAATGAATGGGAAGCTCTTGGGCTGATGATGCCCTTATAAATGATAAACACATTGGAGAGAACAAAACAACTCTGTGAAAAGGGGTCGATGTTCACGTGACGCTCAATTCTTAAGCTTGTGTTGTTATGGCATGTGGGCTGTAGGGTGACTAAATTTACCTGAAATCACTGTACGGGTGAATTATCCAAAATCCGGCGGATTTAACCCGCTCTTGTTCCCGTTCAACCGCCTTCTCACTTCCAAACATCCTCAGGGAGAACTTGTTGACCCCGGGTTGAAGCATTGCCCCAAACTGTCTGTGTATGAAGCCGGCTTGATATAACCGCTCGTCGTCCGGCAGAATTTGATCAACGCCGTCCAACTTTATAAAACCTGACTGCTGGTCTGGGGAGTTTTTTTGGGTACCGCCGCCACCGCTGGCCCCTTGCGCGCCCTGATCAGGCGGCCCGTCGCCGATGGCTCCGGGGGGGCTCTCCTCGCTCGGGGTGACGTCCCCCTCGGTGATGAGGCGCCTCTCCTCCACCGGGTCAGAGTCGTGCACATGGCGACTTGTGATGGACGAGAGGCTGCCTCGAAATCTCCGACAGTCTCCGTTTGAGCTGGTCTTCATCGGTCTCCCTATGTCCGTCTCCATGATCACGGACTCCCCACTTTTGGTCTCCCCGATGCCTTTGCAGCTTCCCCCAGAGGTCGGCGACGGTGACGGCAGAGGCTTCATCCTGAGACTCTTCCTCCGGGTGTCCTTGTCTGCGTCTTCTCCCTCGCCCATTATAGACGCTTTCTGTCCAATGTGCTGTGGCAAACTGTAGAGCCTTTTACGCATGGAGGAGTGTAACCTGTCCATTATGACACCGAGACTCAGTGGGGGGAATTATAAATGAATCCAGATTGTTAGGCTGTATAGTAACGAGTATTGCCAGCAGCCCCGCGTTCCCTATCCGTTTGTGAGAGCGATCAGTCTGGAGCTAATCTGAATCCCTGAAAGCCTGCTACACATGACATGGACCGCCGCCGCTTCTTACTGAGCCAGATGAGAGACACTCTCTCTCATAATTAGACTACCTGACAGTTTGCATATGTCCTCACGCGCAGCCTGGGCAGTCCGCTTGGCCGCTGCGTCCCCGATGCTCATCTTTGTGCCGCTCCGACATTGTGCGCAAAAAGTGGGAAAAAACTGCTTGAAAGTCACCTTAGCGTGACATGTGAGGGACGTGCCGACGGACGGTGATATGGAGACGAGGAAAGGTCACGCACGACGGAGGATGCTCTTTTCACCACAAGTCTTGCCAGCTGCCACCAAACAACGCGACACAATCATGCAAAAAAAAAAAAAAAAAAAAAAAAATACAGTAGAGCATTCCGGCGACCGCTGACATCACTGATCCATAGTCACGGTGCGTTTTGGCGAATTGTGAATATTCATGATGCTGATCTATTGGGTTGCCATAGGAGCGAGAACTGCAAATAAGCACAGCCCACCTTGTTTAAAGGGGAACGCTCTTCCCCATTCTTAAATCGCTCTCCCGTTCTCCCAACTTAAGGCTACAGGTAGGTAATGCAAACCCCATTGTTCAGCCCCGGTGTGGGCTTCACGTGGAAAAACCAAATAGCCCGTTTGCCGTCCCTGTTATCGGTCTGATGCGCTGCGTAATTTGCACACACGCGTGTACGCTTGAAGCTAGAAGAGGCTCGTCTATAATTTGGCAAAAGACGCGTGACCTCTGAAGTAATGCATCTAAATAAGTGGGCTACAAGCATATACACATGTAATGTGATTTAATGTGTTAAGGATTTATAATTTACAATATCCCTCTTACAGATGGTGCCACGAGATGCACGCCACAGATATAATGAATAAATTAGTGTGTTTTCGAAATGTGCAATGAATTTTATTCCATGTCTAGGTTGATGACAAGCAGAAATGCAATGATATATATGTTTTCAAATATAATAATGCAATAAGATATATAATTAACGGTTATGATTTGTAATGGCCATTAATTATATATATATCATTTTTGCATGATATAATTTTGGCGCCCCAATCAAAAGTGAATGAACTGAATCATAGCCAGAAACATTTTGCACCCAATGAAAATCTTCCCAGTTGTCAAATGATGTACATTGTAAGCAGCCCCTTTCCAGAGTTTTATTAATGAAACCACGTATTGGCTGCAATTTCAAGACATACAAAATACTATGGGTTTGCAAAAGTTAACCAGCCCAAATCATTTAAATATTTCAGGGTCCTTGATAACAAAGAGGACACCAAGGGTGCTTGTAGTCAGCAACATCAAGTAGCTCAAATGGCATTGTCCTAAAAAATACAGCATCAGTCAAGTAATAAATGTGAAAGTGCCAAAAGTGGATCACTGAAGGAGATGACATTTGATTAAAGTCACACTAATCATCAAACATTGGTGTTCAAATAATTCAAACAACTTCTGTATTATCCAATTTTTTTAAAGCCGTTAGATCATAGAATTATGACAAATGTTTGGGGGAAATATTGTTTAGGGCATGTGTGAGTGATCAAACGTTTAAATGTATTCAGTTTGTTTGAATTATTTGAGAGCCATCATCCCCTTTCTTCCCATCTCCTATATGATGTAGCCTACCTGTGCTGTGCCATTCTGGTTGTTAGACAGGTGAGCAGCTGGATCAGAGAAGAACAAAATAGAGAGGCGAGATGAGACTGGAGGTTGAAAGCCAAACTACATCTACAGCCCATATATCTGCTGATTGCAGATGCAGTATATAATAATAATAATAATAATAATAATAATAATAATAATAATAATAATAAAACAATACAATATGGAAATAAAATACACAACATATACAAAAAGACAGATTAAATACAAGCGATAATATTAGAAATGATATTTCAGACATTAAGTAACAAGAAATTGCATAACTGACATTCCAAACTAGGTTTAAGTTAATTTAAGAAACAGTGTCAGCTGAGTTTGTGCACCAGAGAGCACAAGTTGATTTATTATTATTTATTTTTTTAATGTAAAATGTACAATACAGAACTGGTTACCATCTTCCATCCATATACATCCACCTGTTATCATGCGTTCCACAGTTATGTCGCATGTTGTGACATGAGTCAGCTCTATTTGCTGAAGAGGGGCAAATTTGCATGAAAGTTTTAAAAGACCGACGTTGAAATACACAATCACAGTAGCCTAATGTTTACATTAACATAACAATACATTTTATTTATTTACCTAAGAAACACATGTTGTCACCCCAGTTCATAAGAGACACGTGCATCTATATATAAGTCCATCTATCCATTAATCCAGAGCATTCGTTTCCTGCCGCCGAGAAAAATAATGTTTTCACTTATAGACATTTTTGGTCAACAGGCGTTTGGTCGCGCCGCTCGCTAACACGCTAACACGCCAGAAAAGTACAAATAACTCTCTTAACGTTACTGGAAATGGCCACCAGTCCGAAATGGAGGTTAAAACGCTACGGGCGTTTTCTTCCAGGCTCTACAGGGAAGGGACCGTGGAAGGTAACTGGGAAGTGATTCAACCGCGTCATGCTAGCTAGCTAGCCAAGATTGGCTTTCGGTCAAGCTAACGTTAGCGTCTCGTTACACAGGCTGACATTAGCTGACTGATAGTTAGTCAAAGCTCGGCACCTAACATAAACCGGTTGGCCAATTAAAACATTAAGTCAAGCACACTTAAACGGACTCATGTACTAAGAGTGTTTTTTTCCTTCGGACCTACCAGCCAGGTAGGACGCACGGCCCAGTTTGTGACTCCCATGTGCGTCATTGCACCCAAGTCACGGGCTTAATTTATTGGCCATTTTCTGAAATCCTGAACCTTTGGTGTCATTTCAAACCCTCAGAATATTATTTAAAGGGAGACACCCCAGGTGAACAGGGTACACCACTTTACCGGGCTACTAAAACGTAACGAGTTGATTATTTAACGTGACAGTAAGATAATTTTCTGAACATTAATATTTTGAATCACTTTATGTTAATCAGGCTATGAATGATATGAACAAAGCCCTTTGTCATAACCTTCAGAATATAGATTAAAATGAAACTGCAAAGTTTGGTGTATGCAGGCGCTTCTGAAGGAAATATACGTGGCCCAGTGTGAGAAAAAATACCTTTAAAAAGATATGGATTTAAAACTACATAATTTTGTAAGACACTATGCAGAATAGGGTAAAAATAGGGTTATAAATAACCCTGAAACCCCAACAGTTTATGACTTGCAAGTTCTGAAATTCTATGTTTAAATATGCACACAAGGCAACTAATGCCAACTTCTGGTGTATTAAGGACAAATCACAGGCATGAAAATCCAAGTTGTTTTTGGGGATGGTCTACTAGTCTGAAAGATGACATGTTATAGAATAGCCCAAAAATAAAAAAAATGACCCAAGATTCACTGGTTGAGTGCAAACGTAAAATGATCAAACATAATTTTTAGGATGTTGCCATTTGAATGTAGTAGCCTACCTATTTTAACCATTTGTTAATTTGTCTCTCTTTTGTTGTATGAGAAGTTAATGATTAAGTGTTTCAAATCGATGACCTGAAAATGCTTTATTTTGCCTGAGTAACAATCAGAAAAGTTAAGTTATTCACTCAAATTATATCAAAATTAGAAACGCAGCTTTCACTGCATACCGCTTTAATTTGGGAAGCTGTAAAAAATAATTTAGAGCCTTTTCACTTTGTGTTTGAGATAATTCATGTTGACTGATAAGACCTTTGTGTGAAGCATTTCTGCAGTGATTCCCAGCCCCGTTTTAAAATTAGTTTTGGTACTTGCATGGCGGCTGATACAAAAAAAAAAAAAAAAAAACCTCACATGCAGTGCAAAAAACAAAAAACAAAAAAACATCTTGATTGAAAATACAGCAGTAGCTTATTAAAACAATGAAAGTGATAGCATCAGTAGCAGTGTTGGCCTTTTTTCAAACATCAGGCATTTTGATTTCTCCAAAAAGAAAAAGTACTACTGTTACTAATAACCTTAATGGTGGCTCTGTTTTATTCAAGTGTCCCAGTAAGCAATGATTGTAAGCTAGTATGCTCAAAACTGGTCAGAAAAACGAATTATTCACTATATTTTTGCACCAGCTAATATTTGCTTCTCTTCATCAGGTATTTGAGGCAAATGCCCAAAAAAAAGACATGTTCATCACAATTGTGGAATCTGGATATTTGCTGGTATTGCAAGGACAGGAAAGCTTGGTAAGACTTTGGCATAATTTAACATTTTTGTTTTGTTAACCATGCATGTTCCCATATGATATGGTATACTGCATGTTTAGACCCAGCCTTATGAGTGTGCTTGTTGGGCTATTCTTTTAATTAACTTGTTCCTTTACACCTTTCAGAAAGTTAAGATGGCATTTAATATCATACATTTGATTCCAGTTCTAGGTGTGGTCGGGTATTGTGTCACGATTTGAGAAAAGAAGCTTTGCAGCAGGTGCTTTTTGCTGATTTAAGGACAAATGTATAACTTACAGGATGCAGTCCAAAAACAGGCAGTCAAAAGAGATATAACACTAAACCACTGGTCCTCGCGAAACCTCTCATAAGGAAAGAGGGTGAACGGACACACTGACTACAGTATATACACAAGAAGAGCAACGTGATATCACACAGAAAACACACAAGACAGGAAGTAAAACAGACCAGGAAACAAAACAAAACAGAACAGGAAACAGACTAAACACAAATAACAACAACTAACAACATGAGACAAGCTCATAAAACCTGTAAAATTCGTCTCTGGACTGTAGCAGGAACACTGTGTTGCATAGGTGTTGCAGTGTACCTGTACTTGAAGCTCTGCAAAAATAAATTGCTTGAAATCATTTAAGGCTGCAGCTGTGATTGTCATGCTCTGACACTAGCAATCTGTAGTATGTCACAGTTGTTATTAGTGGTTGTCCTCCCCCACATGGAGGGAGCATTTAATATGAATTATATGAATAATTAGTGATGCAGCTCCAAAATGTAATTCCTGGATGGGACACAACTTCCCTGCCACTCATTTCAAAGTGTCAACATGTATCACGTGCCATTACATTGTAGCTTTTGTGTTTACTTGTATTACCTCTAATTTATATGCCTCATAAAACAAATACTTGACATTTATTGCCCTGTGCGAACATTGGTTTGTTCCAACTTTGGCAAAGCAGAGTGACTGTGGCTCAGAGGTAGAGTGAGTCGTCCTTCAATCAGAAGATTGGCGGTTCGAATCTTGGCTCCTCTAGTCTGCATGCCGAAGTATCCTTGGGCAAGATACTGAACCCCCAATTGCCCCCTGCGTGTGAATGTGTATGAATGAGTTAGATCCTGATGTGCCATCAGTGTATGAATGTGTGTGTGAAAGGCTAAAAGTGACTTAAGTATGTGAAGCTCCTTGAGTAGCTAGTAAGCTAGAAAAGCACTATATATATGCAGGTCCATTTACACCTTATTCCACAAGTGGGCGAATACCAGTTGTGGATCAGGGCAAGTAAGAAATGACTAAAGTCACCACCAACAACTTTTTCCACGGGTAACCCTTATAGATAGGTGTGTTACCCTGCATCAACAAGGTACATAGTATAAGTGGAAAAATAATCTATGGCTTTAACCAATTATTGTGGCCTTTTGGACATAAAAAGTTAACTTCCTGCCCTGGAGACAACAGATATTTGAGGGACTACTCAATGTCTCATTAATGGAGTTCTGGCAGGTGACACAGCTATCTTGCCAGGCTGTCGAGCCAGACAGATATTCAGGTCAGACTGCAGAGAGCTTTCACTGAGGATGATAGACTGGTCTATTAGATTGGTGCAGTGAATGCTCAGGGAGCTTCAATACAGAGCGCTTAGGCCTATAGGCTACATGATAAGGTCTGAAGGAAACTTTTTGGAATTGATTTGAACAAAACTGAAATTAGAGGGAATCAATGGGTCACTGAGGAGCTCCAATGCTTTCGTCGATTCCTGACTTCACAGGCATCACCCAACAAAGTCAAATCAATCATCTTGTAAATGTATATACTGTATGTATCCGGCATTCATTTTTACTGACTGTGCAACAGATGGTGACTATACAACAACATGTAGCAACATGTAATTTCGGTGGCAACATGTAGTTCCCCTAGAGCAGATTGAGCACTCTGTGTCATCGTTTTTGGAACATTACTGGATGGAACGGCATCCTTCGAAAATATATTCCCTCATTTGGTGTTTTGATGGTTGTTGCGAGCACTGGTCCAAAATCTCCCATATGTCTTCAACTGGCCATAAAATATGATTCACATCATTTCCATACTCATCAAACCATTTGGTGACCCCTTGTACCTTGTATGGAAAAAGCTACATGTGTTTTTCTACACACACTTATTCCGATTTTTCCTTTTCCTTTTTTTTAAATGCAAACTGTACAATTGGTCACCGAGTTTACATTTGAATGGGAATTGAAATCCAATAATGGGTTTCCCTATCATTCACAAAAGACACAAGTATGTCTTGATTACATATTTATTTGTTTATTTCCACAATTTACAATAACCAGATATATATTTATTGCACTTGAAACCTGATACACTGGCTCACTATTACTAGATTTCTAACCATGACACTGCTTTCGGTTTCAAAAATGTGTATTATTAACACTGGATGTGGAATGATGGTGCTACAGCACGGTAGAGCACCTACTCCCTGGCGCAGGGCCAATGTTCAAAGGAAAACACTGTTGATACATTTACCTATTTTCAAAGTCTGAACACATGTATTTAAAAAGCACATTTAATGAAATAGTCTGATCACAATCAGCTGTTGTTTTATACATATGCTTGTTTGATTCCCTGTATGAAGAAGCTTTTCATAAACCTCAAAGCTGAGGCTTGGAGGTTATTGAGTAAATAGAGACCCCTGCAGACAGTTGTAGGTAACTATCTTTTTTCAGTCAGCTTGATGAAAGTATGCTCTGTTTTCTTAATTAACTTAATCCATTATTTTCTATGAGTGAATGAGTATAAACTGCATTTATTTGGAATTGTACAAAAGAAGAAGATTTCACATTCTTAAAATTGCAGAAAGGGGTTATCCATGAGTTAATATAGCTTATGGATAAAACTGTTCCCTGTCCTGACTGCTGAAGACATTTTTTCTCGTCTTTTGTCTCAGGATACAATCCCATTGCACCTTGGATCCGATTTTCTCAAAGCACACCAGAAATCTGATAACTTGATGTTTCGATTTACTGTGAAGGTGAGTCGTGAGATGCATTGCAATCCCACAATCTGTAGTATTTTCTCAAGGTCTGTCCTAGTACCCAAATTACCTTGCAAGATCATTGCATTCATTAAATGATAAGAAATTAAGTGGGAAATCTAGTAGTATTCTAGGTTTGGATATCTTTTTCTTTTTTTTTAAATAGTAATTATTTCGATACTTTAATGAATGGCCTTGCCTGAACATTACATGTGTCATTCTCTTTCTATACAAACCCCCCTTAATGTTTAACTTAATGATATGTTGATAACAAAAACATACACACCAGAATGATTATATTTGTGGATTTCCACAGGGTGAGAGTCGCATGATGAGGATGCAGTTTGATGGAAGTAGCAGGGCAGAGGCAATAAAGGAGTGTTCAAGCGCTGTGGAAAAACTGACGGAGTACATGTCTGTCACCACTCTGGGTGCCGCCCCATTGCTGCCTAATCAGCCCCCTGCTGAGGTTTCTGCACCAGTGATTCAGGTTGTCCACTTTACAATTTAATAAATACAATTTCTATTCTATAATTTCTACTAATATTCTATTTTCTCTGCCAGCACTGATGCTTAGATTACTTGTTTTTACATTTAAAATGTGTTGCCACGAGAAATCCCCAAAAGGGGCCTGTGACATAGGTGGCAATTTGAAGTTTAGTACAGTTTATTGCTGTACAGTATCAAAGATCTACTGATTTTTACTTCCTGGTTTAGACTGAGTTTGGTAGAAATGAGACACTGATCTCATGTCACCATTTATTGTAAAGTATTTAGTACAATTTAGAAATAATATAAGCGTAATTAATTTTTTTAATTTTTATTTTTTTGAGGTTTGATAATCCGCACTGATTCCTTAATCAGCAGTAATGTGCTACAGACTGTGGTCAGTTTCATCAGCAGGGGTGAATATTATCCACACTAGATGGCGCTATTTACAATACTGTCTTATTGTTAGAGGTGACATTATAGCTACTGTAGGTGGACTCATATATTGAGTATATAATGTAGATGAATCATTATCCAATCATAATACAATATGGTGTAGAATATAGTGTGTCCCACCCCAAACACATGCACAGACAGTAAAGTACAACGATAATATAATTAATTTATAAATACAAGCATTTTTAAAATCACAGAGAAAATGAAATCCTATTGCCTTTAACAGTCAAATTGTTGATTCGGTCAATTGTTGATTGAAAAACAAACATGTTTTACCTTAAACTTAAAAAAAACAACAACCACATTATAATATGCCCTCAAAGCATTTCACCAGTTGAAGTTCTACTTCAGTGCGAATGACACACTACGCACTTGTTTGTGCTCTATTATACAATTGTTCTTCATTTCAGTAGCAGCCTTTCTTTTTTGTTTTACTTTCAAACTTGAAAACACTCAAGAGCATACGGTTAACTAGTAATCGGGTTCTGAGTAAAAGTAAGGTGGTTTACAACGTTTAACATGAAGGACAGAGAAACGACCGGACTCTGCCTTGGTTTTGAATGTGACCTTTCGTGAACAAACACACTGAAGGAGTTCACAGTGTAGATGAAAGGCCTTTTGAAGGATGGATGCGTTTCAATTAGTAATGAAGCCATTGATTGGCCTCTTAACCCTGTGGAGTCATGCTGTGTTCATCAAATCTTTTTTCTTCTTTTGTTTCAGGGAAAGGCCATGGGAGCAGAGCCTGAGGTTGTCCAAGGACCATTGTCCATCAAGCGTCTTGCCCAGGTAGTGATTGTTAAGTTAAAAGTGAGAGCTAACAACATCCAATGTACAACATATTAATTGTAATTTTGTGTTAGATTGAACTGAAGTGCACTTTGATTTTCGTGACAGCCTGCTCAGTTCATTTACTTTCTAACATTATAAACATGACATGATAGAACAATTAATTGAGAAGCCGTTCTCATTTCACTCATTTCAAGTATTTGTTGGACCTTCCACAGCACTTCTTGGAGGAGACTGCTCTGACTCTGCCTCAAGTGTATCACCACAGTTCTTTGGCACACGGTGACTTGGAGCCCATCCTGCGTGTTTGCCTGCTGGATCCCAGCTTTCTTGCCTTTGTGGAGAAAATGGAGGGGGAGCTGAGGAAACTGCTTCAAGAGTGAATAATCTCTACAACAGCTGAAGGCAGAAAGGTCAATTCATTGTGATGTGTTTTTCGTATACAGTTTGTGTAGGCAGTGTGTCGTGGTGGTGGATCGTTTCTTCCTGTGCTGATGTTGTTGTTTGAAACTTCACACATTGGTTGATATCGTTTATGGCTTGAATATGATGGCTTTGACTGTATTAAGGTGATTAAAAGGAAGAACTTGCAAAACCCCCCAAAAAATTTGATTCATTTTTAATGTTTTATTCAGAAAAAAAATATTGGTCTCACTCATGTTTGTTCGTGGCTATATACTCTGGTCCCTCTGTTCCCACCTTAATGCAGGTCCATTTCCACCGCAACACACATGGATACATTGTATTGAAAGAGGAGTCATGCAGCTACAGCAGTGAATTTTGCTATGCCAGCTTCCAAGTGATCCCACAATATTAAAGCTTCACTGAGTAAAACAAACTGCCCTCCATATATCTATTTAAGAATACATATTGCATAGGATTATAGCCATGCTATACAGTTAAAGAGAGAAAATAAAAATCAATTAACGAAAATTGGGAAATATAAAAAAAATATTTTTTTTCTTTACAGATTTCCTATCATTTGAACACTCATACTTTAACATACACAAGACACCTAAGTTACTCTGGAAAGAAAAAAATAATAATACACTTATCATTTTTGTTTAGATAGATAAACACACAGTAGTCATTTTCTGTAATCACTCTCAATTAAATTTGAATACTGCCAGTCATTGAAGCCCTTGCTTCACAATAAAAGTTCTGTTAAAAGTGGAGTCATTGTCACAAAATTAATCATATTTAAATGACCATGATATGCTGTACACATTTTCAAGAATAAAACTATATATATATGTATATATATATATATATACATATACATATATATATATATATATATATATATATATATACTATAATAATAATATATTTATATTTAATTAAAAGGATGACTCCATAAAAAACGTAGGTCATTTCAGATGCAAAAAAAGCCACACGAGGGATAACAACAGAAAATGTCTATTCTGAGTATCCTATTGCGTAATAATCTTGCATGCATTGTACATGATATGTAATACAAAAGGGATCACCTCATTTGAGGATATGATACAATGAATAAAGGAGACATCAACAGCACATTAAAAATGTGTACACCTTTGTGGTGATTTTAGTCATTATTCGTCTTCCTGAAATCTCCACGAAAGACTGAATAAGGCATGCTTAAGACAGCCATTATGTTCTTTTTGTTGCCAGTGTTATGCTGATATTGTTTCTCATAAAATGAGACAGGAAATGCTTTTTTTTTCAAAACTGCCCGGATCTCTTTCCATCTCTGATACCTTCAGGTAGTCAAAAAATGCAGTTTAGCCATCTCATCTGCAAAGAGAAAACCAAGAGAAGGCGTGACTATGGATAATCCTCACAATGAATTCTATATTTAGCCCCCATACCCTACAACAGTGTCTTACTTGAGCAAATTGCTTATTTTGTATTCCTCTGGCGCATGTTTTTGTCCTTGTGGTTGTTTGTTGAATTTGTTTTCCTAGGGAAAAAGGAGTTATGATTTAGTGACCTACAGAAAAATGCAATTCAAATCACAGTACCCAGAGTTATGTATGAATTATATGTGTAGCTATCATAATATGTATTTACTTACATTGGTACAACTGGTTCATCATCTTGACACGAGAAGAGAATAGGAGAAAAACAGAACACAGAAGTCAAAGATGAGATCAAGATAAAAGCAAAAATGTTTCAACATATTTAATGCAAATCATATGTATTTTACTTTGCTGACATTTTCCTTTTATTTAGTGTACTTTCAGAATACTGAAATTTGCTAAAGATTACCAAATCCTCCAGTGAACAAATCTTGTGGGATGATGCAGCTGAAAGCACAGATTGCTTTGAATACTTGAATGCTAGTGTGGCAGAGTCGTGCACTGGTGGGAAGCTCTGACATCACAGACATGGGAGTCAGCTGCTGAAAGGCGTTGTATGCACGAGCAGATTCAGAAGGCGTCAACTACACAGAATTTAGTCGCTTCTCGCAAGAGAGAAAAAAAAAACTTTCGGACACTAAAGGCTGCTATAGTGTGACATATTTCTGAAATGTGAAAAAATAATAGATAACCACATCTTTAAAGCCAATATTTCAAAACATAACCTCATACGCTATCTGAATCCATGGGGTTCCTGTTCATTTGAGACGAAGCATATGTGTAGGAGGGTTACAGATGGCTCACTTAAAGCTATCTTTTAATTACACTCAATTTCATAGTGCTTCTGAAAGAGCCTCGTACATGGGTGTGACTTTGTGACTGCCTTGGCATAAAAAACACGAATCCCTTCAAAGCTTTCTCTCAGCATCAATTCCCTGCAGTGCACAGTAGTTAATATGTCTCTATTCAGTGCTAATTCCATTCAGATTATCAACATAAAATTAAGAAAAAAAATACACACTTTAAGTATTCATTTTCTCAGTTGGACCACAGTATAAAATTACTGTAACCATGAGAAACACTGCCGGAACTGGTGAATAATAGTGAATAGTGTTCCACTGAGTGATAAGTTAGTTTAAAAAAAAAAACAGGGTGGTTGGTGTTTGGCATACAGATGAAAATGTGTCAACGGGTAAGTAACCAGTCACAGTGAGAGATTTTCCCATGCAGTTAAAAGTCATCAGCAGCATTCCATGACATTTATATGGCGCAGATTAAGACAGTTATAATGTCGGACAAAAAAAAACATGGTTCTGTGATCACTTGGAGGAGGAACATCCGCCAGCATAGTTTCCACACCTCACGCCACAAAAGCTATGCTTATAATGCCTTCGCAAGCACACAACAAATATCAGATTTTACTGTGTGAGATCGATAGTTGAACATTGATAATAATCACTGTAGCGCATTGGTTAAATTAGCTGTTCATATGACCTTTAAAGGTTTTTAGTTTGGAATTTGACTCACTACATAAGGTGATGTTATTTAGCAAATCATCACACAGCAAAATCTGTCATTTTAGCAGCTGGTTTTGGAACAGAATAGAAATGTCAGCCTCTGCCTCAAAGCTCCTGGCTCTGGAGTATAAAAGTGTTCAAATACAGCTAAGCCATCAAGAGACCAGAATTCATAATGCACGCAGACAGGGGCCAAAACCTCTGGGAATCTGGGACGCTAAAACGAGATTTTAGAGAGGCTTTGCATCGTGAGCTTGGGGGTCCTTATTCCTGATTTGAATGGCATAAACATGGCAAATATAATCCACCTTAATCGCTTCATTTTTCCGGTAGATGAAACTAAACTAGAGGACATGCACAGAGCTTAGTTGAGCCGTGTAGTTTGTAAATGTGCATATATTTTAAGCAAGTATCATAGGAAAACATTTTTATTTTCCAATCTATATTTTAACAGGTCCCCACTAAATGTTAAATATGATAAATTAATGCACTTTGAATAAAGATAAAAAATTATTAGAGATGCAGTTAACAAACAATGTCTTATTGGTTGGCTAAATATTTTCAAGTTGAGAAATGTGTTTCAGATATTATAAACTGATCTAGTTGTTCAATTAAATTATAGGTTTGTTTATCTACTATATATACACACACATTATATATTTGACTTTAATTCAAGTTTTGACCCATTTGTTGCTGCATTAAAAGGTTCACACTTGAATTGTTAATTCCTGTTCAATATGAAGATTTTTTTTAACCAAATTGCTGGTGCAGGATTTATTAATTTAATAAATAAAAACTCAGAACATGCATGTCTTTGTCTTTATTTGTAACATTTTAGCTTACAATGTTAAGTCGAGCCTGATGTTGCCTTACAGGCGTGCAGTTATTGGTATCAGGGGCCCATCCTTAATGTCTGTAGTACTTAGTCAAATTAAAAGGAATCATTGGAAACGCCACATAATATGCTCATATTATAATTGCAATTCATCTTAATACTCATTAATGGTTAAGTGGATTGTGAAGCATCAATAAACACTATTTTAAACCCAATTAAATAATGAATACATTTTTAGTCTGTCACCCTAAGCCCGTGATTGCCTGAAAAGCGAGTAAGTGTATATGGGGAGTTATGTGGAAGAGAATGAAAAAGAAACGGCGTCATATCTGATCACTTTTAAGACATCGATGCCTAAAACAAGTTTAGCGGCTTAATATTCCACACACATTTAACTGAGTAAATATGATGTATGGGTGGATTACAATGGCAATTTTAGGCTGCCACAATAAGGAAATGAAAAGCGGGGTGTACCCTGAAGCTCTGTTTGTTTAGTCTGAATTCGAGGGTGGACTACGACTGTTGCCCAGTTGAAGTGATTCATATTTGTGGTCGTGGTTTTGTATTTTGCTTGTGTTCATGTTTTAGTCCAAAACGAAAAGAAGACAAAGCCACATGAGCAGAGGTCAGACAGAACCTGTGGTGACTGGAAACGCCCTCGGGCTTTCCAGACATTTTCATCTTGTCACATTCTTACTGCGTGATTTTGTCTGCCTCCTGAAGCCGTGCCATTCCCCCCCCCCCCCCCCCCTTTTTTTTAAATATACATAAATTGGTTGTGAACATTTATGAAATCAACAAAGAACGGGTAAATAGATTAATAATTAATTATATATTTCTGTGTTTTTGTTTCATTCCTGTGTTGACTTTTACAGTCTTTGGCCACATTAGTGGTTTTGATATTTCGGCATATTGTTCAGACCCAGACTGCAGACGCTTCGATTTAACCTCAGTCAGCCACTAGAGTAGGGGCCCTCGAGGTTCATTTTGTTCTCCAACAGTCAAGTAGCTCTGTAGTACTACAACTATTGGCCTGAATAGAGCAGTGTTTTCTTTTATTCTATAACTTACACTGGAAAAACAAGGGCCGTTCTGTGTTAAGGACTAAACATTGTATTCACAACAGTAGATGTTCTTACTGAATGAATATATAAACAGCTTTAATACTGATAGGCTATGGGACTAATCTGCCCATCTACAGACGGCCTGCTTGAGTGACCGAGCCCAAAAAGATAAAATCATTTGTGTGTGTTAGCATTCCTGTTGTACTGTCGTTAAATGTTTTGCTAACACAGTAAAAGTGGATAATTTTATGTTCTGCTTACTCCCAAGCCTGAAGCTTTCGCCTTTAATTTTTCACTTCTTTCACTCACATTTATAATTATAATTAGGTTGGGCTGAAGCTGCAGTTGAGAAAGACAAAACGTTTATTTGGGCTTTTAATATGACTAAAGGTTATGGCTCAATGTTGATTTATACACAATATAGTCCAAGTCAAGATTTTGACCATCACCTGTGGAAACAACTTTATGAGTTTAACCTAATAAAAAGGAAATTAATCGAGATCAAAATATTTTTTTCATGGGCTGTAAGTTCGTACTAAACATACAAATTGACACATATAAATACAATCTCTGAAACCATGCAGGATCTCTCACTTACCACCCGTTTAGATAATGTTTCCATTTGGAAAGAAGGTAAAGGAGAAAAAAATAGTAACCAATTAAGTTATATAGTCGGACTGATATGTTTTATAGCCACATGCCGATAACCCCACATGTTTATGAACACTGTTATTCTGCTATCAACACAGAAACTGTAACCATTGCAATTGAACACAGTGCACAGCCAAATTCTTGGAAATTTGTGCTGTGAGCCCTCTGTTGTAAACCCTAATAAAAGGTTAGAACTGTATGCATCCAATATTTGAATACCTTCCTCTTTTTGCCACACTGGTGAAGAAGCAAGGAGGCAAGCCCTTTGACAGTTGGCCACTACAGATTTCCTCTGACAGCAGATGCAACCTTTTGGTTCTTGCATAAGCAAATATCTGATAGGCTCCTCTTTTGATGACATAACCTTACAACCATTGGCCTTTTGGAAAAGGAAGTTATTGTGTAATTTCTGTACTTGCTGAAATGTCTTATCCTACTGTTCAAAGCAAACCTTCAACGGTCTACCATAATGTCAACATAGTCTTCATTTCAGGGGAGGTGTACAGTATGTCATGTATTTTTTATATTCTAATATTGCAATGCCTTTACAGCAAAGATCAAACACCAGACAAATATACACTTTGCAAATTGCAATGTTGTAATTTGAATATAAATAACGTCACACTACTTCCATAGGTAGTTATTAACCTGGTAGTGCCTGCTGCTAATAACAGAGAAAAGGTTTTCTTACCATCAATTATGTCGTCTGGCGTCTTGCGTTTCTCGTACACAACGATGATGACCACTAGGATTATAATTTCAGCAAGCACACCCAGGAAAGGCCAAAGCGGCGCGAGCCGGCTGCGCACCCGTAGAATAGTGGTCTCAGCGTTGTTTCCAATCACGTTGGTGGCATTGCATTGGTATACTCCAGGGTCGCTGTTTATATCCAGGTTTAGTACGTTGAGCTCTGTATAGTTGTCTCTGATGGTGATGAAGAATCGTCCAGTGGAGTTGTCAATGTCCTGGAACACAATGACCATTTCTTTAAGCTGATTGAATTGTGTGGTTATGTTATGTTAAAAATGCTTATTTTGGAGTAGATATATAGCATGCCTTCTATCGTGTCTACCTAATGTGCCTCTGTAATTATCTCTTAGTTTTTATACAGCAGGCTTGTACCGTGTAGGATGTTCCGTCCATTTTACGCCATGTCCAGGTGGGATGTGGGTAACCAACAGACTTGCAGTAAAGCGTCGCATTTTCCCCCTCGTTTTTATTTTCACTTCGCTTGTGGCCAGTGATATGAGGTTTTGCTGGAAAAATAAATAAATAAAAAGGATCATTAGCCAAGTTGGCAGAAGCAAGACATGTAAAGGCACCTTTTAACTCCTACCAGATGGCATGAATAAGGAGAGCATGATTCCCTGTTCTGGCAATGGTAATAATTTGTGTTATTCCATTGTCTATTTAAGACAGAGGAGTGTAATTAAGAGTCTCTATAGAGGTGCTGAAACACTGAAGTGGCTCGTTCTCCTTTGAACACTGAACACAGATATGTTCAAAGATCGTATGCATTGTATTGCATTATGTAGTTGAAGTCATGTCATTACTCCATGTACTTCGCAGTATGTCACACAGAGGTTATGGAATTTGTTGTACCATGTTTGTTTCATTTCAAAGCTATCCTCTTTTCACCTGCATCTTCTTATAGTTGAAAAAGAAAAGATTTTAACATCAAATGATTTTAGCACACACACTGTATCACTAATTATATTCTAATTATTAGAGTAGACAGCTCCCATGAGTCTCTGAAAGAGGCAGCACAACCTCATGGGGGCTGGAGTTGTGAGTGCTTAAAAAATAACATTGCGTTTGTTTATCAACTGACAACTATGTTTCAATAGACTCACTTATTAACTGCAGAACAAACAAGTGTTTGTGGTGCCAAAGGGGAAAGACTTAAAGTCACTGCTCACCTTGAATCTCTCTCACTGGAGACTTAAGACTAAATCAGAGATATTGGTGTACTATCACCTCAAAAATATTACAAGAATTCATGTCCCTACATGACCTTGAAAACTTGTCCATGCATGTATTTTTAGTCGGCCCTACTAATTAGTAGTATATTTACAGGTGTCTGGAAAAAAATCTATTAGACAACTGTAGTTAATCTAGAATGCTGCTGCCAGGGTTCTAACCAGAACTAAAACCTATTTTTTTCTCTATCCTTTAAATCTGGTCTTAAAACATTTCTGCTCGAAAGGGCTTTTTAATTAATCCAATGAAACACTCATTTTTACTGTGCCATTTATGTGCATTTTTCTTTTAATCTTGTGGTCTGTATTTCTGTTGCACTTCCATTGTAAACTATTTTACCTTTATCATTTTGTTTTATTGTTCTGTGAAGCACTTTGAATTGCCATGGTGTATGACACAAATAAAGTTGCTTTGCTTTGCTAATATAAAGATGTTTTGTTTTGTTTGTTAGCAGATACTAGTAGTCTTTTAGTAGTATAGCAGTATATAAGTATATAATAAGCTTAGACAAAATAAGGATTTAGTTGTGCAATTACCAAACTCCAGCAATGGGGAATAATACAATGGAAGAGATAAAAATCATTTCAATACAATTCATAATGAGGTCAGGGAAGAGAGGGAGCTGTGTGATGTGAGGGTTTCCAGATGTTTCCCATTCCACAGTGAATTCCAAAAGAGAGATATTGAGCCAAAAACGAAAACAGTGTAAATTGTGCCTGTAAATTGTGCAACACAAAGGTTATGAATTCAATAAATGTTGGCATATGTCACAAAGCAACAGATGCCTAGTCATAGCGATCCATCAATAGAAGTCTGTCCCAAAGGTGAGACACAGACTCTCCGATGTAACTCTGCACAGCATCAGGAAGATAACTGTTCCTTCTTTTCCACTAATCCTCAAAATTACAATAATTCCTTCCATGCAATTAAGCAGGATAAGAGAGAGGCCTGGAGTGAGCATTTTTCAGCTGTGCATGGATAATGGAGCAGGAGGGGTCTGAGCTCTTTGGTGACATCACCCCACTCTAATTATGGTGCACACGTGCTCCCGGAGGGGGGGAGTGGCCAAGCTCATTTGTGCCTTATCGTGACCATATTATCTCTGTGACAGACACCACAAAGACAGACCTCCAAGTGGCACTAAAAGAGGCAGAAACCTTCATTCCACGCTACACAATTGCTGTGATTATAAATCCGTGTGTGCCAGACGGAGGTAAAGTGACGTGTGAATGTGAGGAGGGCGTGTTTTTGCGAGGAGAAGCAAGGTCAACGCTGTCATAAAGAAGAGACAAGAAACTGATTAAGATGACATCAAAAGTGATTGAGCTATTTCATCGAATATTTTATGTCTAGGTGGCGACATGTCTTGACTTGAATGAGAATTTATGTAATATTATATCAATGTAGACAATCAATATTTGTCTTCTTGAGGGTAAATGTGACATTGTCAATATGCATGTTGAAACATATTCATAGAGAAGTGTGCTTGGCTTTTGCTCAAATTTGAGAAATATAGGTACCAAGTATGAATCTGAGGTAAGCTTAGTATCACAGACAATCAACTCCACTGCTGCCACAGAGATGGCTGGGACCAGATTCAGAGCCTTAATCCTACAACATCACAGAACCCTCCATCTGTTGCCTCTGAGCCGAGTCCTGCAAGGATGAGTGTGCCAAGGACACTGTAGGCGAGGGATCTCAGTGAACTGCTGCCAGAAGCGCAGTGCAAAGCTGGCTAGCATAACAGTGGGCTTGCTACCTGGGTCACAAAAGATCTCAAAAACCTCCAGAAAATCACAACAGTGTTTAAGAACAGAAGAAAATGCTTAGTTGGATCCAGTAGCAGCACCTCCTCGAAACGTCAAAACATTATTTTAATGTTTTTATTTATTTTTTAGATGCAGATAGCCTATTTAAAGGGCATGCATGACCAGTTTAGTTAAAGGACTGACTTTTTCTCCAGGGGACGGATAGTCATAGGCCTGCAGTGTAGTGATGGCTAGGACATTTCAGTTTGAATGCCGATGAGTCCCATCATCTCACAGCCCAGTCAAAGCAGAGCACACACGGTCATCACCCATGTTATGCAATCGGGCAGTGCTTTAAGACAGCCGCGGTATAAGGGGCAGGGCATGCTCAGTATGCACCATAGCCTTGCCACAGCTATTTGGCTTTAGCACCACACCACACACAGGCAAGCTTCTCTTGAAATGGGTTTCAATTTCCCTTTTTCAGAGAACATTCCTTAAGTTTACAAACCTTCAATCGTCAGTTCAATTCAGCTTTCAAAAAGAGTATGAATGCTCTTAAGGATGCCTCGGAGTGGGCTTTGTGTTTTGCAGGTTTTGGCGAGCATGTGCAGTGCCTGTCCATTTAGACTGTTGTCTCAGTGAAAGGCCAGAGTGACAACAGCCTCAGGATCGCTGCCCGTCATCACCACTGCACTGGATGAACACAAGCATCTTTGTCAACAAGGACCCTCTACACACAACCTCTTAGTAGAAAACAGCTGATGACATGGTAAAGACTTCATTTGGGGTTTTTACAGTTTTCGTACATCATGGAGAAAAAAATGCATGTGACAGTGGTGTTAGTATGAGAATTCTTACCTTTTACTTCAATTGTAGCATTTGCATTTGGTGCCATGGGAAATGTGTAAACACACATGTATTCCCCCGAATCATCTGCCCTCGGTTTATTGATTCTATAACAAAAATACAAAAACATCAACTTATTCAGCCAGACACTGACACCGTAAGTAGTCAAGTACATTAAGTCACCAAATTTCACTTTAACATGAGTAATTAGTTTGGACTACAGTGGTGAAAGCTTGAGGGGCCTACAGCAGTGCGGGAGACAAAATGTTGGCATTGTGCTGTTGTATTATGGAGCAGTGGCTCTGGATTCTGCTGGGAAGGACACCACAGGCATTTTAGCTGTAATCCTCAGAGTATCACTGATGTAATGTGACAAGGAAGTGACCAATTGGTCTTATCTTGTGGCTAGGAAGAGTCTGTGGGATGTCTACAGGGGCAACAGTAGCTATGTGCTCCAGTGATTATACTGTGTGACAGCAGGAACTAACAACTGGTTGGTACTTAAGGGGATGTTGTGGGTTCTTCATAGCTAAATGCATAGGTAGTGCTCATTATTTGGCTTAAGGCAGTGAGTTGCAGCATGTTTTTTTTTTATTATTATTAAATATGTGAGAAAGCCAGAAATTACCTCAACATTTATCTTAATCAGTAGCAGTCTGGATGTACTTAAAGCTTTTCATGATGTGTTTCATGAAGAACACAAGCCTCGAGCAAAGACTTTCCATCGCACATTAGGACAATATGTATTTATTAAAGGTGCAAGATACGAGATTAGGAGCATTTCGATTGCGCTACCATGCATATAACACCCTGCTGTATAAAGAAAGCAAGGAGAAGCTCTGATAACAACACACACAAAGGGAGAGCGACTTCATTCTCTGCTCAGGTAGACATTACTCCACAAAACTCTACATAGCAAATAGCTGTTTTCTGCTGCTATACCAACCTTCCGAATGTTAAACACAACTCCTTTAATTTCCTCAGTTACTGCCTGAAGATGGCACGCGTGCAACACATGCACAATAACTACTTATTGTAAAAGGTCTGACCCATTTACAAGCAAATACCGACAGTTATCCAAGCAGAGCAACAAAGGTCACAGAAACAGACAGGACAGAAAACGTTAGCAACGCAACTATTTTGAACTTAGATCCAATCAGTACACTGCCTTTGTCTCTGCAAGATCCTGCTATGCATCATTTTCTGACAGAATTTCTCCACACCACCACTGTTTGACTATGCAAGATTACCTCAGTGCTGTTGTTTTTTTCTTGCATACCAAAATTCTCATTCACTTTCCACCGCTGGGAGGTCTTACTGTCCACAGCTTCCTCTGTCCTACTTACCACACAGAGGCAAAGCTGGTTTGTTACCTGTACGTCGTGCTCTTCCGCTCTGTCCGCGTTTTTGTGATTTCCTGTCCATTCTTCACCCAGAAGCTTTCCTTGTGGGTAGTGTGGGAAGCAGTGAGGTTACAATGCAGGGTAACTTCTTTGCTAGGGGTTTCCGCTGACAAGACGATCTGATCAGAGGCATTGATCTTTGGTTCTGGAAGACAGAAAGAGTCAAACCTTATCACAGAAGTGGGGCTCAACACTGTTTCAATGCTTCCTCCCATGCTGTAGTAGCTGAGGGCCGTATGCTGTTTTTATACGAGCTGCGTGGGAGGGTGTCTATGTAGTGAAAACAAAAGTGCACACAACAAACAAACAAAAGACATAATACGTACATGAAACGGTTGCAAGGCTTTGTATCAGCCATTAATCTTTAGGGTAAAGAAAAATGGTGATTAAGTAGTATTTCTGGATGGAAAGGAGTGTAAGAGCACCTCCTAACGAACCGTTAGAAAAAATTAAACAAATGGTAATTTGATTGATTATACCTATCTCACACCTATCTCTTGTCAGAGTGCTGCATTTATAGAAGAATCCTCTATAAGTACGACACACGGTCAGACAGAAGATATACTGTAGCCGATAACTGTAGTCGTTTTAATGTTTCGTCTTAACAGAGGAAACTGTATAGGCTCTCAAAGATGGCTTACCCCAAGTGTGCCTGTAAATGCCCATCAGAATATAGAGGTAATAAAAAAACCATTGTACTTTGAGATCCGGGCTGAAGATTTATACAACACTGAACAGTCCTTTGACATTTTACATTACTGCTGAATTACAACCTGCATTACTTCCCCCTCTAAATTGCTAAGCACACTGGTTACTAAACAATATAGGGGTCCATTTCTCAAGGACGTTCAGGGAAGCAGGAGGTGTCATCTGAGAACGGGGTGCCCTTTGCTCTGCCTTGAGTATGAGCAGGGAGCCTCCTCTGCCCTGCCCCTCCCCCTCCTCCTCCACCTCCAGGGCGGGCCAACCATGGCAACGACTGAGCCCCCAAGGGGAGGAGCAGAGAGGAGAAGCATCATAATCTTACTACTGGCTGGTGCTGCAAGGCCATGCAAGCAATGCAGAAGGGAGGAGAGGGGGAAGAAGGGCTACTGAGACCTGCAAGTGTCTTCTATTAGAATTCATGGCACCTTCCTTTTTGCAATTCTGTAAACTCAATAGCTAAGCTATATCTCTTACCCCCCTTACATCTCTCTCTCCCCCAGCAAGCAGAACCACATGTGCTATTAATAGTATCTTAGAGACATGCATACACACACACACACACGCAACATGAGGTACATAAATTAACATTTAACAAAACACGGCACAGTGGTCCACAGGCAATTTAACCAGAAGGTTGTTTGTAGGACACCTTGTCGGAACTTAAAATGTGGCAACCGTTCACAGATCACCATAAAGGTAACAGATTGCCATTTCAGAATGTAACAAAAATATAAAACGTTGCACCAAATTAGTTAAGCTGTAGGTGAACCTTATCCCTCCCTGGTCCTATAATTCAGAGCTGCATTGAGATCGATATTGTATCAAATTCACTGATAGATAGATATGTCTGATTGAATATCAAGTAGAGCTGTTGCATTTTGACATTCTGAGACATAGAAACCAACTCTGGAAGTCTATATTTAGGGCGGCATTATATTATTCTAAAAAGGAAAGGCAAGGCCCAAATCAGGATACTGTGGCACATTACAATACAAAAGGTGCACCGCCAGAGACAACCCAGCACAGAGAAGCTAGTGGGCCTCATGAGCATGCAGTTAAGCTAAATCATTCGTAATAAGGATATGCAATTTTTAATTTGGATTAGAACATCACACATTGGTGTTACTTTGCAATACAAACAGCATAACCTCTCATAAACTTATGTCTGTTTTAAAAAGCAAAGTCTCACAAACACGCTTGATGTCAAACAGCTACTTTGCTTCTAAGTGTACAGAATCTACCGGTCTAAGTTATTAGTAAAGGTGACTCTACATACAAAATAACATGCATGCATGTATTTGAGTATAAAACACCTTGCATGCTTGAAAAGGTGTACAGAGAAACCAGCTGTGTTCAACTTGAGTTCATGTGTCAGTTCCAGAGGCGAAAAAGCTTTTCAAGGTTTAAACATTCAAATCAGCCACAGAAACCTCAAAAACCACTCCCAGCTGCACCACCATCTACTCCTCTGATGCCTATGTGCATGTTCAATTACATTCTAAACTGAATTCTCACCAAAATACTACTTGAATGGAAAGAGTTTGGAGAAGGGTGATGAAAAGGCAGCCATGTTTTTGGTGCAGCAGCCAACAATGATGTGCGAGTGGTTAGAGATGTTTCTACAAGGTTTTAAAAACTTGCCACCATTGGAATAAATTGCATGCATGCGACACAAATAAAACGCTAAACACAGCTGATGCTCTCTGTTAAAAGCAACAGTGTAAAATTTTAGGCAATATGCTTAATTGCTTTCTTGTTGTGGGTTAAATGAGAGCACTCCTCATTATAATTATTTTGGGCAAATTAGCGCAGTGCCCAAAAGTAAAAGTAATTCAGTAGGGAACCTTTTCTTTGAGAGTTTCATATTAGAGTATTGCTTTAAGGACATTAGCAACTAGCAACGTTAAAAAAGGTCTACGTAGCTTCTGTAGATGTTGCCCATGCTAGCGATGTCACGGGAACCGATAATTCAGGACAAAGTTGGTGCCATAGTTTGAAAACGTGATGGTAATTCACGTACGTTGTTTTTCTACAGTAAAGTACCGGAAGTGGAAAAATGAGTTTTGAAACAGACGAGCGCAAAGCTGACTAACGTTAGCTGTGGATCTAGCTAACTTACGGGGAAGGTCAACGGCAGGTGTCACTTTTTACACTATGATGCGTTACATTATCAGGTAAAAATAAATACTATGCAAAGCTTAATATACCGTTGTAATGATGCTAATCTCATGTAATCTCGTAAAATGTACTTTTTAGCGAGAAAGTTGAACAAACAAGAGGTTTTCACAGCAATATAAAATAGATATTAAAAGGGGGAATTATAGCCGGTTTACAGCTACAAGTGTTTTTGTTTTGTTTTAACCATAGTATATAATACTGGGTATTGTGGAATTTCAATTATATTGGTATTGACTATAATACATGTCTGGTATTGTCAGATCCCTAATCCATGCAGGCATGCATTTTTCTTTCCTATCTTTTGATAAAAAATGTTGTAATGGGAATTAATTACTACATAAATATACTGATTCCGGATGCATTGATTAGGAGTAATTTACATTCACTACACAAAAGGTGGGGGAACAATGCAGATCAGACTTGCATGTTTTCCCAGTCACATACTATACTTTCACATCGATGAACTAGCATGTATAGTCTGTTATATACATGTAATAACTTTGATATTTTACATGCATATGTGACAAATATTTACTCCTCAGTAATGACAGAATAAGTGAGGACTTGAATCGCAGGTTTTCTGTGGCAGGAAACAACTGTGAACAGCTGCTGTCCTTTGCACTTCTTATAACAGTTTAAATTTCATCAGCCCTACATCTAATCAAATAGTGCTGACGCAGAAATCAAAATGTGTCAGTCCAATCAGAAGAGCCAGCCAGGATCAAGCTCCTCTAAGCTTCTCGGAGAGCCTCACTATGACTAACAACATTCCACATATCCCCGTGCTCCACTGGGCAGAGCGCTGAAGCATGTACAGATTAGAAGGATCCAGTTGAAATTCAGTTTGTTTGAATATTTGTGTGCGCAGAGCAGAGGGTTAAAGGATATAATGTCATTACTGATTCACAGTCACACGCTTAATGGTTGAGAAGGCACAAGGTTTCACGGCGCACAGAGACTTGTCTCGTACAGCAGTGAAATCTCTTCCCCATCTGAACGAGAAAAGAGGCATTCAAGGCCGCTGTGTGGTCTTATCCTTTATTGGATTACCCCACGTTCTCACACGTTATTTGAAAGCAGAAAATGTTGGCTTTTATCAGGAGAGAGTTGACAGCGGGAATCACTCTTTTACACCTTAACGGATCCCCCCTTGTGTTTTCTTACACTCCCATTTACACTGTGCCCAGAGTAAGGAAGCCAAATCAAAAAGCACCGTTATATCAAAGCACCATTGGTTTTTTTCATGCATCTAGCAGGGCTTTTGAAGTAAATAAAAGAATCCACGTAAAACGCAGGAGACACAACATAACGTTACAGGAATAAATATCACAAATAATTTCAGGAGAAGGAAATGGGGGAAATTAGGACACAGAGAAAAACAGATAATGATCAGAATATCGTAAAAGGACGCACAAGACAGTATAAAGAACAAAAGTTTAGTGTGGGAGAAAAGAAGGAAATGTAGATAAAGACCGGGTAAAGTTCCTGGGTTTGTGGTCTTTTACAACGGCATGCTCAAGGGATTTGGGGAGAGATGGAGCGTTTACCGAGTTAAAGACTGGACATAAATATTTACCAAAACAAATCAAAGAAACAAAAATTGAATATTAATGAAAAACAAAGCACAAAGGGCAACCGCTGGCATAAGTGATATCGACTATTTTAATAGTTTCTCTATTTATATGTGTAAAAAGAAACTTTTGGGAAAAATTTAAATGAATAAATAATGTGTTTTATTTGTGTCTGGCCAGTGAGTGCTGTGGTGAGGGGGGGCTCTTGAGAGGTTGTTGCAGGCTGGCATGGTTGGGACAGGTACTACAGGACATAAACCACTCACTCTGTAGCACCAAAATGGTGGCCTGGGCGCGGATCCAGGTGATGGAGGGGTTTTGTCGGCGGTCGTTGCGCTTGGGGTCGTTGCTTGCCCGGCACTCATAGGTCCCAGAGTCCTCCAGTATGAGACGCGTGATGCCGAGCACACTGACCTCATTGGCGCCCGATGCCGTGGTGATGGACACCCGACGCTTGCGGGCGCCGTCCCACAGCTCCTTGAAGTTGTCCGCTCGGTTGATCTCGGCATACCACCACTCGATCTGCGGAGTGGGGTTGCCGACCACGTCGCAGTACAGCTCAAAGGTGTCCCCCGTGAGCTTAGTCTCAGACATGGGTGACTTCACAAACCCAGCTGGAGAGGAAAAGTGTATCGGGATGGCAGGGAAGGAAAGGGTAGAAGAAGTAGGAAGGTGTGGAAAGGCCGAGGGATGGAGAAGAAAATAAAAGAGGATCAGAGTACATACAAGCAAAAGAGTAGATGATTAAAGGCAAATCAAAAGAGAAGCAAGCATCAAATCATTGATAGAAGAAAAAAGAATAGGTTCATGATTACCAGTCTGTTAAACGTCAGGGTTCCTTGGCCCACTAAGGCCATACAACCGTCAAACTAAGTCAGTCCATGCCAGCAAGTAGTGCTGGGATCTTGTCTTTTCCTTTTTCTCTTTGTCTATTTCTCTCACGTTTAACCTTATAAGGTTGCAAACAACCTGATTTGCGAAGCGTACACCTTTCATGCGCTTACGCCTGAGCAAACAGTGTCAACATTATTCACAGTACATTGACTTTGTACATGGAAAGCACACCTTACCTTCAAAATTCGCACAACACTCAGTAGACATATGGTGAAATAGGAGGGGGGAGAGCTATTTGCGCATTCTCGCTGAGATTAATCGGCCTCCTTAAAGGTTTGCTTATCAGAGAGCTTTATCAAGTAGGTGAACAATCACTCAAGCCCTTTCTACACTCACTGTGTGGCAACAATCAGTGGCACCACTCCTACTTGACCCTGTTGACATAAAAACACGTGCACATTTGTCAGTGGAGGAAAATAAATTTGATTTCTCCAAATCATCAGTTTGGAAATGTTCCCCCCTGAGCTTCAGTCTGTCGCAGAAAGGTCACTTATCCTCACTTAAGAGAAACCTGCTGAATGTAATGCTACGATAACATGTGTTTCTGGGTCTAGTGCATAGTCATGAAACTGGTCAGGTCAGGTTAGTGCCTCCACCAAAGATGTTGGAAAGTTTGTTAGTTGGAGTATCGCATCGATATAATCTTTTAAAGTTTGGCCACAATAATTTTAGTTGGGAAAATGCCACATTACGGACATGTACAAGGCAATTGTTGTTGCAAAAATAATATTTCACCAGTTCAATAAATGTGTCTTCACCCAATTTGGTAATTTTTTTAAAATGATCATTAATCTTTTGATATGCTACACCACTTTCCTACGATCCATGAATCCATTTTCTGTCCCCCGCCTGTCCTGTTCAGGGTCACTGGAGTGCTGGATTCTCTCCCAGCACACACGGGTCGGTGTGAGACACCCTGGACACATCACCAGTCTGTCACAGGACTATTGCAAGTAGACGGATGAACACATTCACAATCATATTCACACTTGCTGGCAATTTAGAGTCACGTCACGCGGTTCACATGCATGTCATTGGACTGTGGGTGGAAACCAGAGATCCTGAAGTAAGTCCAATGCAATTCTATATATCATATTTGTTGTTAAACATACACATCAGTTTTAAATGTCTACATTCTGTAAAAATACTGATATCAATTGTCATTGTATTTTTCGCCCTCAGAGCTTGAAATGTCTATTAAAAGCAATTCACAGAAATTGTCACAAATAGATGTAACTGTATGCATGTATGTATAAACCTAATCTCTTCATCCATATCAGCTCTTGCTGGCAACGCCAGAAATTAGGTCAGTCGGCTCTCATTTTAGATAAGCTGGACTTTAAGAGCAGGTTGAAAAAATTCCCATATGGTCACAGTGGAACAGGATAGTTAGGACAAAATCACACCCAGCTGTCTTGTATGCTTTTAAAGCAACATCTACGTAATTAAAGTAACACTCATTTAAGTATGCAAATAAAATGTATTCTTAGGGTGTTGCAAAAACAACGCCCATTTTTTTTTTTTATCTAACCGATTTACTGCCCCTTGGAACTGGAAACACATTTCAAATACAAAAATTGCAGTGGAATTAATAATAAAATAGGATCCATAAGATGTGAGTGTACCGTGATGCGTCTGTGTCTGATTCATGACCCTGTTTCACATCAGTAGCTAGCCCAACAATGCAATGCCAGCCTTAATGAACCTCATCTACTGACAAATCACCTGGACCACAGACAGCGTTCTCTGCCATCCCTGCAGCCTGTCAGCTGTAAACCGCATGTGCTTAAATCAACCAGAAAGAAATAAAAAAACTTGCCTTAACTCTGCCCTGAATTGTTGTAGAGGAAATGGGAACAAAGAGCCTGTGGTCTCTCGAGTGTTAGACTGTGTGTTGTGTCTAAATACAACAGAGGCCCTCCCAGATCTGTCTGCCCTGCTCAAAGTAATGTATCATAAGCACTGAAGAGATGTGGAAGCCTGAGGAAGGAGTGTAAACAATTACATTCAGTTCACCCCTCTCCACAATGAAGCCGGCTACGTTTTATTGATATAAAAGCACAAAAATAGCACCCATACAATCTATGGTACATCATACTCCGGACTCAAAAAGGCAAAAATATTTCACATACTTGGATTTTACATGGATTTTAGTTAGTGCCATGGTGACAAGTGTGTTTCTTAACACCGCTTTTTGTGACTCACAGCCGCAAGAAAATTAATAAAATGATAAGAAACAAATGGGAATCGTGAGGAGAATTTATCAAATAAATGTAATAATAAACGCAGTGTTCCTGCTCGGAGATGCGTCTGAGGATATTCGGTGCTTCCAACTTGTGTTTCTGTGCATGATGCCTAGGGATATGCAGGGTAATTAGCATTTGTTTCTTTTCTCTGGAAACATCTGGGCGCATCAAGCTCACCACATAATCCCACAGGGTGAATCCAAGCCTATCCGCCTACACTGTTAAAGCAATATTTCATTTTGACAGTACATTTACTATTGCATCCTTTAGTATGATTACGAGTATGACAGTAAATTGGCTCGGCGCATGGCACGGATAACTATAGTCAGCCATGCGTAAGTGCTCATGATCACAGTATAGTATCTGCTTTAAAAAAAAAAAAAACTAATGAGTGTCCTCCAAGGTGATGGCAAATTAAATCAGAAAAAGGGAACAGATGACTTCATTTGAATTCACACTCAGGGAGTCTGTGTGGAGAAAATACCCACAGAACACAACTACAGGCATGAGCAGCCCAATTTTTCGTGTTGTTTAAACAAGGAGCTTATACTGGCCGTGAAAACGAAACACAAAGCCAGCCGGTGCTCATTCGTTTTCAAAGGCGTGCTAGAGAACAAGAAGTGGCGAAGTAATGGATGGCGGTCAGATCTCAGCAACTTGTGGACAGAAGAAAGGCGAGCGAGGAGTTCTTTCTTTATGCATGGCGTCATCTTGTGTTACAATGAGACCACGTTCACTACTGTGTGGTGTATTTATATGTATAGTAGGATTGTCTATATCCGTAAAATATTCAAACTGATATCTTTGTTTGAAATGAATATGTTCTAAACTAATGTTTCAATGCATTTTACAAAAGATTAACCGTATAGATAGATAGATAGATAGATAGATAGATAGATAGATAGATAGATAGATAGATAGATAGATAGATAGATAGATAGATAGATTAGGCAACTCACAGCACAAGACATATTTTTGGTTTTATGAGCAACTTTAAAGTATCTGTCTGTAGAAGGAAGCTCTGTTGCTAAAAGTGGCTAATTACTCATTGCTAATTCTTGCATAGATATCATGGGCATGACAGTGGCTGCTCTCATTGCTGTGCATTTAACCCCCCCCCCCCCCCCCCCCCCCCCCCCACACACACACACACACACACACACGCATCTCCAGTGTAATTTTGTTTGTTTGATTGTTTTCTTACTTTGTATAATATCTTGATGGCCCTGTACTTTGCAATCACCTTTTCAGACAATAAAAAAAAGAAATGAGTGAGAGCTTCACTGAAAGAAGACACATGTTTTTTTTCTCTATTTCAATTCACAATGTATACATATCAATTTGAACATGTGCAGACGGGTGGTTGCTACGGTGGCTTGTATGCAATCTAACCAAAGAGGTCAAACATTAACATGAGCAGATGATTTAAGCGAAATTATTCCACCCAGAATAATGAAATCTGCAGTGCCATGTCTGACTGGCATGCTTTAGCTCACTTTTTTACTCGTGCACAATATTATCACAAAAATGACCCGTAGTTTTCTGTGACAAGCTCTTTTTAAGTCTGTGTGCAAGTCTCATTACACCCCACGTAGTCGACTGATGTAGGTAGAGAAGAGAGCTCCCCTGAGGACTGACACACACAACCGCCATGCAGCCTGAGAGTGAGTCAGCTTCCTTCCTTCATCCAGAAAGCAGCAAGTAGGAGAACCCCCCAGGGCCGCCCAACTGGTTATGTGCTAGGCCGTTTGTGTGCATTTGGGCGTGGGCGCATCTCTGTTGTACCCATGGTACTCTGACAGATATGTGCGCGTGAGACAATAGATCATTTAGTTGGAACGATCGCTTGAATACTTTTCGCTCGCTGTTGAGATGAGAGAGTTGGCAGCAGTAGATACAACATTACATAAAGTATGCCAACTCTGTCTCGCCCAAACAGGGGCCACAAAACAAGTACGGTGAGTCAAGGAGTCACCAGTCAAAACACGTTAGTTTCTTATGGGCGTCTAGATCAGCCAGGATATCTTGATATTTTGTCACAATAATATTATATGGGGCAAGACTCATTTTGTTTTCGTTCCCTGTCTTTAGTCCTCTCTAGCATTAAAGATGGCCAATGTGTTGTTTCAATAACCAACTCTTGAACCTGTTTTGTGTGTGCACAATGAAGACAAACCGTCTGTATAGTTCAGGTTATGCCATCCACAACTCATTTGTTAATTTGAGAATAATAGAATAAAAACCACTGGATGTTCGGTGTTGTTCTTAAGTGATTCTAAAAACGTGATTCTAATGCGTGTAATGTGCAGAACAATGCAGAAGCCAATACATGCAAAACACCAATTGTCTGTCCCTTCGAGTTATATATTATATAGTTATATCAATATTGGCATATCATGAAGGAAAAACGCTGTTCATTGTGTAGACGTCATGCCATAGAATCTCAGCGTGCACTTTGTTAGTGTAATAAGTCGTGTGCAGCAACATTTGTGTCAGTGGAGCCGTACTGATGAATAGTCCTGCACACACGGATGACAGAGTTATAGCTTTGCCACACCGCTGATATACAGTAAAATGCTTAATTTGATGTCACCGCGACTGGAGCAGCGTGACAAAAAATATTTCCATTATTTGCAAAGCTAAATCTGGGCTGACAATATACATTCAGTGACAGTTGAGTCTGTCATTCAGATCGCAGAAGAGAGAGGCAACAGTTTAATGAGATTTAAATCCCAATAACCCCTGTGCTGGTCAGAAATGTTCTAATCCCATCCTCTAATCGCAACCGGCGAGCACTTCCTATTCCTCTTTCAGGGGTTAAAATAAGGGAAGTACAGAGACAGATGCGTCACTGATTCCACCATTATCAACACGGCACAATCATTCTAAAATTAGAAGAGTCCTAGTTTTTCTTTGCAGGGGACACGAAAGATATCCCTCAACCTCCTACAAACTTACAAGTGTTACTATATGTGATCTTAAATGACCCCATCTTTCTCAATATCAGCGAGCATGATCTGGGCGGTAAAAAAAAGCAACCTTGTGTCTGGGTCACAAGTTAAAATACTCAGGCAGACGGGAAAAATAAGGCCAGGTATAAATGAAAGCAACCTCTTTGAGTATTCTGTCTGTGAGCTGCCCCTGTGGCACACCGCTCCAGCGGAACAACCCGAGTACAAGGCTGTGGCTAAATTGGGGAACTTCCAGCTGTGAATGTGTGTAACTGTATGAATGTGAAGCAGGCTGATGCTGCGAGAAACAGCATGCAGGCTCAGCAAAAAAAAGACCTTCTACCCGGACAAATGACTATTGAAAACAAATATTGCTCACCTTAAAGTTGTGCATCAGTATATATCTGCAGTGTGTTTTACACAGTATGATGCTGCATGTAATTAGTGCAGTATCGGGAATGCACCAACCAATCGATTAAAACCAATTATGAAAATTGTTGGGGATGAATTTCATCATTGATTAGTTGATTAGTAGTTGACGCAACTGCTTTTTTTAAAGACACTTAAAAGCTTCAGAATTCACAAGAGGGATATCTCCTGATGTATTTCATACAAACTTTAAAATATCTGAAGCGTGTCAGCCACAGACCTTGTTTCAGGCATCAGACCAAAAACCCATTAAAAAAACCCCACTGACTTTGAGACAGCAGAACCGGAAGTTCAAAAATGCGAACTCATTTGTGTGTTTTAGGACTCCTGTGCTAGCCTATGGTCCCGGGTGGTGGGGTAAGCCAGCCAATGCCTCATGAGTGTAGCTGATGTGATGAATTACAGGAAATGACAACGAATTTGCAAAATGGCACAGGCAGAGACTGATACAGGTTCTGATTTAAAGACAAAATTAAAAACATTAAAACGTAAGTGATAGAAAAACCATCTGTCTTTTTCTCGCCATTTTGTGATTGGCCACTGACGAAGCCTTCCTGTCTGCTTTGTTTTCGCGAAATGAGCCTGTGCGTTTGTCTCTGTCAAAACGGACACAAATCTGCCTGAGACAGCATATTTACCTCACACTAATCAGCTGAAGGGAGGTTGGAGAGACAGAATAATGTAACGTTAAGGAGTTTACCATCATTGTCTAAAGTGAATCCTTTATTTCTTCTCAACAGAAACCAAAGCAATATCTGATCAAATTTATATTACATATCCCTTTAATTCTCGGTGCATATCCCCAATGCCCATTTATTTAACTTCGTATTCGTATTAAAATCGTTTTTATGCAGCAAAGGAGCATTGTACAGGAATGTGTTTTGGTTTTTGAATAAAGCCCTTGAAACAAAGTATAAATATGTTGCTTTTTTAAAAATCCGATAAATAATCAATAATCGTTACAAATAGGCGTTAGTTGCAGCCCTAGTGCAGCCCATATCAGATTTCACAGCAGACAAGCGTGACTCAGTGGAAGAGTTGGCTCAAGCACATTTTCCATACTCACAAACGTGCCTTTGTCCAGAGCTTTGACAGAAACTGGATAATGGACAAGATGCTGCTACTTATCTGAAAACACAATGTTGGCCTCTGTTGATGGTAAAGCACAAGCAGCATAGAGAAGAATCTGAGGGCCACATATTCACAGAAAAAAACTTTTAGAATTGCCCTACATATTCTAGTGCACATGGGAATATCTTCCCCTGGATCATATCTTTATACTGTGATTGTGAAACCTCAACAAGAGCCAATGTTTTGCTGTGTGTGTGCTCAATCTTAAGCAACTGCTAGCCAGTGAAATCAGAGAAAACTAATAAAAACAGGGGATTTTTAATAGGGAAGTATCAGCTCGTTATGCTGAAGTTGTTGCGACATCTTCTGCTTGTTAAAATTCACACAGGCGGCGATAATATAACAACAAAGTTGGCAGCATGAGCAGCGGCAGGCTTCATGCTTCGTGGTGGGGGGAACTTACATAAGACACAAAAGCACTTCCTCAGGTCAGGCCCAGCCAGCTCCTCGACAGCCTTTATTTTCTTTTCCATAAAGATCGCATCATCTCTCAGCTTAAAATCGTTCACACAGCCACCTAGCGAGTCTTTAGAGGGCTGCGCAGCTGTGCACAAGGAGGCCGTCCATTAAGAGTTAATGAATTCACTTTCACAAAAGGACCTTAAAGCCACAGTTCTCGGTGCTGTGTCTCGGGTGGTAAAAATAGAAACGAGGCAGAATGGACGGATGCTATTTACAGTCCTCCGAATATCTGTCGCAGAAACAGGGCCGGCTATAGTGGGCCCTGCTATCTCCCTCAACACTAGGGGAAATAATGACATGAATTCCCACAGCCAGATATGGTGATTACATCTCAAGCACTTATAATTATTATCCTCCACACACACACACACACACACACACACACACACACACACACACACACACACCACTGCCTGAACTCTGTCATATCACAGGGAAATCTAGGATTGCATAAGAAGGCATGCCATGCACCAATTACCTTTCAACTGTGAGGGAGAAATGAAATAGCCTTTTTTCATGTAAGCGATGTGAGTAAATATCACAAGTTTAGACTGTTACAACTGTGATGAACGTTTGACATGTGGGCCGTAGATTAGCTGTGACTTCAGGATTTCCCACATTAAACCAGATAAAAGCACCCACGCATTGAGTGACAGAGTGGCACCGGCCTGTCTCCCACTGACCCCCCCAGGGGGGGCTGCATGTGTGTGTCTGTGGACCGGGCCTCGCTGAGTGGGCACTGACACTGGGCAAAGACCACAGGAAGTGTTTGGAATGCCTTTGCTTGAGCTTCATCAAACAATGGAGGGCTTATCGGGTATTTGATTTTCCAGATAGCGAGATCACAGCGGACACCTCGTCGTGCCTGCACACCACTTCAAGCACCTCAGAGAAATTAACAAAAGAAGAAAGAAAGGAATTCATAATATTTCATTACATAACCGCTGTGGTGTTTTAATTTCTTCGTCTCTTCTGGCAAACTGGAGACGTAGGTTGCTTCTGTGCTTGCTTGTAAAATTATGTAGATTTGAAATGTTGCGCATCTTTTATTACAAAACAGTACAAACGGTTCCAGTGTGTTGCATTTAGTTTAGTTCTTTGGGCAAAAATTATGTGGAATATTTTCCAAATAAATCCTTAAAAATGTAGGAGTGAGATTTAACACAACTTTCTTGCATAGTGGGTGTCCGATTATTCCACAGAAAAGACGAGGCGGACTTTAAGCATTAAAATGTGAAGAACTTGGAGTAATTCCCTTCCTTATAGTTCTCTGAAAGGGGATTAAACCATGCCAGTGACACTGATTTGTCAACACAGGTGTCTTGACAAACGTGGGCGTCGAAGCTTCTTCAACGTCAGAAATACAAGCAGTGATAACCGTTTGAATATTAAAGCGCCAACATCTCCACATCAGGCTAGCTCAAGGGACCCATTGAGGTTATTTGGGAAAATTGAAAAAAAAAAAAAATAATAAAGATTCCACTTCCATCTCATGAATGGCTGCAGATTTGTGCAGCCCCCCCTCTGGGTGATGTGATTCAACAGAATCCGAAGTCAGGACATGCTGTGTCAGAGGACGGCCGCCTAGAACACCCCAACAGCATGTCACTGACATTCACTTCGACCGAATCGCGTCCGTTTTACTGCCGTTTAATGCACGGTGAACTTTTGACATTGAAGTCACGAATCAACATCCTCTCTTTTTTACCGACCTCTCTCTGCATATTTAGAAAGAAGTGGAAGGATGTGGTTCGGGTATGCATTTTCATGTTTGAAAATAAGCACGAGACCGAGCCAGTTGGCCATGAGACAAAGATTCACTAAAGCAGGCGTGACAGGAAATGTGGTATAATGGGTACTGGCCCCCCCATAACTGTGATCCAGAAGGGCCTGGCATTTACAGTAGCCCTGCACACACTGGCCCCGTCTTAAGCCCCTCTTGGGTGTTGATGACATGTTATTAGATCTGCAGCCTTAGCAGTTCAGTGTTGCTTGACACACTCTGCTGCCCCCCCCCCCCCCCCCCCCCCCCCCCTTTGACTAAACAAACTGCACACTGGCAGCCTAGGGCTACCCAGAGGCTACTACTAACCTATATGTAAATATTCAGGACTGATCCCATGATGGTGCAAACCTCAGCTTCGTCCCCACTGTCTAAAACACATTGAGCGAGGTGGCAGTTCATTCCTCTCACAGACACACCTTCAGTACAGCCTCGAAAATAACCTTGCAGGAATGTCCCAGCAGCTTCCTGGTTGATTGACTTCTGTTTTGTGATCACATTTTTTTTCTCCCGTTTCCCTTTCGTCTAACTCTGGCCTTGTCTGTTGAGATACGTGAAAACTATAGTAGAAACATTAACGCAGTCATTCTCAGGATCCTCTTTACGCTCGGGCGTCCTCACGCAAGTCAAGTCACTTTCCCCCCCTCAACGCGTTGTTTACAGTCACGCTTACGGTCACATCTGCTTTCTTACCGTTTTGAGCCGAGGCGAAAGGCAGCATCAAGTTCCCCAGAAGGACCACCGCCAGCATCACTGCGTTAGGATGCATCGCTGGGGTGGGAGGGAGGGGGGCTCGATGAGAGGATAGTCGCTCGGACGAATGTGGGAGGAGGAAATCGTGTATTAATCACGAGATCTAGTGAGATGGGCCCAGCATAGCACCGGAGTCTTAAAAAAAATATCAGGATGATTTAAAAAAAAAAATGTCTCCCCCCCTCCGATTCAAAGACCTTTCGAGGACAGCGATGAGTTGAAAGGTCCGGGACGCGGCCGGCGGCTCAGGGATGCGCGATGTGCGGCCATAGAGGGGGGTGAAGAAGAAACCTCGTCGGGTTATGCAGAGAGGAGAGGAGAGGTCTCCGGGTGTCAGGGAGATTGTCCACGGTGTAGTTGTGAAGATTCAAAGATGCGCAGACCGATGCGCATTTGCGCACTCGCGGTCACGGTTCGGTGATTAAAATGAAAGTAGCGCAGAAATGATCACCGACGGGAAGTGATGTAGCCCGAAACATAAGTGTGTTAGTAAAAAAAAAAAATGAGGAGCAGATGCTGGCGGAACACCGACGACAGCAAGCTGCGCGTGCCCTATGCGCTCTTGGTCGTGGATAAATACACACAGGCGCGCGCGCATGCACACACACGCGCACACAACACGTATGTAATTGATGTTGTTTGTGAAGTCAGGCAGACAGTTATTATGTGCTTCATTTCCTGGTCGGCGGACAAACTTCGTTTTTCTTTTTTTTTTATGACATGCATCCATTTAGAGGATGTTGCAGTATTTACTGAACTGTAGGCGACTCCAGTAATAGCCTGCCCTATGCGATTTCCATGCTCCTTTCCACACCTCTTGCAATATTAATGAAACTATAAATTGTCAGTTCGCTTATCGCCGGTAGTCCAGTCGGGACCACGAACAGCAATTAAATGCGTTGCTATGCAGGCTAAGATTTCAGCAGTTGCATTTTTTTTAAAGCAACTTGCAAATGCAGACGAATGCAAAAAGAAATCCAGTGTTTTCAGCATGTCACGTCTTTCCGAGCCCGTCCCACACAACGTCTAAATACTTTCTCCAACGCGAGGAGATTACGGCGATGCTCTTGAGCTCACTGAGGTCATTTATAAATTATGTCATCACATCGGTGGCCTGGGTGTTCTCAAGCTGTATGCACCGCATCCCCTTGAAAGTTCAATATGGCCTCCTGTAATCCTCTCTAGCCTCCTCGATCTGTGTGCTGCTGCATGGGCGCCCTCGTGTGACCAGTTGAGGTATAACACAAAAAACACCAGCGAGAATTCCGTTTTTATATTTTTATTTTATTGCTGACAAAATTCTAACAAATGAACAACAAAAAAACACATAAGCTCCTGATTCACAACGTGTAGTGTGGATTCATTTTCTTTTGTAAACTACTCGTTTTAACTGTAGTCCTTATTTTGACCTTTTGTGAGTCTGTAACTTGATTCTTCAATGCAAAGGCTCACCTTTATTATACACGCCCTACACCACCGTCGTGCGTGGTTTTTTTTCTGTACTATTGCAAAGGGCGAGTCGGTGGTCAAACTGCAGAACAAACTTCCCTCCACTTTACAGCCCTCCCTCCAGTTTGCCCATGGGAGCACATTTAAAATGTAACCCCACCTGAAACCTCGCGCAGACCAATCAGCTGGAGCAATGTCAGAGCCGTCGGCACACCCTCCTTTGTTCGAAACCAATCAGAGTGGAAGTGTGGCATTTTGCCCGAGGGGGGAAAACTTTTACCCCTGGATGCGTTAATTACGCATCACTTAACTGTTGCCAATGTGTTCACAACGGTGCACCCTCCTTTGGGCTTTTTACAGCGACTGCTTTCATTTTTCGGTCAATCTAGTATGGAAAGTAGACAACAATGGCTCACCAGGCTGAAAAATGAACTTAGCAACAGTCCTCTGGTATCAAACGTGGCTTTTGGCTTTATCCTGATGGGACTAGAGAAGCTGGTGGAGCTGGAGTTTGAGTGCCCTTGCAACCCTACGTGGAACGGCGTGTTTTCCTCCGCCTTCTTCATCATCCCCGCCGTCATGGCCTTCACCTTGATGCTGATCATCCAAGGGTGCAGATGCGATACGTGGTGCAGGAAGACTGTCTCCCTCTCCAGCGTCGTCCCCGCCGTCGTGTGGCTCATTCTGTTGTTCCTCGACGGCCAATACTTTGCCTGCGCGATGACAGACTGGGAGGGCAGATTCGTGCTCGTCGACAAGGCGGCTCCGCAGAAGTGGTGCGAGCCAATTAGTGAGGGAGATGTCACCCCGCAAGAACTAATGCTCCGCTCGCAGCAGCTGTTTGTGTTTTCTCAGGTGAGTGGGGACATCAAGTTTCTAGCACGGTGTGGAGTGAAAGAGTGGAAAGCATTCCTCTGTAAAGGAAATCTAGAATGTAATTAATTTAGCCTTTGGGAACTATGAATGTAACTCTGATAATACACTTTGTTCAATCAAACTAATGGGTAAACAAATAATACACATTGTCTGTGGATGTTTAATAAACCAAATGTTGCTTTTGCTGTCTTGTGCCCCCCCAGGTTATAGGCATAATCCTCCTCATTTTCATCTGTGTGGGTCTCGTGGTGTATGTAGTAAGAGAAAGCTGCCAACAAGAGGTGGAGATGCAGGATGCTGATGTAGCCGAGCTCACTGTGCTGAGGATGAGCTCTCTACGGACCAGGACGTCATGAGAGGACATAGCCGCCCCACCACACCTGCCCTGCGTGGCATGCACACGTCGTAAAATACCCTGAACAGACTTTACTGTGACTGTTCACAACTCTTGTCAAGAAGTGCCTTTTGAAAAGCGTTTGCCCCATACACAAATTTGGACAATGCTGCCATGGTCGGCGATGCTGCCATGTGAAGTTGACGTAAATGTGGATATTATTGAGAAACGGTGCTTCTGTGTTTTTCAGTGTGTAACCAGTCTTATGTCGTACTTCAGTGCAGCGACTTTTCAGATTTTTAAGGAATCTTTCAAAGAATGGTTTGGTATTTTAGGAAATATACTTATTTACTTTATGAGACATGAGAAGATTGATACCACTCACATGTTTATCCACTGAATATGAAGCTGTAGTCAGTTAGCTTATTTTAGCATAAAGACTGAATAGGGCGAAACAGCTGGCCTGGCTCAGTCCAAAGGTAAAACAACGCTTGCCAGCATCTCTAAATGTTAACAGTTATTCCATTGTCTCATTAATTTGATCCATGCAAGTGTAAACAGAACAATTTGCTTGTTTTATGTTGCGGGCTATGTTGGACTATCACTTGTATGGAAGCAGTTGCCAGGCAACCAGAAGAGATTCCTTGAAATTATAGTGAATTGTCCCTTTCCCCCCTTTTCAAGTCACTACGGGAAGTTTGGCTCACTGACTGCTGACTCCAGCTTTATATTTAACATAAAGTCAAAACTCAAACTCTCAGCAAGAAGGCAAATGAGCAAATGTTTCTCCAAAATCTCAAACTATTCCTTTGAAGAGATATTTCACTTTGGCTTATTGTGTTTAAAGGACACAGATTGTCAGCCAGAAACTGTCAGTCAGTACTGCTCTCTCTTATATACCTTTAAAATAGCTTTTCATTTTATTTTTAAACTGGAAGTGCCTTTTGTATTAGCTGCAACGACACAAGTGGAATCCACCAGGCAGCTAATATTTATCCGACGAATATAAGTTGACTTTTGCTATTGTTTGAGGTGTGTGTGCTCCAAAATGAAAATGTTCCATCAAGGTTAAAATTTCACTTGAAATACTTTTTTGTTGCCCCGCTGCAACCCCAACCCCATCAGACTGAACTGAAATGCCTAATGATTTACCTGTTTGACAGCTAGAGATGTAAAAACATGTACATGGTGATCTGTATCATGGCTGCAACCAGCCAATTGTAGGATGTAGACGCAAATTCTGTAACAGAATTTTCAGTATGTGTTTTTTTTTATTGTTTTGTAATAAAAGAATTTATTTATTTAAGAAAATAACCCTCAGGGATTTTGTACATTCATGTCATACAAGCATTTTATAAGGAAATTGTTTCCACAATCTTCACAAACCTGCCCTGTTGGGAACTCGAGTTTGTCTTTAAAAGTGTGTTCAACTCAGTTGTGAACTAGATTTAACTGTTACATCTCTCGAGCAAGTGAATTGTACAAATACTAACACACTGTGAGACAGACCATAATCATTTGAATAACAAGTAGTGTGGTTTGTCGTTCAAAGCAACGCATGGAAACATTGGGAATATTCTTTCTTACATTACATTGCAATAACACAGCTGAAAGTGAGGCCCTTTTTCTCAAAAGATTCTATTACAGTGTGCAGGTCTGCCTGAACTGATGCATAGCAGTAGTGCAACTCTGTATTTCTTCTTATTTACAACATTTCCCCAGTGCCAGTTCAGCCCATTTAGTGTAGAAATTGGAGCAGACCCTGCATGCTCATCCTGTGGGACGGTTTATTCAGGACTTCCTGTATGAAGTTCTGAGGAAGTTGTTTGTCTTTATCTGCTCCGCTCCCCTCTCTTTAAGACACAGCAGGGCGTCACATTCACAGGCAAACAAATGACATCCCAAAACTCAGTGGCGTCATGAGCTACTTGTTTTCTTTCTTTCATGAGCAATAACTTGCGTAGAAGCCTTTGATGCCTAAAGTAGCCATCCTGTCACACTTATGATGAAGTAATTTGGCAAATGCTGCAGCTATCTTACTTGTTGTGTTACAAGAATTTCACGAACAAAAATCTCAAGAGACAAATTCACATTCAAGAATAAAGCTTTAGGGGTAATGGTGTCATGTTTGGCGGACTTGGAAACAGGCATGGACTCGAAAAACAGGTGGTGAGGACCCAAATGCAGTTAAAAAGGAGGATTTATTTAATAATAAACTAAATACAAAACCAAAAACTAAGACTAAAACAAAGTATCAACTGAAGGAGACCACAGGGGCAAAAACGCCAGACAAAGAAACACTTACGAAACGGAACCAAACACGAAGGGACACGGGAGGCAGGACGAGGTACAAAATATCCATGGGCAAGACGTGAGACCGTAGACAGGGAGTGACAGACAGCGACATCAACGACGACAGCAACAACGACATTCAACAGCAACAATGATCCGACAAGGACACAAGGGAAACACACAGACTATATACACACACAGGGAGGCAGGGAGCTGACGAGGAACAGGTGAAACACATTAGGGCAGGCAAGGTAATCAACACGAGAGGATGGGGGAGTCAAGACAGCGGAAACAACAAGGACCAGGAAGTACGAGACAGGAAATCACACCAAGGGCAAAAATCACAAAATAAACCAGGGAATCAAAACATGAAAACACAGATCATGACAAATGGGACAACACACGATGGCAACTCTCCTAGGCCACATACTATAACATGACATGTTATGACATTCATGTTCACCCTCCCTTCAGGGTGACAGTCAAAGAGGCATGAGAAATGTTCAAAAATAGCGTGCAAGCCTTTCCAGACCAAGGCCAGAAGAAATCAGAAATGCTACAATACATGTGAATACCATTCAAACTCACATGTGATTATTTCTTTTTACAATGCTTACATCCATTCAGAAGGGGTGTTATTGACTTTTAGAAGGAAATCTGATCATATACACATGTGAGAGGCTCCCCGTCAACACTGGCAGGTCATATTGTGAGCCAAAAATATAGTCCATGTTACAAAATCCTCCAGGTAAAATAACCACATTAAGGCTTATTTAAAGAAAGGATTTAAGAGTATATAAGGGCCCAGTATAGCACTGGTGTGGTACCCTAATCTTTGTGTGTGAAATAGGATGTTTCAAATCCATACAAGCCTACACTTGGCTTGGAGATTAGAAGCTTAATCTCCAAGACTGTGCAACATTGAGGAAATAATGTAGTCATTTAAAAATGGCAAAGTAATGAATGTGTGATGCTAAATTCTGACAAGACCTTTTTCAAAATAATGTTCTTGCCAACCTGCAAAGACAATTTTTATTCAGAGCAATATATAATACATAGTGTAAAAGATTTGGTGAAATACAACTTCATTAATATGCATGTTCATCCTTGTTGATGAAATAAAACAATAGAAATCACTCATTGATTTAGGTTTGTTTACTTTTCCCCCCCGAGAATTGGACGTTATTTCAACTTATTGGAAATTCATTTTAATACTGTTAAATCACAGTACAAATATCCAAGACAAAATTCTCATGTGTACATATTAAAGTCGTATTCGTGGTTTCGATTTCATTGCGATTGCTATTTTGATTTTTTAAAATCACTTTGACTTTTTCTCCTGAAACACATTGAGCATGAACACTTTACTAATGCTGCAAAAGTGCCTAAAATACTCAGGACAACTCCCACTAAGAAGAGCATCACATCAACAGAGTGGTAGGAATACCAGGGCATTCTGTATGACTCTGTTCTCAGGTGAGCTGCTCCTTTGTGTCTCATGACGAACTCTATCCAGAAGAGGGCGACGTCTAATGGCTTCATTGGCTGATCTCTGTGCAGCCTGGAGAGTCTCTGCATGTTCATCCTGTAGGAGGGCTCGTTCAGGACTTCCTGAATACCCTGATGGAAGATGTTTGCATTCATACTAAAAATATCAATTATTTTCCCTGCTCCTCTCACATCAACTCTCAATAGATTATCACGCTGATCAAAAATCAATGGTAGCCCTACGATGGGAACTCCGTGGTAGATAGCTTCTTGAACACCGTTTGTTCCTCCATGAGCCACGAACAGTTTTATCTTGGGATGTCCTAAAAGGTCATTCTGTGGCATCCAGTCTACTAGTAAAGTGTTGTTGCCCAGAGTGGCTGGTCTGTCCCCTTTATATCTCCAGATGACTTTCTGGGGTAATTTAGCAAAGGCTGCAGCCATCGCTTCAGCCAGGTCATTGGGAAGATCTCCAATCAAAGTCCCCAGAGACATGACGACGACCCCGTGCTCTCCAGAACTCTGCACAAACTCCTCCAGGTGTTCAGGTAGAGGTTTTGCTGGTTTACACTGGAACCCTCCCATATAGACAACATTAGGCATGGTGGGACGAGGGAACTCAAACACAAAGTCCACTCTCATCAGCCACAGGTCTGCTGCTTGAAACAGGGATGCAAAGTCTTTGTCTGGACCTAAATATTTATGAATCACACCAACATAATTTGGTAAAACATAGTGCGCAAATTGATATTCTGTGAAGGCAAACGTGATAACGTTAAGGAGTCTGTCTAGAAAGCTCATTTTATCTGAAAGCTCGGTCCCTGTCATTGGAATATAAGAAATAGGAGAAGGCGCAATTAAAAAATGGCCTTCGCCTTGACTGGTCCATCGGACATTGAAAACAAGAGGCAACCCGAGGTAGTGGCCAAGTATAACACCCCCCGGTAGAGCAGGGTCTGTGAGGACGAGGTCATAATTTGCATCCTGTAAGGACTGTATCAGTTCTTTGGTTTCAAAAAGGGTCTCGAGCATTTGGCACGCTTTCACATGCAGCTCAAAGGCCTTTTGTGCTTGTTCCATTTCCAGTTTGAAACGATTCCAGGGGGACTTCCCTTCCCTCTGAATTTCCAGCAACTGGGCCACAAACGTAGTTGCAAAGTCTTCACTAAATCCACACTCTGCATTAACCATAATTGAAGTATAGTATGGGGAGGTTTCCTTGATGTACCAGCTGTCTGTTGATCGCAGGACAGAAACCTGGTGGCCCTTTGAATGCAGTTCCTCAATAATGACTTTCATGTTCACCCAGTGGCTTCCATCCAGTGGAAAAACAAGAACCTTCCCTCCATAAATTACAGCTGGACAGAGCAAGCAGAGAGTGATCCAGACCCAGGGCAAACACATTTTTATTCTAAAATTGGGAAGAAAGCATTTCATATTTTAGCAAATGCATAGTGTTTTCATCAAAACATCACAATAACTTAAAAATCTGTGATTTGTCATTGAAAACCTTGCTCTTTAAGCTCTATCTTAAAAACATTTTATAATTGTTAACTTTTTCATTTTTGCTCTAATATTTTTTCATAGTATGTGCAGTTAGCAGGTTTGCAACTGCACTGCAAATATATTTCATGTTAATCAATAAGATATTTGGAAAAGCAGGGTAATTCATGTTGATAGCTATCAGTCATTTATATTGGCAAAATGTTTAAAAAGAAGTATTACCTTTTTGGCATCCAAAGTATTGTGTTTAATATTCTCTTTTCCCCAGAGAGCAGAACATGTGCTTGTCCTTCCAGGTTCCAACCTGAGCAGGACTTTGGTATACTGCATGTCATGGTCTTAAAAGCACAGGTGATAAGAAAGTACAAAGTGGAGTAAAATGTTTCCATGGTGTTTAACTCTTAAGCGAATTGCCGTAACAATACTGAATTATTGACTCTGAAAACAACAAGATTTTGCTCCAGTGTGTCAACTGTTTAGTCATATGTGGTTGAGATTATGAACATTTAGTTTAATTGTTTATTTTTTTGCAACCACGTAATATAGTCCCATATTTAAAAAAAAGGCTACAACAATATTCCTTGATGATGTGCCCAACTAGTTTTGCTTAGCTGCCTACAATTGTCAGGTGCGTGTTCCTTTGTCTACTGAAAAATGTCACATGTTAAAATAACTGGTATTTGACTGTAATGACCTCGGGTAATACTGTAAATGGTGGAATAACATCACCTGCTGGCTATTAATGGTACCATTATATCCTCATTTAAATCAGTAAAAAAAAATGAAATCCCATTTAATTCAACAAAGCCAGAGTTTTGCCATTCATCAGGCCAAAGATAAACCAGCTACACAGGTGTAAATGTAGTCAGAGCAGACGTTATGTTTGCATTGGGGCCCCTGCAGTAAGGGGGGCTTTAGAGAGCAGACCTTCCAACAACATGTTGGGCAAAGCAGAGGCCCTTTGGAGAGGTTCAGATTATTACTAAATCTAAATTGGAATTTTATCACATTATAATTATTAGGTGTGTATGTTGATGTCATCCAGTGTCAGGTCTCTTTTTCATCATCTGACAAGACATACTGTAACTAGTTTTAAAAATCTGTCAAAAATGACAAACTGAGCACATCTGCAAGCTGAACAATCTGTCATCTCTTAACAGAGAAGAGGCAGGAAGCAAGAAATAAAAGTGCATGACTTTGCTCCAGTGTGACAGTCCACATGTTTTTATTGACAATGTGAGTCACAGTCACAGTACACAGATCAACTAAAATGATAGATAATCAAGCAGAATTTGTGCTTGCAAATTAGCGTAATGCATCATTTCTCTGTACACTAACTTGCAGTAAACTAAAAGCACACTGCAGAAGTAAATCATCTACTCCTTTCATTAAGCAACTGTCACATAGTAATGTATTAACAAACATGCAAATTATTCCACCTTTCCCAGTTAGTCAAATTTCACTTTTCTTTTGAAACACAATCTAAAGCAGCACCATAGTAACCCAACAGCAACTAATAAAACAAACAACGCAATTGTTAGTAGAAACAGTATGACATCAACAGAGTGGTAGGAATACCAGGGCATTCTGTAGGACTCTGTTCTCAGGTGAGCTGCACCTTTGTGTCTCATGACGAACTCTATCCAGAAGAGGGCACGGTCCAGCGGCGTCATTGGCTGATCTCTGTGCAGCCTGGAGAGTCTCTGCATGTTCTTCCTGTAGGAGCGCTCATTCAGGACTTCCTGTATGGCATTTTGAAATAGTGTCCTGTCCAATTCAGAAACCTCCATCACCTTTGCAACACCCTTTGCTCTGAGTCTGGAGAGGTTGTCGGCCTGATCGAAAACAATGGGAATGCCCACAATTGGAACTCCGTGATATATGGCCTCATATATTCCATTAGTTCCTCCATGACTTACAAACAGTTTCATGTTTGGATGTCCTAAAAGATCATTCTGTGGCATCCAGTCTACTATTAAAGTGTTGTTGCCCAGAGTGGCTGGTCTGTCGCCTTTATATCTCCAGATGACTTTCTGAGGCAACTTAGCAAAAGCTGCAGCGATCTCATCAGCCAGGTCACTGGGAAGCTCTCCAATCAAAGTCCCCAGAGACATGATGATGACTCCGTGCTCTCCAGAACTCTGCACAAACTCCTCCAGATGTTCAGGAAGAGGCTTTGCAGGTTTACACTGGAACCCCCCCATATAGATAATATTCGGCATTATGGGCCGAGGAAACTCAAACACAAAGTCCACCCTCATGAGCCACAGGTCTGCAGCTTGAAACAGCGAGAAGTAGTCTACATCAGGGCCAAAGTAGCGGCTGGATAGTGCAGAATAATGCGGTCCAACTACCTGCTTGTAGAGATGCATTCTCATGGTGTAGAAAACAATGTTTCGGACCCTCTCAAAGAAGGTCATTTGATCTGTCAATTCTGAGGGTGGAAGTGGGACGTAGGACAGCGGCGAGGGTGCAATAGCGAAATGCGCTTCCCCATGAACAGTCCACCGAGCATTAAACACCAACGGCAATCCGAGACGGTGAGCCAGCATCACTCCTCCTCCATTAGCAGGGTCCGTCAAAACCGCATCATACTCTGCAGCTTGAAAGGACTTCATCAACTCTTTATTTTCAAATAAGTGCACAATCACTTCACAGACTTTCCTGTGCAATTCAAAGAACTTGTCTTTTAACTCCATGTCTAAGGCAAAACGGGCCCACGCCGACCCTTCGCCTCGTTTGATTTTAATGACTTCGGAGACGAAGAGACGAAAAAAGTCCTCATTGGCACCGCCGGCAACGTCCACAGTGACGGTGTCGTAATGTGGAGATGTTTCACTGATGTACCAGCTATCTGCAGCCCGGATGACTGTCACGATGTGTCCCCTTGAGTGCAGCTCCTCCACAAGCACCCTCATATTCACCCAGTGGCTGCCATCATGTGGAAATACCAGAACCTTCCCGCTGTGGGCAGCAGGAATGAGGGCGGCCAAAATAGAGATGATCCAAGCCAAGGACAAAAACATCTTCAAATCCCTTCACGTGGTGCAGTCTGAAGTAGAAAAAAAATAAAAGGCAGAAGCTGTTACTTCAGGATTGCAGGAAATGTGTGTATAAAGATGGATGACTTAAGACAAAGCTGCAGCTATGTTCTTTCAATTGACTGTCTGTATGTGTGGAAAAATTCCTTTTGACAGCACTCACGTGGATGCAGCAGATGGAGCCTATCGCAGGAAATGAGTGAGCTGTTCGGTGCCAAGAGCTCTGCATGTATTCTGTGCTGAACCCCCAATCTCCCTGCGCAGAAGTGTTTTCACAACCAGAACTGCGTTTATTCTGCATGACAGAAATATTCAAGAGCTTCCATCTAAGAAAACACATATGGAGTATGTGTAACAGCATGCACCTATTTCCTATTAATCAAATGTCTAATCTACAACTGAAATGATGCAATAACATTAGCTGCAAAAGCTAGAAACACGTTTTCTTTTGAGTAACAACTGCATGAAACCCTCTCCAAAAAGATTACTTACTCTTATCCCATGAACCGAAAACTACATCTTGAAATGTCAACAATTCATTTTCAGTGAAAGCTTTCCTTACACTCTTGTAAACAAAGTCTCTCGCCAGATAGTTACGACCCAAACAAAACAAAGCAGACCATGGAGCTTTATGTTGAACCAGTGTGGCTATAAAATACTTCCTTGTTTCTTTGGCCCCTCCCACATGACAGCTGTTGCAAAATATTGTGTCCCTTACTGGGGAAGCTTAGTCTCATTGTGAAATAAGCCAGAGCTGCAGTGAAATCAAAAGGAAAGAGTTACTTCATATTTATTTTGACAGTCGTGCACCACATGCTTTTAAAATGCAGTGGAATCTTGTGTTGTATTAGAGCTAGTGATGTCATAAAATAACCCAAAAATTGGAAAAACATCTTTCTGTTTATTTATGCTTCCATATATTTGCCCCTAAAAAGGTGCAACGTGTAAGATCTGTCCACGTGCTCCAGGGGAATAGGGGGCAACATTTCACCTCTAATAGGCTACTGGGTCCATACAATCTAAATGTATAGTCATCAGTTATTATAGGGCAAGATCACAAAAAGTTTTGACAGAACTGCTCCGGTCAAAGTAACACTGCTATCTTTTAATCATCATGTAGCGTTGGCCTATTTTCCACTCACCGGTGCTGGACAGTCCACATACATTTTTATTGTTTATTGGATTAAATCCAAAGTGGCAGAAATGAGAACACAACTTGTTTTTGTTCCCATCCTCCTCATCACCAGGAGACCTTACTGGGAAGAGAGTAAGACGAAAACAAGACACCTCACTAAGCAGTGTGTTTTGAATTGCGAATAGTTCAGTATATATTCAGTACTTCAAACATTAGCATTTGTACAAAAATACATATTTCTTACATACATATTATCATGCATATGTGTATCTTATGAAAACGGTTACAAGACAGGAACAAATCTATAAATAGCGAACTTAAACTTCCGCCAAACATCTTGCGAACTTCTGCTTTATGGACCGACAGTGCTGTATTCAAACCAGTTGGAATGAAAATCCACTTCCTGATTCCTTTGTTGTTGTTTTTTTTGTCTTGCCCATGATGATTATTGTGCTCTCTCGTTAAGAGATGTTCATTCATTAAAGTCCAATCGGGCAAAACTCCAAAGTTATCTATAGGAAAGTGTTTCTATACCATGGTCAATTGACAAGCTCTAAAACTTATAAAGATGAATAGAACTGATTTAGTTGAATCTTTAATCTAACATCAAAACACTGACATGCTGTACACTTCCATCTGAGACAATTTTTATCTTGAGCTTTGGATTTCTCAAACGGCAGTCACGGATTACGCCTCTTTAATCACAGTGCCTGCATACCCCTATCCAAACCCTTCTAGAGAGAGACTCCACTTATACGGAAACATGTTTACTGTAGGAAGTCAAACAGGGAGAAGAGATTTAATCATCAAAAGCCACTGAGAAGCTGCTACTTTGAGACTTTGTAATGATGTGCGCTTCCACTAAATATAAAGTTTGACAGATTTATCGTGTGGCTTTTTGAGCTCACCATTTGGTGATCCAGTATTCTCAAATATTTGCTTCAAACAAAGAACAAACCACAAATATGGGTGGCTCAGCATGGCAGGAGCATGTTCAGAATGGTATGTTTGTTACATAACACAAGGAAGCAACACCTGAAGTTGATTGCAGTGACCTCCTTAAGTACACCTGCAGTTATGTTGGAGGAAAGATGCACCACCTGGTGGTTGAAGGTGTGAAAGTGAAAATGGCTCATGACACACAACAAAAGGTGAAGCACTTGTAGTTCTCCTTGTACTTTAAGGACAGACATGCTTCGACGGGATATTGAGCCCTGGCCTCTGGGGTCAGGGAGCACAGTTTAACCAACCACACCACCACACCACAAACCCACTGAGGTCCCATGGACTCCTCAAGATACCACTCCTACCACCACCAGATCAATACGCCTGTGCAAAAAAAAAAAAATTAAAAAAAATAACCTGAATTAACAAATCCCAACCCTAACCCTAACCCTTATTGCCTGGTGCTATCTGGCCAAACAAATCCACAATCATTACCAATATTGGATTCACAGGATGTTTGTATCACTATGATGATTTCATTTAGATATTTCAATTTTATTTTTCTTAAAATATTTTAATATATTCATATTTATCTCATCCACATCAAGTGTAATACAATGAAACCACTTTGAATCCCAAACTGTATTTTCATTTTGATGTATTAAAAAAAATTACAATACGTATATCCATTGAAGGTTAGTCACATTTCATTTTTCGTTTACACACAGCAGCACATAAACACCTGATGGAAATGAAGAAAGTTAAAAGCACAAGCAAAGGTCAAACACAGATGTAAATATTCACACTGGGACAATACAAATACATCCCGATTCATTCCTAGTATTTAACTTGAAGAGGTCATTTTCAAAACGGTTACACTATCAATTTAGTTAATATAAATATAAAAAATACAATAAATCAAATTCAAAACAACATACAGAATAATGCCATTACCAACTGTCGAACAAATCTTCTCAAAGTTTTACATTAATTCCAAAATCCATTTTGATATTGATGCATTTTTAAAATACATTTACAATTCGTATATACCTTGAATGATTAGTCACATTTGACTCATTGCTTATATACACAGCAGCGTACAAAACATTTAAATACAACCTGATTTACATTAATTCGTAGTATTTTAAGGTTACAACATTAATTTAATTCATACAAATACTTTACGAAAATACAATTAAAACAACATACAGAATAATGTCATTGCTAACTGTTGACATGTTGCAGAAATGTGCAGTCGAGCAAATCCTCTTACATTAATGCTAAAATACATATATCCCTTGAATGATTAGTCAAATTTCATTTTTCGTTTACACACAGCAGCGCATAAACACCTGATGGAAAGGAAGATAGTTAGAAGCACAAGCAGCACAGCTGCAGTCAGGAACAGAAACACATCAACAGAGTGGTAGGAATACCAGGGCATTCTGTAGGCCTCAGCTTTCAGGTGAGCTGCACCTTTGTGTCTGATGACAAAGTCTATCCAGAAGAGGGCATTATCTAGCGGCGATATTGGCTGATCTCTATGCAGCCTAGAGAGTCTTTGCATGTTCATCCTGTAGGAGGGCTCGTTCAGGACTTCCTGTATGGCTTTCAGAAAGTTGTTCTCTTTGTCCACTGTTTGAATGTTTAAAATCTTAGCTGCTCCTCTCTCTTTCAGACGCAGCAGGTTGTCGTATTGGTCGAAAAATAAGGGCAGACCCACAACTGGGACTCCGTGATAAATAGCTTCTTGAACTCCGTTCGTTCCTCCATGAGCCACAAACAGTTTCATCTTGGGGTGTCCTAAAAGGTCATTCTGTGGCATCCAGTCTACAAGTAAAGTGTTGTTGCCCAGAGTGGCTGGTCTTTCACCTTTATGCCTCCAGATGACTTTCTGGGATAATTTAGCAAAAGCTGCAGCCATCTCGTTTGTGATATCAGCAGGAAGTTCATTCACAAACGTCCCCATAGACATGACGACGACCCCGTGCTCTCCAGAACTCTGCACAAACTCTTCCAGGTGTTCAGGAAGAGGTTTTGCTGGTTTACACTGGAACCCTCCCATATAGACAACATTAGGCATGGTGGGACGAGGGAACTCAAACACAAAGTCCACTCTCATCAGCCACAGGTCTGCATTAAGCACCAACTGCTTAAAGTCATTATCAGGCCCAAGATATTTGTCACACATCTTCTGGTATATTAGCTTAATTATCAGCTCCTTCTGTGTTTGGGTCATCATATGCATAACTATGTTTTTAACTCTCTGAAAAAAGGTCATTTTATCAGTGTTTCCAGATCCTGTTATAGGAATGTATGATAGAGGTGAAGGTGCAATGGCAAGATGACCTTCTTCAGCTAAAAGCCAACGAACATTATAAACCAAAGGAAGGTTCAGATATTTGGCCAAAATGACTCCAGCGCCCCAGCAGGGGTCGGTAAGTACCAGGTCAAACTTGCTGTCCTTCATGATTCTCATCAACTCTTGGTCATCTAGAATTGCTGATAGAAATTCACCCACAATTTTGTGTGCATCAACAAACGTGCCGAACATTCCTACAGCTATGTTGAGAAAACTCATGAAGGGAAGAGCCCCCCTATCAAACTCAATGGCCTTGGATAGTAATTCTGTAATGAAATCTTGACCTATGCTTCTCTCCACTTGAACTGTGTAGGTATTGTAATATGAAGCGTTATCCTTGATGTACCAGGATTTACTGGAACGAACAATAGTTATATTGTGTCCTCTGGAGTGCAAAGCTTGAAGTACAACATCCATGTTTATCCAGTGGCTGCCCTCTATGGGAATGACCAAGATGTTGCCTCCTTGACAGGCTCTGGGAATGAGGACAAGCAACAGCAAAGCACTGCAGCAATAGATCAGCCTCATCTGGAATGAAACAATGGACAATCAATTGACTTGAGTGAAAAAAATCTCATTGCTATGTTCATTTAAACAAAAACAAAAAAACATTCTCAACACTTGTGATGCTGTCCATGCTGAATGGACATGCTGAATGTCTATTGAATCCTCCTATATTAGCTTTACTTTCTGTTGGTTTAGATATCATTTTTTGATGGTGATACACAGGTAATACCCTCGTGTCTATATTAATCCTCATTTTCTTCACTATGCTGTATGTGGGCTGTTTTTAGTTTTCAATGAGTGATGACAATGAAATTACCATTACTGACAAACAGTGGCGGTCCTAAGTTTCATGACGCCCTGGGCGAACCTCACCTCCAGTGCCCCCCCCCCCCCCCCACATACACACAGACACAAATGGACCCCCCCTGCCCCCCTGTTCAGACCAGACGGTAATTCTCTGCGACGGTCGACAAGCTCTTCTGCTCATCTGTTGTTCATTCAGAGCTATTTTTTTTATCATAACCTCATAAAATAAATATGCCATGTTTCTGTAACCAAGAAGTTTGTACACTTCTTCTATTTATCCGTTCAGAGAGAGAGAGAGAGAGAGAGAGAGAGAGTGAGAGAGAGAGAGAGAGAGAGAGAGAGAGAGACAAACACACACACAGAGGCGATTCTAGAGTCTGTTGGGGCCCCAAGCAAAATTTTCAGTGGGGCCCTTCTGACTAAACAATAACAATAATAATCTTCTAAATAATCTGACGCCAACGAAAGATGTATGAAACCAACGTTTTTTATATTCAAAATGTGCATATATAAATGTCAAGAACAATAAAAACAATTTCTTCCTCTTCTCACTGCCAGATGGATAACTCCTCTTCATTTTCCATCAGCTCCATCAAATTTATTTTTTAAACATTCATAAAACAGCCCTCGGGCCGAGTCTCGGGGGCCCCCTGGCAACTCGGGGCCCCAAGCAGTTGCCTGCCTTGCCTGTTCACAAACAGCGCCTCTGCACACACACAGACAGACAGACAGAGAGAGTGTGTATGGTAGTAGACAGTGTAGATATACAGTTGAAATACACACATTTGTCTATCTACTCTTCAAATTTATTAAATGTATTTTCTCTTCCTGTTTCCCAGTGCGAGTTTAGATACACAAATATCGCATTTGTCAATTGCGGAATTTTATTTTGAAAATTGCTTTAATTTTGAAAATTGACCGGATTGTCGTGTTTCTTTGTGTGATTTCCTGCCAGAATTGACATCGCGGCACGCGCAAAAAATAGAGCAGACGCCGAAACGATCGCTTCACGGCGCGGGGCGGCCGCGCCTATTCGCGGCGCTTCCGACGGCCGGTGTGAACCAGTCTCTCTCAGCATCAGCAGACGCACCTTTTTTTTGTGCGGGCGCTCATGCCGCCCCTCCACTATTGCCGCCCTGGGCGGCTGCCCATACTGCCCATATGAGAAACCGCCTCTGCTGACAAACAAAATATATATTTAGTAGATTTTAAAGTAGATTTTCTTTATATGTCTTTGGGTAGGTTTGATGCTTTGGATATGGTTTGGTTAAACTATTGCAGTGAAAAGTTCATACCCATTTTTACATTTTAGTCAGACAACTCACGTGTGAAAACTTTATTTTAGCAGCAGAACATAGTTAGTGTTTGGCTTCTAGACTCCAGTAACGTCACTCCCCATATATGATTACAAAGAGATGATGGGAGTTGATGAGTAAATATCTTAAACTGAGAGAGCACCAGTTATTTTGGCATAATTGTCCTTCAAATTGACTGGGCGTGGTTATGGATATCTGAAGTTCAGTTTCAACCACCCACCCACACACGCACACACAAAAGAGTTTCAACCACCCACCCACACACGCACACACAAAAGATCAAAATCCATCTATTGTCTACCGCTTATCCTGTATTCAGGGTCGCGGGAAAGATCAAAATGTAATGCTTATTTGTATTGAGAAATACTTTGAACAAAACATTACTCCAGCAAAATTACAAACTTCAAACTTCACTCTGTCTGTGTTAGCAGCACGTGACAGCTGCCTTGCTAAACTGCTGCGTGTCTCATGCATGCAGTGTCCACACAGACAGCGTTGCTGTTGCATGATGGTGCCAGCCTTGATTTCTATATTCAGTTTGCTTTTCACAATGGCCAGAATAGTCAATTTCATTACATTATGCCATTGTGATTTATTTTAGACCCCCCCAAAAAGTGGTGTAAATTCCATTAATATACATTAAATGCGTAGCCTATATCTATGGTCAGACAAATAATAATAATTAATATGAAGCGTTTATAGACATACTTACTGTGATTTGTTGTCCCTCCACACAGGAAATGAATGCGATCAAGCGCCAGCCTCCCCTCGAAAAGCACTGTCAAAGCAGAGTCCACGTTGTATTGTGGTACGTGTAATACTATGCATTACGGTAAGAACGTAGAGCGTGTAGGAACTGATTTCAAAATAAAAGCAACTTTCCGGTGAACATGATTTCACGTTCACATTCCTCAACAAATCAGTCAATAACTATCTCAGTAATAAATTAGTTAGTTAACCATCAAAACAAATAAAAACAAAAGACATACATAAATGAAATAATATAAATGAGTAGGTAATAATATTTGTATGTACAATTAATTCTAACTAAAAATAAACTGCAATTGAAATGTTTGTATTCCAATTGTGTGAATATTGACTCAAACTAACTTCAAGGATGGACTAAGTGACTAATTTGATTTAGGATTGATTGCAGACCACCACCAAATTTAATTCAGATACAGTCAGTACACCCTAATGTAGATTTTCAAAATTAAAGGCAATTACAATGTCATTCAGAGGCTATCTTCGCTGTAAAATCTGATTAGAATAAAGAGGAAATAGTGAAACTCAGGGAATTTCAGAATATTCTGATAAAGGATGTGAAACTTAAAGACCTACCAAATCTCAACTATGAGCTATATTCCCTCTAGATTAAGATTAGATTTAACAGGAAATATTTACATCTAAAAAAAAGGATTAAAAAATGTAAGCCCTTTAAAATCGCGTGTATCAGCAAATTTCCCTTTAGATTCAGATATGATTTAACAGGAAATGGTCTATAGTTACATGCTAACTTTAGTTCGGATTACTAGCACATCACCTCAGAATATGCTTCAGAAGGTATCAGGACAATCTGATGTAAAATTTCATCCTGGCAACCGCCAAACCTAGACTCTTCCATCAGATTGCCAGATGGAGAAGCGTGATTCGTCACTCCAGAGAACACGTCTCCACTGCACTAGAGTCCAGTGGTGGCGTGCTTTACACCACTGCATCCAACACTTTGCATTGCACTTGCTGATGTATGGCTTGGATGCACCTGCTCGGCCATGGAAAACCATTCCATGAAGCTCTCTACGCACTGTTCTTGAACTAATCTGAAGGTCACATGAAGTTTGGAGGTCTGTAGCGATTGACTCTGCAGAAAGCACTATGCGCCTCAGCATCCGCTGACCCCGCTCCGTCATTTTATGGGGCCTATCACTTCTTGGCTGAGCTGTCGTTCCCAATCACTTCTGCTATGTTAAAATACCACTGACAGGTGGCATCCTATCACATTACCACACTGGAATTCATTGAGCTCCGGTGAGTGACCCATTCTTTCACAAATGTTTGTAGAAACAGTCTGCATGCCTAGGTGTTTGCTTTTATACACCTGTGGCCATGGAAGTGATTGGTGTGATGGGAATTTTTCATTTAGTAGTTCATTATAGTATAATTAGTAGGTTGAGTAGTTTTAACTCATACTATTCCATGTGTGTCATGAGGTAACCTGTATTCTGCACTTATGTCATGTCATGTGTTACATGAGTTGTAAAATGCATCTTGTGACACCAGCACAGCTGGCAAGTCAATATGGATCTTTAGACACTGATGAGTGGTTCAAAGACCACATTCTGGACAATGTTCTCCGTCTACATAAACAACGGAACAATGCTTTCTGATGACACATCACAAACAACTGTATAAAAAGCCCTTCTCAAGACTGAAGAATTGGTCAGACTCTTAAGGAGTCTGCCCCTATCTGGCTAGATAGTTTGCTCTGAAGCTGTATGTCGGTGATGCGGTCCGCTTGGACACCCTGTTTGCGAGGGCTTTGACTTATTAGACTTTGTCTGTTTACAGTCTGTCTGTAGCGACTGCTAGCCTGTTTTGGACTCTTTATAGAATAAATTACTAAAAGCGCTGTTAGGAGTTGTATTCTTATTTCTCATCAGGTGATCATAAACTGATTTCCACCACAATTGGAACAACTGATTTAAATTATTTGGATGGGTGAGTGAATACTTTGGCAACATAGTGTATCTCCAGTAAGCTTCAGCCTCACTTGATGGTCTTTTTGGCGTGTCTGATGTTCTCATCACCTGACGGAAGTGGTCATCTTGGTACAAACTTGCTGCACAACCTCTCCATAGAGCGGCGAAGTCCCGCCTTTCTATTTCAGGTACATGGGACCTTAAAATCTATTTCTGATGCATGTATTCCTAGGGCGAGATCGAAAGTATTTTCTGGTCCCGTTTGAATTATGCCATTAATTTCACATATGTTGTTTGTGGTTTTTAAATATATTTTGACCTAAATGTAAATGTACATTTTTTCATGCAAAAAAAAAAAACATGATTTATCGCAAAGAAGTTTGATAGTGGTAGGTTTTGTGTGAGGCTGCTTTGTGAACTACAGCTCTTCGCTGCTCTCGGCGCAAATGACATATGTCAGTTTGAGCCAGCGATTCCTAGTCTTCTCATCGAACGTGAACCAAAAGAATGAACAGCCGTACCTGTTGGAATGAGAACATTCAGGAACAAAACACACCGGCATCTTCGATTAATCAGCACTGAATCGCTGTGAGAAAGGGTGATGACGTGACGTCACATACGTGATGTGTACTCGTTCTCATTGTGTTTTCTCTACAGCCTTAAACTGCACAATAAACGGTCAAACTCTTGACGTGAATTTTTTTTTATTTAAATAATAAATATTTCTAATTCGGGGCATATAACGACTGGACCAGCAAATAATTATTTTAGCTGCATTGAGACCCATACATTTTTTACGATCTCAGTGGTCCCATGGGAGTCTAGCCGAAGGGGCAGGACTTCACCACTCAATTGCCACAACTTGAGTCATGGGAAAGTTGTACAGCAGGATTGGCCATTGGAGCCTCTGGATGATGCCGCATTGGAAGAACCACGCCATGAATAAGGCCTTAGCAGTGTGTTGTTAATTGCGAGTAGTTTAGTATATAGACAGTATATCAAACTCCCTCAACAGCTGTACAAACATTTAAAATTTCTTTCATAGATGTTCTGATGCCTTTACTGCAATTAACTCAAATGCATGGACTTGATTAAGTTAAATTATGAAATGCATCTTTCATAAGTTATGAAATAGGCCGAAGATTTTACATTTCAGTTTTAATCCATTTAACAAAATGGACTGGCAGGGCTGTATTCAAACCAGTGGGAATGATAATCCACTTCCTGATTCCTTTGTTTTTTTGTCACTTTAATCTGAGATGACTTTACCTTGAGCTTTGAACTTCTCATAAAAAGCAGGCACTGATCGCGCTTATTTAATCACAGTACTGGCACAGACCTATGCACACACTTGGAGTAGATACTCCACATATTGGGAAACATGTTTATTGTAAGAAGTCAAACAGACTATTTTGTCAAAGGTCAAACACAGATGTAAATATTCACACTGGGACAATGCAAATACATCCCGATTCATTCCTAGTATTTAACTTGAAGTGTTCATTGTCAAAACGGTTACACCATCCATTTAGTTCATATAAATATAAAAAATACAATGAATCAAATTCAAAACATTCAACATACAGAATAATGCCATTGCCAACTGTCGAACAAATCTTCTCAAAGTTTTACATTAATTCCAAAATCCATTTTGATATTGATGCATTTTTAAAATACATTTACAATTCGTATATCCCTTGAATGATTAGTCACATTTGACTCATTGCTTATATACACAGCAGCGTATAAAAAATGTAAATACAACCAGATTTACATTAATTCGTAGTATTTTAAGGTTACAACATTAATTTAATTCATACAAATACTTTACGAAAATACAATTAAAACAACATACAGAATAATGTCATTGCTAACTGTTGACATGTTGCAGAAATGTGCAGTCGAGCAAATCCTCTTACATTAATGCTAAAATACATATATCCCTTGAATGATTAGTCAAATTTCATTTTTCGTTTACACACAGCAGCGCATAAACACCTGATGGAAATGAAGATAGTTAGAAGCACAAGCAGCACAGCTGCAGTCAGGAACAGAAACACATCAACAGAGTGGTAGGAATACCAGGGCATTCTGTAGGCCTCAGCTTTCAGGTGAGCTGCACCTTTGTGTCTGATGACAAAGTCTATCCAGAAGAGGGCATTATCTAGCGGTGCTATTGGCTGATCTCTGTGCAGGCCAGAGAGTCTTTGCATGTTCATCCTGTAGGAGGGCTCGTTCAGGACTTCCTGTATGGCTTTCAGAAAGTTGTTCTCTTTGTCCACTGTTTGAATGTTTAAAATCTTAGCTGCTCCTTTTTCTTTCAGACGCAGCAGGTTGTCGTATTGGTCGAAAAATAAGGGCAGACCCACAACTGGGACTCCGTGATAAATAGCTTCCTGAACTCCATTTGTTCCTCCATGAGCCACAAACAGTTTCAACTTGGGGTGTCCTAAAAGGTCATTCTGTGGCATCCAGTCTACTAGTAAAGTGTTGTTGCCCAGAGTGGCTGGTCTGTCACCTTTATGCCTCCAGATGACTTTCTGGGGTAATTTTGCAAAAGCTGCAGCCATGTCATTTGTGATATCAGCAGGAAGTTCATTCACAAACGCCCCCATAGACATGACGATGACCCCATGCTCTCCAGAACTCTGCACAAACTCTTCCAGGTGTTCAGGAAGAGGTTTTGCTGGTTTACACTGGAACCCTCCCATATAGACAACATTAGGCATGGTGGGACGAGGGAACTCAAACACAAAGTCCACTCTCATTAGCCACAGGTCTGCATTAAGCACTAACTGCTTAAAGTCATTATCAGGCCCAAGATATTTGTCACACATCTTCTGGTATATTAGCATAATTAGCAGCTCCTTCTGTGCTTGGGAAACCACATGCATAACCATGTTTTTAACTCTCTGAAAAAAGGTCATTTTATCAGTGTTTCCAGATCCTGTTATAGGAATGTATGATAGAGGTGAAGGTGCAATGGCAAGATGACCTTCTTCAGCTAAAAGCCAACGAACATTATAAACCAAAGGAAGGTTTAGATATTTGGCCAAAATGATTCCAGCGCCCCAGCAGGGGTCGGTAAGTACCAGGTCAAACTTGCTGTCCTTCATCATTCTCATCAACTCTTGGTCATCTAGAATTGCTGATAGAAATTCACCCATAATTTCTTGTACATCAACAAACGTGCCGAACATTCCTACAGCTATGTTGAGAAAACTCATGAAGGGAAGAGCCCCCCTATCAAACTCAATGGCCTTGGATATCATTTCTTTGAGGAACTTCTGATCTATGCTTCTCTCCACTTGAACTGTGTAGGTATTGTAATATGAGGCTTTATCCTTGATGTACCAGGATTTATTGGAACGAACAATAGTTATATTGTGTCCTCTGGAGTGCAAAGCTTGAATTAGAATATCCATGTTTATCCAGTGGCTGCCCTCTATGGGAATGACCAAGATGTTGCCTCCTTGACAGGCTCTGGGAATGAGGACGAGCAACAGCAAAGCACTGCAGCAATAGATCAGCCTCATCTGAAATGAAACAATGGACAATCAATTAACTTGAGTGAAAAAATCTCATTACTATCATTACTATGTTCATTTAAACTAAAAACACATTCTCAACACTGTCCATGCTGAAAGGAACCATAGGATTCAGAAACCCCTCTATGGGAATACAAGACTGGGTCTAAAGCAAGAAATTGAATAGCATTTCAACCTTTGAGCCATGCATGTTAGGACTCTAAACTAGAAAGGGTTATATTTAAATGAGCCACCTTGTGGTGAGAATGGGCTGTGATTGGTGTGTGACTGATTAGAAACGCCAGCTGTAACATGACATCCGTGTTCTGCATGAACTAACACGATGCTTTCATTTCAGGAAACCTCTCATTATAGATTTAACCTTTTACTGCAACAAATGGAAATACAGTTACGCACGCCGTTGATGGTTCATCTCCCAAGATGCTCCCTGGATTAGCCAAGCAGCATGCTAAACTAAAACAGGGAGCGCAATGCAGAAAACAGCCTGCTGTGGACCTTAGTGGTCATTATCTCAAGAATACAGGTGCCAGCATGGATCCGGTAAAAGGTGATCCTACTATTATGTGAAATATTTGATTATATCAAGTACTCCTGGGTGAATATAATATTCATAGGCTGCTGAAGACCAGCACCCCATAGCTTGAATGGATGCCAGGACCAAGGCAGCTGCAGAGGTAGCTGCACCCAGTGTGAAAAGAAGCAGAGGAGTTGATCTGAGGAGGGACTCCACATTGTTTACAAGGCAAAAGAGGCAGTTTGTAATCCAAGACCTTGACATACTATTGTCTTTGTCAGTCAGGAACAAGGTTTGTCTTGCCTCGCACAAGGTTGCTTTTGCAGTTAACAGGTCATAGAGGATAAAAGACAGAAACCAGTGTGTAAGATATGAATAAAAGGTGCAAAATATTGTTCTGGGATATACCATGATTCTTCATACCTTACACTTAGTAAGTTAACAACAGTGGAATGTTTACCCTCCTTGTCTATTTAGAATGTTTAAGGCAGATGGAGTACATGTGAGCATCCACGGTGTTGTCAGAAATATTAAGATCCTGTAGGATTCATAGCTCTGGGCAATTTAGAGTCAATCGATTACCCTGACCTGCATGTTTTTGGAATGTGAGTGGAAGCCGGAGTACCTGGAGAAAAGGTATTAACTCCACACAGAAGATCTGCCCGAATCCTGTTACAAACTCTATGGTCCAGATAAACTTAACATATGGGGCCCTAGTTTCGTGGCGCAGCACAGGGTGGCGCAGGGTGGCAGAGCCGGCGTAATGCTAGTTTCGACCCGCGCAGCCTTGCGCACGGTCAGTTTGGAAGTTTGGTGGATTGCCTGCACCAAGATGGGTGTGGCAGCGCAGCAGGGGGAGGCGTCACAGATTCAGCTTGGTGCAGCGGAAGTTTTGTGGCAAAAAGCCTCGCAGAGACTTCGCCGAAAAGCCTGCCAGCTCCAACCTAGTCTACTCTTGGCGTAAGGCACAAGGCGCAAATAAAGTCCATTCATTCAAGGCGAATTACAGCTTGCCTGATCTATTCAATCAGGCAATTCAAGGCCTTCAAAACTCCAGTCATTAAACCTCTTATAAAAATGCGGAGCATAGATGCCTCTATTATCAACAACTACAGACCAATTTCAAATCTACCCTTCATAAGTAAAATAATTGAGAAAGTTGTCCTCCAACAACTAAATCACTTCCTGGCTTCAACTGGCTGCCACAACAACTTCCAGTCAGGATTTCGACCTTTTCATAGCACCGAGACGGCCCTTATTAAAGTTGTAAATGACATCCGTCTTAACACAGAGGGCCCTAGTTTCGTAGACCAGGCGCAGTCAGCTTTCAGCGCACCTGCGCCGCGCCGACGGGGTGTGTCCGCCTGGACTTTGCAAGTTTCGTGCACCACGCAGGCTCGCGCAGGCACACCTCCCGTCTCGCCCACCGGCGCAAGTGGGAAAGAGGGAGGAGAAGAAGGCGTGAGTGGGAGACGAGGAGGAGACGAGGCGTGGACTGTGATTAATATAGCCGATTTAGATCTTCACCAATCAAATGAGCTCCTCTCCTCTCCTTTAATGCGTTAGGGGAGGTTCAGTGCAAGTTCCGTCATTTGACAACCCGATGACAGAAGCAGCGCCGCCGCTCCCACCACGCGCATCACGTGCTGTGCGCGCGTATCATAATAATAACAATGCCCATATTATAAAAAACAAGAGAGAGAGGGGGAGATGTTTTGGTCCGAGAGGCTGAGTTTCCGTTACGCGTGCCATCCGCCTTTGATCTGACGTCAGATGTGACGGGACGGGATCTATATAGATATAAATTCACGTGTTGATTCAATTAGTTGCATTAAATAGTGTTTGTTGTGATTATTTATTGCATTTAAATGTGCCTGGAACTGTGGAAACCTGCCTGTGAGGTGTCAGTGACGTGTGCGCACTGCGCGCAGTCAGCCAAACTTCCACTCCGCCAGCTGTGATTCGCATTGAATGAATGGACTTTATTTACGCCTTGCGCCTTGCGCCGAAAGTAGACCAGGTTGGAGCTGGCGAGCTTTCAGCGCAGTCTCTGCGAGGCTTTTTGCCACGAAACTTCCGCTACGCCAAGCTGAATCTGTGACGCCTCCCCCTGCTGCGCCGCCACACCCATCTTGGCGTAGGCGATCCACCAAACTGCCAAACTGACAGTGCGCAAGGCTGCGCGGGTCGAAACTTGCATTGCGCCGGCTCCGCCACCCTGCGCCGCCCTGCGCTGCGCCACGAAACTAGGGCCCAGACTCTGTCAAAACTTCAATATTAATGCTATTAGACCTCAGTGCTGCATTTGACACTGTCGACCACTCAGTACTTTTGGACAGGTTGGAAAACTGGGTGGGGCTCTCAGGCACAGTCTTAAGCTGGTTCAAGTCATATCTACAAGATAGGAACTATTTTGTTTCCATTGGCGACTTTGTATCAGAACCAACCAATGTAACATGTGGAGTCCCCCAAGGTTCAATCTTAGGGCCGACTTTATTCAACATCTACATGCTCCCACTAGTACAAATCATGCAAAATAATAACATTGACCATCATTGCTATGCCGATGACATCCAAATCTATGTAGCGCTATCGCCAAATGACTATCTCCCCATAGATCTTATGTGCCAGTGCATTGAGCAAGTCAAAAACTAGATGCGCCAAAACTTCCTACATCAAATAAAGCCAGAAATCTTGGGGTTATTATGGATTCTGATTTACACTTCGACAGTCACATCAACTCAGTAACAAAATCAGCCTACTATCACCTCAAAAATGTAGCAAGACTTAGAGGGCTCATGTCAGCTCAAGACTTAGAAAAACTTGTACATGCCTTTATTACTAGTAGGCTAGACTACTGTAATGGTCTCCTTGCAGGTCTTCCGAAAAAAACTGTCAGGCAGCTACAGCTTGTTCAGAACACTGCTGCTAGAGTTCATACGAAGACCAAAAAATTTGACCACATTACACCAATTCTTAAATCCTTACATTGGCTCCCTGTATGTCAGAGAATTGATTTCAAAATCCTCCTTCTTACATTTAAATCACTACATAGTCTAGGGCCGAGGTATATCACTGATATGCTCCCACTACATAAGCCTTCTAGACGACTAAGATCTTCTGAGACCAATCTGTTAGTGATTCCCAGAGTAAACTCAAATCACGGGAAAGCATAATTTAGTCACTATGCAACAAATAGCTGAAATAAACTTCCTGAAGATGTAAGACTTGCCCCAACTCCAACCACTTTTAAAACTAGACTGAAAAGTTTTATGTTCACCTTAACTTTCTGCTTAATGTTTTAAAGTCTGCACTGTTTTTGTATTGTCCATTGTATTGCAAATATGTTTTTATTATCCTTGTCTTTCTGCAATGCATTGTAATTTTGCCTTTATTTTCTTTTAATTCTTCTTTCACTTTATTGTATGACATGTTATGATGTGAAGCACTTTGAATCTGCCTTGTGTATGAAAGGTGCTATACAAATAAAGTTGCCTTGACTTGCCTATAATTGCCTGAAAATGAGAATCATGTTTTTGTCACCTTGGAATGATCCTTTAATATCTACATTTAGAGTGGCTCCTCTTCACGGACCTGGCTGCCATGTTATTACAGTAGCCCATCGGACAAAGGAAACACTGACTCCAGATTGGGACATTTGCGTTTTCATGTTTTCACATTTTCACATTTTCTTTTGGCCACCATAGATCTCCTACACACTTGGCACAAAGAACAAGTTTCAGTTGGTTGCAATCTGTAATCTCACCACTTGAAGAGGCCAAATCCAACAGACGACACCTTTAACACTTGTGATGCTGTCTATGCTGCCGGGAAAGGGTTTTCTTTGTCATGATCTAATGTTTTATCATGTTCATATTCTGATTTATTTTTTTAGTTTGTCTATTGGGTCCTCCTATATTAGCTTTACTTTCTGTTGATTTAGATATAATTTTTTGAGTGTGATACACAGGTAATACTCCCGTGTCTATATCAATTCTTATTTTCTTCACTATGTTGTATGTGGGCTGTTTTTAGTTTTCAATGAGTGATGACAATGAAATTACCATTACTGACAAACAAAATATATATTTAGTAGATTTTAAAGTAGATTTTCTTTATATGTCTCTGGGTTGATGCTTTGGATATCGTTTGGTTAAGCTATGGCAGTGTATAGGTTCATACCCATTTTTACATTTTAGTCAGACAACTCACGCGTGAAAACTTTATTTTAGCAGCAGAACATAGTTAGTGTTTGGCTTCTAGACTCCAGCAACTTCACTCCCCTTATATATTTACATAATTGTCCTTCAAATTGACTGGGCGTGGTTATAGATATCTGAAGGACAGTTTCAACCACCCACCCACACACACAAAAGATCAAAATGTAATGCTTATTTGTATTGAAAAATACTTTGAACAAAACATTACTCCAGCAAAATTACAGACTTCACTCTGCCTGTGTTAGCAGCACGTGACAGCTGCCTTGCTAAACTGCTGCGTGTCTCATGCATGCAGTGTCCACACAGACAGCGTTGCTGTTGCATGATGGTGCCAGCCTTGATTTCTATTCAGTTTGCTTTTCACAATGGCCAGAATAGTCAATTTCATTTAATTATGCCATTGTGATTTATTTTAGACCAAAAAAAGTGGTGTAAATTCCATTAATATACATTAAATGCGTATATCTATGGTCAGACATTCTTAATATGAAGCGTTCATAGACATACTTACTGTCATTTGTTGTCCCTCCACACAGGAAATTAATGCGATCAAGCGCCAGCCTCCCCTCGAAAAACACTGTCGAAGCAGACTCCACGTTGTATTGTGGTACGTGTAATACTATGCATTACGGTAAGAACGTAGTATTACGGGAAGAGCGTGTAGGAACTGATTTCAAAATAAAAGCAACTTTCCGGTGAACAACACGTTCACATTCCTCAACAAATCACTCAATAACTATTTCAGTAATAAATTAATAAGTTAACCATCAAAACAAATAAAAACAAAAGACATACATAAATGAAACAATATAAATGAGTAGGTAATAATATTTGTATGTACAATTCATTCTAACTAAAAATAAACTGCAATTAAAATGTTTATATTACAAGTGTGTGAATGTTGACCTAAACGTATTAACAAAGGACCTAAAATTCAGAAACTTCAAGGATGCACTAAGTGACTAATTTGATTTAGGATTGATTGCAGACCACTACCAAATTTAATTCAGATACAGTCAGTACACCATAATGTAGATTTTCAAAAAAGCAATTACAATGTCATTCAGAGGCTATCTTCGCTGCAAAATCTGATTGGAATAAAGAGGAAATAGTGAAATATCAGAATATTATGATATAGGATGTCAAAACTAAAGCCCTATTAAATCTCAACTATGAGCTATATTCCCTCTAAATTAAGATTAGATTTAACAGGAAATATTTACATCACAAAAATGAATAGCAAACAACTCACAGCCTCATTTAGTGAATATACATTCTGATGAAGGACTTCAAAATTTAAGCCCTTTAAAATTGTGTGTATCAGCAAACTTCCCTCTAGATTCAGATACGATTTCACAGGAAATGGTCTATAGTTACATACTAACTTTACTTAGGGGAATAAGGCTGTGTGCCACCCTTTGATAAGAGCCTCAACCATTAATCCTGGTACTTGGCTTTCTTCAATTGGTGTGAGACGCTCAAAGTATCCTTCCTGGGTTTCTGTAAGCTCTTCTACCAGTTTGGTCATTTTGCTCCTAGTGGCAGTCTTCTTCTGCTGCATCTCAGACCCTTTGCTCGGTAAGAACTCTCTGGCCCTTGGCATTTGCTGTCCTCCATCGCTTTGTGTTGTAATTTTTAAATTTCCAGCTGCCCTTGACAGACCACATCTATGATCTCCTGATACAGTATGCCAAAAGTATTCGCTCACCTGCCTTGACTTGCATATAAACATAAGTGACATCCCATTCTTAATCCATAAGGTTTAATATGATGTCGGTCCACCCTTTGCAGCTATAAGAGCTTCGACTGTTCTGGGAAGGCTTTCCACATGGTTTAGGAGTGTGTTTATGGTAATTTTTGACCACTCTTCCCGAAGCGTATTTGTGAGGTCACACACTGATGTTGGACGGGAAGGCCTGGCTCTAAGTCTCCGCTCTAATCCATCCCAAAGGGTTGAGGTCAGGACTCTGTGCATGCCAGTCAAGTTCATCCACACAAAACTCTCTCATCCCTGTCTTTATGGACCTTGCTTTGTGCTCTGGTGCACTGTCATGTTGGAACAGGAAGGGGCCGTACCGAAACTGTTGACATGAAGCTCTCTACTCACTGTTCTTGAGCTAATCTGAAGGCCACATGAAGTTTGGAGGTCTGTAGCGATCGACTCTGCAGAAAGTTGGCGACCTCTGCGCTCTATGTGCCTCAGCATCCGCCGACCCCGCTACATCATTTTACGTGGCCTACCACTTCTTGGCTGAGTTGCTGTCTTTCCCAATCGCTTACACTTTGTTATAATACCACTGACAGTTGACTGTGGAAGATTTAGGAACAAGGAAATTTCACGACTGGACTTGTTGCCCTGGTGGCATCCTATCACAGTACACGCGCTGGAATTCACTGAGGTCTGGAGAGCTACCCACTCTTTCACAAATGTTTGTAGAAACAGTCTGCATGCCTAGGTGCTTGCTTATATAAACCTGTGGCCATGGACGTGATTGGGAAACCTGATTTCAATTATTTGGATGGGTGAGTGAATACTTTTGGCAACATGGTGTATCTCCAGTAAGCTTCAGCCTCACTTGATGGTCTTGTTGGTGTGTCCGATGTTCTCATCACCTGTGGTCATGTTGGTACGAACTTGCTGCACAACCTCACCATTGCCACAACTTGAGTCATGAGAAAGTTGTACAGCAGGAATGGCTATTAGAGCCTCTCGTATGATGCCGCATTGGAAGAACCACGCAGCAGCTGTACATACAACATACATAATTTCTTACATAGATGTTCTGATGGCTTTACTGCAATTAACTCAAATGCATGGACCTGATTCATTTCAGTCCATGCAGTTTTTCACATTTCAGTTTTAATCCATTTAACAAAAGAGTTACAAATCTTAAAACAAGAAAAAAAAAATCTATAAATAGCAAACTTAAACTTCTTCTTTATGGACTGGCAGGGCTGTATTCAAACCAGTAGGAATGATAATCCACTTCCTGATTCCTTTGTTTTTTGTCACTTTGAACTGAGATGACTTTATCTTGAGCTTTGAACTTCTCATAAAAAGCAGGCACTGATCGTGCTTTTTAATCACAGTACCTGCACAGACCTATGCACACACTTGGAGTAGATACTCAACATATTGGGAACAACAAGCCCTCCAACCCATACGACCAAATAGGTCGTGTGTCACGTCCTCAAATACGACCTCTGGGAGCGTATTGCGGAGATTCTTCCGCAACGATAGTAGTGGTTAAGGTTAGGGTTAGGTCGACGTGTGGAGGGGGTCTCTGCCGATGATTGACGAGGGGCAATCGTCCGCGCACGCGCGGGGGGGGGGGGGGGGGGGGGGGGGGTAGGTTTAGGTCGACGTGTGGGGGGGGGTCTCTGCCGATGATTGACAGGGGGCGATCGTCTGAGACACCGGAGTGTCGATATTTACTTGACCGCTAGAGGGCGCGCTATTTTGAAACGTAACATATGGTCGTAATTCGGTGCTTGACACACGACCTATGTGGTCGTTTTCTCGAGGAGGACAGTCTGATTGGGAAACATGTTTATTGTAAAAAGTCAAACGGACTATTGTGTCAAAGGCCAAATTCATCATCATCATTATCATCATCATCATCAATTTAGTTAATATAAATATAAAAAATACAATAAATCAAATTCAAAACAACATACAGAATAATGCCATTACCAACTGTCGAACAAATCTTCTCAAAGTTTTACATTAATTCCAAAATCCATTTTAATATTGATGCATTTTTAAAATACATTTACAATTCGTATATACTTGAATGATTAGTCACATTTGACTCATTGCTTATATAAACAGCAGTGTATAACACAATTACAATACAACCTGATTTACATTAATTCCTAGTATTGTAGGGTTACAACATTAATTTAATTCATACAAATACTTTACGAAAATACAATTAAAACAACACGATGATGCCATTGCTAACTGTCAACATGTTGCATAAATGGAAAGTCGAACAAATCCCCTTACATTAATGCTAAAAAACATATATCCCTTGAATGATTAGTCAAATTTCATTTTTCGTTTACACACCGCAGCGCATAAACACCTGATGGAAATGAAGATAGTTAGAAGCACAAGCAGCACAGCTGCAGTCAGGAACAGAAACACATCAACAGAGTGGTAGGAATACCAGGGCATTCTGTAGGCCTCAGCTTTCAGGTGAGCTGCACCTTTGTGTCTGATGACAAAGTCTATCCAGAAGAGGGCATTATCTAGCGGCGTTATTGGCTGATCCTTGTGCAGCCTAGAGAGTCTTTGCATGTTCGTCCTGTAAGAGGGCTCGTTCAGGACTTCCTGTATGGCCTTCAGAAAGTTGTTCTCTTTGTCCACTGTTTGAATGTTTAAAATCTTAGCTGCTCCTCTCTCTTTCAGACGCAGCAAGTTGTCGTATTGGTCGAAAAATAAGGGTAGACCCACAACTGGGACTCCGTGATAAATAGCTTCTTGAACTCCGTTCGTTCCTCCATGAGCCACAAACAGTTTCATCTTGGGGTGTCCTAAAAGGTCATTCTGTGGCATCCAGTCTACTAGTAAAGTGTTGTTGCCCAGAGTGGCTGGTCTTTCACCTTTATGCCTCCAGATGACTTTCTCGGGTAATTTTGCAAAGGCTGCAGCCATCTCGTTTGTGATATCAGCAGGAAGTTCATTCACAAATGTCCCCATAGACATGACGATGACTCCGTGCTCTCCAGAACTCTGCACAAACTCTTCCAGGTGTTCAGGAAGAGGTTTTGCTGGTTTACACTGAAATCCTCCAATATAGACAACATTAGGCATGGTGGGACGAGGGAACTCAAACACAAAGTCCACTCTAATTAGCCAAATGTCTGCATTAAGCACTAATTGGTTATAGTCATTATCAGGCCCAAGATATTTGTCACACAACTTCTGGTATATTAGCTTAATTATCAGCTCCTTCTGTGTTTGGGTAACCACATGCAAAACTATGTTTTTAACTCTCTGAAAAAAGGTCATTTTATCAGTGTTTCCAGATCCTGTTATAGGAATGTATGATAGAGGTGAAGGAGCAATGGCAAGATGACCCTCTCCAGCTATTAGCCACCGAACATTATAAACCAAAGGAAGGTTCAAATATTTGGCCAAAATGACTCCAGATCCCCAGCAGGGGTCGGTAAGTACCAGGTCAAATTTGCTGTCCTTCATGATTTTCATCAACTCTTGGTCATCTAGAATTGCTGATAGAAACTCACCCACTGCTGTGTGAGCTTCAACAAATGTGCCAAACATTCCTACAGCTATGTTGAAAAAACTTGTGAAGGGAAGAGCCCCCCTATCAAACTCAATTATCTTAGATATCATTTCGGTGAGGAACTTCTGATCTATGCTTCTCTCCACTTGAACTGTATAGGTACTGTAATATGAGGATTTATCCTTGATATACCAGGATTTGCTGGAACGAACAATAGTTATATTGTGTCCTCTGGAGTGCAAAGCTTGAATTAGAATATCCATGTTTATCCAGTGGCTGCCCTCCATTGGGATGACCAAGATGTTGCCTCCTTGACAGGCTCTGGGAATGAGGAAGAGCAACACCAAAGCACTGCAGCAATAGATCATCTGAAATGAAAACAAGAGACAATCAATTGACTTGGGTAAAAAACAAATCTCATTAATGTGTTACTGTACATCTCAATGTACATTTCAATTTATTTAAAACAATATTCTTAACAGTTGTGATGCTGTCCATTCTGCAGGAACCATAGGATTATCTTAAAGGGATAGTGCTTCTCAATTATGGGAATCTATTAGCAAAAATGGAATATAATATTAACAAGAAAGTTTCAGTCAGGAATACTCCTTTAATAGATTTAACCATTAATTGCAACCAACGTAAATGCTGGCTACATACTGACGGATTGGCACATCTTAAATTAAATGAATGAACAGTGCACAGTAAAAGGGTCATTCCGTGTCATTTTATCAAATTTCTGAAAATCTTCCCACCTGACCATCTCAGAATGTCCTGAAAAAATTCAAGTACAAAGACACTTAATAATAGGACAAATCCAAAATATTAGGTCTCTACTGTCAACAGTTTTCTCATGAAACATCATTGAATGAAGGGTAGTTTAGACGGTTTTTGGCATCATACTCTGAAAAGCCATTTTTAAACAGCAATATCTGGAAAACTATTTCACCTGTGGCCTTCAAAATTTCTACAGTGTTTATCTGTTACTAAAAGCCTCCAGACATGGAATATCAGGGGTGTAGCTCAATGATAACCTAGTATGGTAGGTACTTAAAATGTGGCTTGTTGAAATAAAGTAGTACATTTGAGCTGAGCTCCCATTTTTGCAGATAAAAGACTTCTATCACTTCTGCCTCTATCTCTGGTGTTAGCTTAAACATTCTACAAAATATGGTTTCTCTCAGATGATTAGTTTCACAGATATTAAGGCTCAAAAATGGAAGTAAACACATCTTTGCCCAACTTCAGAGCCATATTCCAAAAAACTGACAACAAGTATCAGGTCCAAACTTACTTTTTTTGAAAGATCAAATTCTTGTTAAAATCATATTAAAAAATCGGGAGGGTGTTTTGCTACTGATAAATTTAGCCTTACGAAAACATTAAAAAGAAATGTCTTAAACCATGAACAAACAGCATAATATTGAAGACTGTACTTTTTGTCATACTTTAAGTAAACATTACACAACCAAATCAAATAATAATCTTAATTTGAGCATAAAGATTTTACATTACAGTACAAAAGTCTCCAAAGTTTGAACAGTTTGTCTCTATGCTCACTATGAGACAATATGTGAGTTATGATCAGAAATGGTGGATAGGAAGTATCAGAGATGTTTCAGATCAAGATGAAGATGTACTGGTTCAGTTTATGCACCTACATGGCCCTGCCAAGAGTTTCTACTGGCCAAGAAGAGAAGACATGTGCAATGTCCCACTGCAGCATAGAATTGCAAGATTTGACGTTCCCTCTACAGAAAATGGGCGCATGTATGCCATCAAAAAAGATGAGCACAACAGAGCAGAGATGTACATTACACAATTTGTGACAGTGACTGCCAAATTAATGAATGTGATGAAGGAATTGGATCTAAAAGATGAAAAATGTGTGATCCCTCATAGTGAGCATAGAGACAAACTGTTATTCAATATCAAACTTTGGAGACTTTTCTACTGTAATGTAAAATCTTTATGCTCAAATTAAGATTATTATTTGATTTGGTTGTGTAATTTATATACTTAAAGTATGACAAAATGTACAGTCTTCAATATTATGCTATGTTTGTTCATGGTTTAAGACATTAAAAGCTGCTTTCATCATGTTTAACTCACATTCAAGGACTTATTGCCTCTGTAACTACAACTGTGCTACATTTTAATGTTTTCGTAAGGCTAAATTTATCAGTAGCATTTAGTCACATGTAAGTCTTTGGTAAATGGTAAAAAACACAATTGAATTGCCCTGCTGTGATGTTTACTAGTAGGCTGTTAGGACATGCAGTACCAAAAACGGCCACAAAAGCCCCACCAATATCAGGATTTAAAAAAATCACTGCAACAAATTGAGGCAAAACACCCTCACAATTTTTTTAATACGATTTTAACAAGAATATGATCTTTCAAAAAAAGTAAGTTTTGACCTGATACTTGTTGTCAGTTTTTTGGAATATGGCTCTGAAGTTAAATCTAAGAGAAACCATATTTTGTAGAATGTTTAAGCTAACACCAGAGATAGAGGCAGAAGTGATAGAAGTCTTTTATCTGCAAAAATGGGAGCTATTACAGTGTTACAGTGTAACAGATAAACACTGTAAAAATTTTGAAGGCCACAGGTCAAATAGTTTTCCAGATATTGCTGTTTAAAAATGGCTTTTCAGAGCATGATGCCAAAAACCGTCTAAACTACCCTTCATTCAATGATGTTTCATGAGAAAACTGTTGACAGTAGAGACCTAATATTTTGGATTTGTCCCATTAACAAGTGTGTCTTTGTAATTGAATTTTTTCAGGACATTATGAGATGGTCAGGTGGGAGGCATTTGATGAAATGACACGGAATTACCCAAAAGCATAAATCAAAAGGGATGTTAACATGCTTGACAGAAACAGAGAAGGCTCTTATGAGCCCTGACTGTTCTTTACATCTCACCTGCACAACTCACTTCTTTTCTTTTGCTGTTGTGTTTTCTGCTGCTTTTATTGAGCAAGCAGATGAATATAAAATGATGTCAAAAGTCAGTTATTTTGACCTAACTCCTTCAAATTGACTGTGAATGGTACATCGACATCTGTTCAGTTAAATTGGGTCTGATCTCACACACACACACACACACACACACACACACACTAGATTGAGATGCAATGCTTCTTTGTACAAAATTATTACTTATGGGAAAATATCACTACAGCATTGCTTCCAAACTCTTCACGTTTCCACTGACTGAGCAGCAAAGTTAACCCAGAGCCACTCTGCCCGTGCCTTGCTAAACTGCTTCCTCTCATGCTACTATTGTCCAAACAGACAGCGTTGCTGCTGCTGCTGCTGCTGCTGCACGAAGCTTCTAGCCCTGATTTCTACATACAGTTTGTTTTTCATAATCAGACATTCATAACATGAAGCGTTTATAAGCCCACTTACTGTGATGTTTTCGTCCGTGCACACAGGAAGTGTCTACGGTCTAACGACAGCCTCCCGTCGAAAAACAGTCAACCAGCGCCCACGTTGTTTTGTTTGAATCTACGCATTACGTAAAGAGCGCATGAACAGACGTCAAAATAAAAGCATGTTACGGTGAACATGATTTCACTTTCACATTCTTTAGCAAATTAGTCAATACTTCTTCTAGTAATAGGCCGATATTAATTAATACATAAGTAAACGAACAAACACAACCAAAATACATACATAAATGAAACAATATAAATTAATAGAAAATATTACATTTTCAACATTTAAGGAATAAACAAACAATAATTACTACGTACACACTATATTTCAGACAAAAATGTTATATCCAATTGTGTGAATAGTAAGTCAAACTTATTAATGAAGGATCTACAATTTAGAAACTTCAAGGATGCACTTAGTGACTAATCCTATTTAGGATTGATTACAGCCCAGGGCTGTGGTCCAATAGTCTTTTCTGCATAGGAAGGTTCCTAACTGAAGAAATGACCCGGAAGTAAACAAGTGGCAGCCATGATAAGAGATGTTTGAATTCTCTAAATGCAAAGGAAAGGAGCTCCAATGCTACTTTCAGATCTCCTTTAGCATAGGATACAAGGGATCGTCCTTTACGAAAGGAAAGAAGATGACGCTGCCCCACAATTCCTTGCAAGAGCAACATTTAAAGTCCGGTCGGATTCTCTGAGCACCGTGGCCATCTTTTCCTAAATCCTTTTGAGTTCTTCATCCACCTTTCCTTAACCTCATGACATTTCACTCCGAGGTCAAGGAAAAGGCATTTCAATTTTTTTCAAAACTAAAGCCCTTTATATCACCTAATATCCCTGTTAATTCAGATTTGATTTAAAATACAATGGTCTATAGTCAAATACTAATTGCATATCATATTAATAACAAACAACCTCACAAGGACATAGGATTTCAAAATAAAAGCCTTATAAATTCTCAAATGAGCTATCTTCCTCTAATTTCAGATTGGAATTTATGGAAAATGGTCTATATTCACAAAGTAATTTCACATCAAATTAATTAACTTAACAAAAGCTGTAATCATCTCATCAGCAGGCCACGGGGAAGCTCGCCAATCAGTCCCCAGATATGATTATGATTCAACGCTCTCCAGAACTCAAATTATTCCAGGTCTAAACAAAGTCTCACGCCAGATGTTTACGACCTAAAACAAAACAAAGCAGACCATGAAAGAGCTTTAAATTGAACCAGTGTGGCTATAAATCACTTCCTGGTTTCCTCTATTTCTTCTTCCTCTCATGGAGAACTGAGGGCAGACTGGATGCGACAGTGACTCGCTATCGCCTCTTAAGGTACAAGTGGTATTACGAGAGCTTTTAAGCATGTTAATTAAAAAAAAATATCCATGGAACACAAGTATTTTAGAGTGGATTTTATATTTGCACCACGTACACCAGATAAACTGAGCACATTTTGTGTGACATTTGTGCAAAAACAAGACACCTCACTAAGAAGTGTATTTTAATTGTGAGTAGCTCAGTATATATTCAGTAGGATCAAACTCCCTCAGCAGTTGTAACCTGATTAAGTTAAAGTATTAAACAGTTCTAGTATTTACTTTTCAGTTTTTTCTCTGGGCTTCCCCTGGTAAAACCCTGTGTTTCACGGCGCAATGGTATAAACTGTGGGTAATTCCCTCAGTAAAAGTCAGCATCGATGCTGACTTACGGAAAGTGGGCATAAAGGGCTCAAAAAGTCCTCGAGCAAGCCCTCATGCACTTCACGATTTGACTGCGTGACAGCCCTAAGCCCAGGCACTTGAGCACTCAGCAATCAAAGCCAAATATCTTGTACTGTTTCATAGAGTTATATTAAACTATAAAAGTATGGACATCTTAGATAAGGTTTGGTTTTAGTCCCAACAGTGTTCATTCTTTGTTCCCATGAGCCGGTGCCATGTTATAAAACTTAAGTTATAAAATAGGAGCACAATGACTTCAAACAAAGGTAAAATACAGAGGGACAATTAAAATACCACCTGATTTACATTAATTCGTAGTATTTTAAGGTTACAACATTAATTTAATTCATACAAATACTTTACGACAATACAATTAAAACAACATACAGAATAATGTCATTGCTAACTGTTGACATGTTGCAGAAATGGGCAGTCGAGCTCTTACATTAATGCTAAAATACATATATCCCTTGAATGATTAGTCACATTTCACTTTTCGTTTACACACCGCAGCGCATAAACACCTGATGGAAATTAAGATAGTTAGAAGCACAAGCAGCACAGCTGCAGTCAGGAACAGAAACACATCAACAGAGTGGTAGGAATACCAGGGCATTCTGTAGGCCTCAGCTTTCAGGTGAGCTGCACCTTTGTGTCTGATGACAAAGTCTATCCAGAAGAGGGCATTATCTAGCGGCGCTATTGGCTGATCTCTATGCAGCCTAGAGAGTCTTTGCATGTTCATCATGTAGGAGGGCTCGTTCAGGACTTCCTGTATGGCTTTCAGAAAGTTGTTCTCTTTGTCCACTGTTTGAATGTTTAAAATCTTAGCTGCTCCTTTTTCTTTCAGACGCAGCAGGTTGTCGTATTGGTCGAAAAATAAGGGCAGACCCACAACTGGGACTCCGTGATAAATAGCTTCTTGAACTCCGTTCGTTCCTCCATGAGCCACAAACAGTTTCATCTTGGGATGTCCTAAAAGGTCATTCTGTGGCATCCAGTCTACTAGTAAAGTGTTGTTGCCCAGAGTGGCTGGTCTGTCACCTTTATGCCTCCAGATGACTTTCTGGGGTAATTTTGCAAAGGCTGCAGCCATCTCGTTTGTGATATCAGCAGGAAGTTCATTCACAAACGTCCCCATAGACATGATGACGACCCCGTGCTCTCCAGAACTCTGCACAAACTCTTCCAGGTGTTCAGGAAGAGGTTTTGCTGGTTTACACTGAAACCCTCCCATATAGACAACATTAGGCATGGTGGGACGAGGGAACTCAAACGCAAAGTCCACTCTCATCAGCCACAGGTCTGCATTAAGCACTAATTGGTTATAGTCAATATCAGGCCCAAGATATTTGTCACACAACTTCTGGTATATTAGCATAATTAGCAGCTCCTTCTGTGTTTGGGTCATCATATGCATAACTATGTTTCCAACTCTCTGAAAAAAGGTGATTCTATCAGTGTTTCCTGATCCTGTTATAGGAATGTATGATAGAGGTGAAGGAGCAATGGCAAGATGGGCCTCTCCAGCTATTAGCCACCGAACATTATAAACCAAAGGAAGGTTCAAATATTTGGCCAAAATGACTCCAGCGCCCCAGCAGGGGTCCGTAAGTACCAGGTCAAACTTGCTGTCCTTCATGATTCTCATCAACTTTTGGTCATCTAGAATTGCTGATAGAAATTCACCCACTGCTGTGTGAGCTTCAACAAATGTGCCAAACATTCCTACAGTCATGTGGAGAAAACTCGTAAAGGGAAGAGCCCCCCTTTCAAACTCAATGGCCTCCGATATGACTTCTGTAATGAACTTCTGATCTATGCTTCTCTCCACTTGAACTGTATAGGTATTGTAATATGAGGCTTTATCCTTGATGTACCAGGATTTACTGGAACGAAAGAGAGTTATATTGTGTCCTCTGGAGTGCAAAGCTTGAATTAGAATATCCATGTTTATCCAGTGGCTGCCCTCCATCGGGATGACCAAGATGTTGCCTCCTTGACAGGCTCTGGGAATGAGGACAAGCAACAGCAAAGCACTGCAGCAATAGATCATCTGAAATGAAAACAATAGACAATCAATTGACTTGGGTGAAAAATCGTATTACTGTGTTCATTTAAATTAACCCTAACCTTTTTAAAGCAACTTGTGGCTGTCCATGCTACAGAAAACATATGATTCTCTTAAAGGAACAGTGTATGTCCCCCTATGTATGTAAATGGTATATTATATCAGCAAGCAAGTTTCAGTCAGGAAGACTCCTTTAATAAATTGAACCATTAATTGCAACAAACAGAATTGCTGTTATGTTTTGGAATCAATAGCTCTGGTCTTAAAATGCTATGAGAAAGCATTTTAACCATCATGCTAAGCCCAAACAGGGTGGGCAAATACCCTCCCATTATGCAAGAGTTGGTCCAAAGCAATATATTGAATAGCACATTGAGCCAGGACTCTGACAGGTGGAGTCTGTGGTGGAGGCAAACCGGCAGCAGCATTGGATAGACATTGGACACTGCTGTCCAGACAGAGAGCGTTTATTTCTCATAATATATCCATCCATCATCTATCCTGTATTCAGGGTCGCGGGAGGGCTATCTGCATCGGGCGGGGTACACTCTGGACAGGTGACCAGTCTATCACAAGGCCAACATGAAGAGAGAGACGACCATTCACTCTCACACCTACACCTACTTTAGAGTCATGTCTTTGGACTGGGAGGAGGCCGGAGAACCCGGAGAGAACCCACGCTCACACAGGGAGAACATGCAAACTCCACACAGAAGGAGCACGGGCCCGGTAATCGAACCCAGGACCCTCTCGCTGTGAGGCGACAGTGCTACCCACTACACCACCGTGCAGCTGTCTCATGATTTAGGGACTGTTCGTTAGGGATTTTCGGACCCATGATCACTTTATGCATAACCCCCTCCCGCCAATATAATACATTTTAACATGACCCTGCAATCGAGATGGCAGAATTATCAACTCAATATATCACATCGCAGTTAAGTGACGAATGGTCAGTTATTAATATTTCACATCAAGAACATCGTGACGAACATCTGCTCCAGTCGCAAAAAATCACCTACTGTGTGAATGCATAAGTTAATAGTCGTATAATATGACTGCCCCATTATAAGAGCACTAGATCTGATTGATTAAACGACTGCGATAAATGCCCTGATAGCTCAGTGGTAGCGTTACCGCCCCAGGTACCGAGTCTCCCTGCAGCGGTCCTGGGTTTGAATCCGCCCTGCAGCCCTTTATTAAAGCATGTCGTTCCTCTCTCTCGCCCCTTTCACTCTCACTCTGTCCTCCCGCAATAAAAGGCCAAAAATAAAAATTTTCAAAATGAATGTGTTGCTGAGATGTATTTTATACCATATTTGAAATGTTGCTGTTTTCATGACAAAAGCTCAGACTAAAAATCGTTGGGTGACCCACCCCTCAACAAAGAATATTAAGACCCTATTCTCCGGTGGTCCATTCCATGAATACCGAATGGTCCCTTATGTCATATTTATTTAATTTAGCCAGCAAAGAAGTTGAGAAGTGATGTCAATTCCATTAATATACACCAAATGAGCATATCAGCCAGACATTTTTCGTTTAGAGCGTTTGTCAGCCTACTTACTGTGATTTTTTTGTCCCTCCACACAGGAAAAGTCACTGTATGAACTGCTTTGTGCAGCACCAGTACACTTAACTGGAAGGAAACAGTGAAAGCTTATAACTGTCAACATTGTGCGTAAAAAGCCTTGATAAGGAAGTTACTGATTGATAGGATCAGTACTTCAGGATCAATGGCAAGAGTTGAACTTATAGCATCACATTATCCATTTATCAGTTCAGGGTTAATTTCAAAGTCCATGCCCCTTTGGCTACAGTGCTTTATTCATGTTTATTTAATCCCAATACTAACCTCATTAGACCAGCCAAACACATGAGGACAAGATGGCAATCTTATCGGCTTACTATCATTTTGTGTATTTGCAAGGAATAACAATAGGCTATACGTGTAATGTCATTGAAATAATGGTTATATAATAATATAACTGCTATAATTTGAGACTTCAATTCTCAGTGTCCTTGAGTATATTTTGAATTATTACTTTATATTTTAAAGTATATTTTGAATTATAGGCTCGCAGCCATTTTCACATTTCATAAAATGTGCAGTAAATCAAGGTATCAGCTTTGTTTCATGCAATATTGAAAAAAGGAGCTTGTGATATTGATGCAACAAGATTGTTTTTTTACACACAGCCTTGGAAACGTTTTTACTCACTGAACCAAAAGGTAGCTTCAAGAACAAATTGTCTTTGCAGGCCTTTAAAATATGTAATAAGATCAATCGGAAAATCTATTTTAATTTGCTGTTTAATACCCAGTATACATAAGCCACTGAGCCATATGTTAATGAAACCAAACAGATGATTAGAGGATGCTAAGTACACTTTTCTTAAGATTGAAAAGATATTGGTGCCTCAATCCTGCCCCCTGCTATAAGGAACCAGGATATAATGACTAATTATGGTTTTCTCCTGCTTCTTTACCACTTGGTTTCACTGGTTTCTTAACAGAAGTTTTACTTCATGTGTTAAAGTTGATGTGAAAACCATAAGGGCTACTCTAAAAAATGATATATCTGTATGCAGGACAATATGAAGGAAAGCTTCAGAGGAGGTTGTTCAGTGGGGAAATTTCACTGGCAATTGATGGCAATTTGTATCAACCTTGTGTCTACTGGAAACCAATACAATTCAGTTTTAAAATATTTTAGAAACGTATAATATTGTGTATGTTGGACTATCCCAAATCAAAAATACATATTTTTGCTGATACCTCTAGCACCGCCTATCAATCTAGAATGTTTTGGTGTGATTTGCCTGTTTTGGATATCAGATTTAGAGAATGTCCTTTCCTTCTGTTAAATATAATGGGATTATTGGCACTCAACTTGTGGTACTCGGAGCTCCAACACAATACATCTGAAAAACTGCAATATCTCTTTCAAAAAAACAAAAACATGACCCAGTTACTCAAGATAATCCACAGACCTTGTTGGGAATAGTTTCATGTTGGAAATAGTTGCAGATACAGATAAAAGGAAAATGTATGGGTTTTTGATTTAGGGGTGAAATGTCCCTTCAAAGATAAAATAAACTTACTTAAAAAAATCAAACATTTAGCAAAGCAAACACATACAGAGAAACTGTAGCATCACATCACATGCATCACATATGTGGCAGAGCTGCCATTCCCTGATGCTGCTGTGGAGAGGCAGTGAGGTGGCTGCATGGAGGGGATGACTATCCCTGTTTGTGATTAGTGACCACGAGAATGCTAGGGGAAGTGGAAGGGGAGGGGGAGGGGGAGGGGGAGGGGGGAGAGGGGGCGGGCTCTCTGTAGGAAGAAGAGGAGGAGATGAGGATGCGTTGCCTGTACACAATTGGAGGTAGCAGGGAGTGAAGCAGCAACTGTACGAGGCGAGAGAAAGAACCTGCATGGAATGGAGGGGCGCTAGAGCAGCACTGTCGTCAAGACTCCCACCGCCTCCACCACCGCTGCCTCTCTGGATTGTGTGTTAATGGGAGACACTCAGAGCAGGTATGTATATAGCATTTACATGCTTGCTGTATGAAATGTAATAATCACCTTGGAGAGGGTCAGGTTAAAGGTGTGATGAATGCAGATTGTTATTTAGTAGGGACGGCATAGGGATGTTTAGCTTTACACAGTCGATTCACTGGAATCAGTTATTGTGATTAGCATGGCTTTAACGAGGAGCAGGGGTAGCTGCCTTGGGATTTGAACCCTTCACCCAACGCATGATTAAAACCATACTCTCCATAGCTCACACGTTTGCCCATTGTCCAACAGAAGCTGTTTTCATAACCACTATTCTAAATGTATATTTCCCAGTTCTGTGATGCCCGAGGGACCAGCTGTGTGTATCCAGTGCCACCTCTGATATGATGCTGAGAGCAGGAGGCGCAGCCACCTCTCTCGCACTGCTGCTGCTGCTGCCGTTGCTGTGCTGCTGCCACCTGTGCCACTCGCTGCGTAAGTTTCCCAGGAAACGGGGATGCCTCATCAATTAACCGCGGAATGTAATAGCCTCAGTGTGACAGATGGCATAGTCGAAGATAAGTTGGCCTCTAGTGGCTGTGTAGAATCAGAGAAAGAAGAGTTGCAGATGGTCAGTGAAGAGAGATTACAATATCAAACAAAAAGTATTTGTACCAGCGTGACCACTTACCTTATATTATATCACATTTCTGTTTTTTTGGTAGTTAGAGCTCAGCTATTGATTTTGGGTGATTATGTGGGGATCAATAATGCAGAAAACCAGGAAACCATGAAACTAATGATGCAGTGTTCAGGTCATGCCGGACAGATGGAAATGTTCGCATGGTTATGGCGTGCGTTCACCTCACAGGACAAAAATATGGGAGAGTTGTTCATGTCAGAGACAAAAACTGTGTGCATCAACAACAAAACACTATATCAACTAAATGTGAGTTTACTTATTCTAAACGAGTCGCTGAAGAAGTCCATGTTGGCCTTGTTTTCGAACACTTACTCACTATGAAGCGTCAAGTCGGAAATAACGATTCAAATTTTTGTCGTCAAAATAGTAGACAGATGGTCATCAGAACAACAGAATCAAATGAGTTTGGCTAAAGTAAATGAGGCAACTGATTGCTGTCCTTTCTTCAATACACTGAGATGAATCAAGCAATGAATTGATACTCTACTCGGCAGCTTGTGGGCAGGTGAGGATCTACAGTTGAGGCATGATTGGGGAGGTTATTACAGAATACACAACACAGAAATCCACCTCATGTTCTGGCAGGAAAGGAGGGAAAAGATGGGAGTCGCTGTTGCCATGACAGCGTGTATATGTTTGTGTGCATATTTCAACTGTACAGTACACACAACAGTATGTTTATTGTATGTGTAAGAACCTCATGGCTTTCTTTGCCTGTTGTTATTCTATTCTACGTTCTATGTAATGATGTGTCATCTTCGTTTGTTGTCACTGTAATCCTCCTTGTCTGTATGGTAGCACACCTCTCATTTGTTTCAAGTTTCATTTATAGTGATTCAATATTTTTTCACGCTGCCTGCTGCCTAGCATTGATTCTGGTCTCCTTGAACATTAGCCAACATTAAATATGTATTTTCCCATTATGTGGTGCAAATGAGAATTTCCTTTACCCTCTATCACGTGATTTTCTTTGTGATTTGATATATTTCCTAAGCTTTACATTCCTTAATCGTATGCACTACAATGGAGTAATCCAGCACACTCTGCATCTTGCTTTACAGTCGAGCAAGATGCTAGTGATAGTGGGGGAGAAGCTGAAGAGATGATGAATTTGCTTATCACATAGTCATTGATCGAGGGTGTTGCAGCCTCGTCTTTATTGATCCACGCACACTGAGAGGGTGACACGGCTATACTTTTGTGGTCAGCCTTGTGGGAGATTTCCAGCCACATTCTCCATCCATAAATTGAGTTTATAACCATGATGGTGAATGATTTAAAGGGCAGGATGAAAGAAATAGTGTGTAATTCAAAATGTAGTCAATATTTTCTACACTGTAGACAAGGTCTGCTTCAGCAAAATAATGCACCAGTTTTTTGTGATTAAATCAGTGTAAGTTCCACTCTTTTAACTGCACATAATGTCATATCTACATGTCTTGCATGCTCTTTTATGGATGTATTTATGGAACAAAATAGAATATGTGTGCTGACACCATTGTGCTTCTGCTTTCTGCCTTTTTTTTTAGCATGTGCCAGTTTTTGACCTGTACATTATTTTCTCATTTTGGTGTCAATATACATCAATTCCTCTTTCACCACCATCAGCCCAACGTTCCAATTTTTTTATCTGTAGCTCTTGACCTTTTATACCCACCAATACACTTCACTGTCCCCTTGATGGTATCCTATGTTTTCCTTTTATGACATAAACTTATTCTCTCAAGATCCTGTAAGCAGTGACCTATTTTTTAAATAAAAAGCATGCCGTTTGAATTGAGATTGCATACATTACTTACAACCACCGAGTCACCAAGCAAAGCAGGTAAATAGACATATCAGTTGCATACAGTAGTGAAGGACATGCAGTAAATAGGAAGGGAGGGAACCAAATCTCTTCAGTGCCTTCTCTATTCACATTCAGGCTTTCATACATTAAAGGTTATATTGATTATTAATGCTGATGGTTATTCTGCATGTGGTTCAAAGCTTTATTTCTCTGCTTCTTAAAACCAAAGATTTACCACGGAAGTCATAATAATAATAATAATAATAATAATAATAATAATAATAATAATAATGGATTGGATTTGTATGGCGCTTTGAGTCATACACATTCACACGAGGCAAGCTGGGCAAAGTGTCTTGCACAAAGACACAGCAACCCGCTCTCCCACCTGAGCCACAGTCGCCCCATATCATATCATATCCAGACACTCGAGGTGAAATAAGGTCAGAGAGGTGAATGAAAGATGCAGTTTTATTTTATACAAGGCTGTTATTATGAACGTGTAATTTATCTATTTATCCCTCTATTTTTTCCACAACTTTTAGGGGTCCCAAAACTCTCCTCTTTTGCAAAAGCAGAGGACAAACTGTTCAAATTCCTCTTTGGAAACTACCAGAAATGGGTCCGTCCAGTGGAATACTTAAACCAGACAATCTGTGTGAAGTTTGGACTGGCCATCTCCCAGTTAGTTGATGTGGTGAGGATGGAAAATTAGTGATGATTTATGAATGTTTGTCACCAAGGTGTTAACTACATTCCATAAGACATAGTATGCTTGAAAGGTATTTATCTAAATAGTTTCAGTTCAACTACTTTATTGATAGAAATTTCATCTTCTGCTTTGACCGTCCTAGGATGAGAAAAATCAACGAATGACAACTAACGTGTGGATGAAACAGGTAAGTAGAGCTACACATCTAATCCAAACATTACATCATCATTTCACATACAGTTAAAGTTGTATAGTTATGGCTGTTACTGGAACAAACTCTGGAATGACATGACATTTAGAGGTCACCAGTCACCTCTTTTTAATCTGGTCTGGTGGCTGACAGACCTCATCTATATGACTCATTTCGGCCCTGTGCCCACGCACCTTCACAAGCTCTTCCTCCCCAATCCTGCGCCTGTCAACTTTATCCATGGTTTTGGGCATCCTGTCGGTCATGCATCTTATGAGATATCCTCAGAGACCAGTCGCTGCCATACAGGTCAGCGGCTCCCTTTCACAGTGATGGATTGCATAATGCGAAAAGGGTGATGGAAGGACAATGGCCCCAGTGTTGATGTCTATCTAGCCTATATGTCATATGCAATGTGTCAGATTTAGTATTGGTAGCATGTAGCTATGCAAGGTGGCTAGCTGCTAGCTGTCTGGGGAGCGTGTCTATACCCCCCCCCCATATCCCTCAGATTAATAATAATAAAAAAGATTTAGTTTTAGTTTGTTTTAAAACCAAAGAACAGGCTATCTGTTCCCCTCTGCTAAATTAGCCAGATGCTGGCAGCAGCTTCTTAATGACAGACAGATGAATGTTGTCAGAATTGTTATCTTGCCAAAATGTCAAATTTTTCCTTTAAAATGGCAGTCCCTAAGATTTGCGATAAGTTGCTTCTAGCGGCCTTTTTGGCAGTAGATGGAACTGCAGTCTAGCCTCTGGGACCTCATCTCCCTCTGGCCGTGTTCACACTGTATCTTTCTGTTGAAGGACCTCATTGAAGTTTGCATGGGCTTGCATCACATTATGCAGAAATGAATTGTGGGTCCACTCCGTTGTATCGCTTGCGTGAAAAAAAAAAAAGAAGAAAGTTGAGAAAAGTTAAACTTTTCAGACACCGACGGAGCTGTCATGCAAATATATGCAAATAAACTACTCTGACGCTTGCCAATAAAATAGCTGTTTTGGTACGACGGGGAGAGCATATGTAAAAAGCAGATGTAAACAAAACATCGAAGAATAATTAATAATTGCGGTTGGGAACAGGTAAAGGCAGCTCCCCCATGCGGCAGACACGCCTTCCCTCGCACGGCAACGGTCCTTCAACGGAAAGGTGCAGCGTAAACAGGACCTCACCGAACAGTGTTGACTGTCTCTCATCTGCGTTCACTTGCTCCACACTGAAAGGAGGTCCGTCGTTTTCCCTCGTCACTTTGCTTCTTGATTACTTGCCCTTCTTCACTTAGATTCGTTTTTCGTTTCTTTTTCTTGGGACTGGAAGTTGAATGGTCTTCTTTCTCGGCCTGTTGATCCTCCATTGTGAGTCAGCATTAATGAAATGTACCTGGCTGCTCCAGCCAGACACTTTAGACTAGGGCAGCCTGACTCAGCAGTTGGGAGTTACCGATTGCTGATTACAATGAAACTCAGCATAAGCTTCCGTGAGTAGCTCCGCACCAACCGCTGCTGACTGACGTAAAAACTGTCACTAATTTTGAATTTTTGCACGGGAATGTTGAATGATCCTATTTATGGGCAAAACAGCGAGTACAAGCACTTTCATTAGTGGGTCATGTGATCAATCACCATTGTTTAACTCACTCTTTGATAGATAGTAACTTAAAAGACAATTAAATAGATGAAAATGTTACAGACTGCCACTTTAAAGCCACTATTATGAGTTTTTACTAAATGTTTCTTTTACGTAGGAGTGGATTGATAGGAAACTCAGATGGAACCCAGATGACTATTTGGGCATCACAACTATTCGAGTCCCTTCTGACAGGATCTGGCTTCCTGACGTTGTACTGTATGATAAGTATGTATCAATGTGGAAGGAAATTACATGAATGTCAAGCATTTTTTATTTAACAATGCATGATTGTTATATCTATACTGATAAATGTCTTTGAAGGATTTCAAAGGACCTATACAGAAAAAGCTAAAAACCTAAATAAAAAGTGTAGAAAATCCTTAAAGAAAACATGCTGCTATGCATAAAATAGAAGTTCTAACCATGACTATAATATAAACTAATCTAGCTGTTAGTCTTTAAGATGAATCAATGTTATTTCTTTTGACAGTTCAGATGGACGTTTTGAGGGTACTGTCACCAAGGCAGTTGTTAAGTATGATGGAACCATATTATGGACACCGCCAGCCAATTATAAGTCAGCCTGCACCATTGATGTCACCTTCTTCCCCTTTGACCTCCAGAACTGTTCAATGAAGTTTGGCTCCTGGACATATGATGGCTCACAGGTGAGTCTTTACTCCAGAGTACATTAGCGTTCGTAGTGACCAGTGGTTGACACAAGATTTTACTCTGTATTTAACAGGTGGACATCATTTTGGAGGATTTCCATGTGGACAAGCAGGACTATTTTGACAACGGTGAATGGGAGATAGTTAAGGCCACAGGCAGCCGTGGTCTGAGGACAGACAGCAGCTCTTCCTATCCCACCATCACCTACTTCTTCATCATCCGCAGGTTGCCTCTTTTCTACACCCTGTTCCTCATCATCCCCTGCATTGGCCTGTCCTTCCTCACCATCCTCGTATTCTATCTGCCCTCTAACGGTGGTGAGAAGATCTCCCTCTGCACCTCGGTCCTGGTGTCGCTCACGGTTTTCCTCCTCGTCATTGAGGAGATCATTCCTTCCTCTTCGAAGGCTATCCCTCTCATCGGGGAGTACCTGGTTTTCACTATGATCTTCGTCACGCTCTCCATCATCATCACCGTCTTTGCCATCAACATCCACCATCGCTCTTCTTCTACACATCACGGCATGGCACCCTGGGTGAGGAGGATCTTCCTCCATCGACTGCCCAAGTTGCTGTGCATGCGCAGCCACGCGGACCGTTACGCTACAGCTGGAGAAGCGAGAGCTGGAGGAAAGGGCACGATGAAGGACTCAGCACCTGAACTTAGATCTCTGCTCTACACAAGACATAACCTACAAGCAGCTTTGGATTCTATTCGCTACATAACCATGCATGTAGTTAAAGAAAATGAGGTCAGAGAGGTGAGCATGATTGATTTTCTGCATTTGGAGATCAAATAATAAAAGAAATGGTTAGTAGTTATAATAACACGCATTTTTGGCCCCATATTTTCACTGATATAGATAAAACAAATCACATCAAAGACTACTATGTTACTCACTCATCACATAGATGATCAAAATCTAGCTAAAAAGTATCTCTGCACATAACCCTTGATTATATCGAGTGTATGGTTAGAGACTGACATCTGCTTCTTTTTTCTTTTTTTTTGTTCCAGGTGGTTCAAGACTGGAAATTTGTAGCCCAGGTCCTGGATCGAATGTTTCTTTGGGCCTTCCTCCTGGTGTCAATCCTCGGCTCTGCCCTCCTCTTCATCCCAGTTATTTACAAATGGGCGAGCATTATCGTCCCTAACCATGCTGGAAGTACTCTCTAAGAGCTCAACTAACCACAAAGCACATTAACAGCTTGTTATGGGTCTTATTTGAGAGTTGAAAAGCCTGAGATACTGTGATTACCACTCAGATACAGTTCTGCTCTGCTTATCTACAGCCTGTAAGCCACTGTGTCAGAGATCAAGCTGCAGATTTGGGACCTTGTTTGCTTAGTATATTACACAGAGACCTATTTTTTTTCTTTTAGATATTTTGAAATCTATATTTCTGAGTTTAAAGCTGTATTATATATGATGAGAAAAATCCTCTATGTCCATTCATTTATGTCCACATATCACATTTCAGTACATTTCAATACATTAATTTCACCTACTGCACTTGCTGGCACCATTGAGATTTCCACTTTGCCTGATATAGATTCATACAGTATAATGGAAAGTCAAAGACCTCCATTTTCATTGTACATACTACTCGATGTCTACACATCCGCTATGTAGAGTTTGGAAATATCCGTTATACCACTTTGTCGGTCGGGGCATAATTCAACAGTGAAGGTTCAACTTTGCTTTTCTGTAAATCTACTTTTATAAAGGACTATAACCCCATACTCCTTCTAATAAAAGAGCTGTAGCTCTCTGTGATTTCTCTGCACATTCAGAAGACCAGACAAACATGAACATGATGTATTGAGCATAACCCGTGGCTACGAACGTCAGAAACTCCTCATTAGGGACACACATGGTTAATAGTTTCTCTATTCACCCTGCCTGACTGTGCGTGGGAAGGAGAGGTGGACTTTCTTGCCCAGACTTGAGTTTCTCCAGCAGCCCTTCCTTTCAGCCTGAGGACAAATCCTGCATTATTAACAGGAACTGTAATACGATCCATAGTCACAGATCAGTGCAGAACTGGATTTTTGTATTTATCTTTTTTAGCCTTCTGTAGCTTCGTAGCACACAACCTAGCTCCATTAAAAGTGGAAAAATAGGTCTTATAACATCTCCAAATCTGTCATTGTTATTTGATTGATGTTGCATGCAGATACTTCAGATGATGTAATACAGAGAAATGTAATAAAGGGCCTTTGGCTCCAACACCAGGAAGACTTTCTGTGCTCCTGCAGGTGAGGAGCTCGGCCTTCGGTCGAGCCTGCACTGCCTCTGCATGGCCACGTCTTCACATTACAGCTGATAAAAGCAACAAAGGCAACACCAGCACTAACATGTTGGTTGATTGTAGTGATGCAATCTGACATTCCAGTAACAGTTACTGCTACACTAAGTATAGAGACTTTAAATAAAAGTGGTAAACAAAATCAAGCACAGATGAAATATATAATGCTTTTTGTGTGTGTGTATCTTTTTATGTAAAGAAAGTGTGGGGGATTAAACGGAGTTGGTCAGTTTAACATTAGTTTAACAACCTTTATTTGTTTCTTGGCCCAGGATTCTTTCAATTAATTCATATCAGCCCTATATATTTGCCTCTCTTATCTCCACCTGTCCACCATATATTGTTATAGATCAAATGTTTTGCATAGAATTAAGAATAGTGAAAAACTTCTATGGCTGGGTTGATTAGATTTTCTTCTTGTAAATAGTAAGAAATCTATCCATAAAATATCGGTAGTGGTCTGTGATCATGACTGTAAGAAAAGAATGAGAAAACCCACAATAAAAGCATATAATATGGATCTTAGCATCTAATATTACATAACAACCAATAGTAAGAAATTAAAAATGACTTGAAGAAAGGATGTTTGTTTGTCAGTATCAGTGGCTCCGGAGAAGTTTTGATATGAGGCACATTATTTGGATTATGTTGGCTCTCTCCAAAAGGATTAAAGGCTTTACATCTTGATTTTGTATGAGCATAAAATTGAAAATCCTCGTCTGAGAAGAGTATGTTTTTTACTACAAATATGAAACACCGAAGGCGACATGCTACTCGGAATGAAACATTCAGAACAGAATTCACGCAAGGAGGTACAAATAGTTTTCTCTAACACATTTTTGCCCCCAGCTTCAACAAAGGGACCACATTGTTATCCATTCCTGAAGAAAAGCCCAAAGAAAAGCTTACCCATAATCCACTTATGTAAGCTCCCATGGAATTTATAGTTATGTATTCAGTGGTAGCTTTGGTGTTTCACACCAACATCTATGCACATTCAATGCCTGAAGCCGCTTCATGTAAAAGAGGTATGTTTCAGATTGGACTTTAATTTAATATCACAGAATTTGCCTTTGTAGAGGGAAAACTTAAATGTAAAAAGACTTTAATTAAGTGTATTTAATGGATTGGGAGCTAAATTTCTTATCCTGATTAATTAAAAATGATGTGTTTTTTTCTTTTTCAGGTTAAAGATGACCCCTAACAGACATGCAACCTTCCTTCTCGTATTATCTATCGTGTTGTTGTCATGGAGAATTTGTCATGGAGGGAAGATTTTGATTTTTCCATTAGAGGGAAGCCACTGGGTGAACATGGACATTATGATCAAAGCACTCCACTCTCGGGGACACTCTGTTTCTGTGATACGAACCGACAAAAGCTTGTACATCCAGGATGACTCTCCACACTACAAGGCAATCACGGTTCCTGTCACCGAAGCCTTCAATCATGACTTCCTTGACCCGATTCTGAAAAAGGTCATTGACATCGAAAGGGGGGAGAGCTCGGTTTTGAGTTTTGCAAGTTTGCAGGCTGAGATGTTTTCTGCAATGTTTAACATGCATAGAATAATGTGCAAGATGGCTACTAACATGTTTAATGATAAAGACTTAATGGATAGTTTAAGAGAGAGCAAGTATGACCTGGTCCTAACTGATCCAGCATGGGGTGCAGGTATAATGTTGGCTCATGCTCTTAAGCTACCTCTGGTCTATAATGTGCGGTGGATAACAAGTGGAGAGGGACATATGGCCATTGCACCGTCTCCTTTATCTTATATCCCATTGACCGGCTCAGGACTGTCAGACAAAATGACGTTCATACAAAGAGTCAAAAATCTCCTTTTTTCCATCATTTGGCAAGTTCAGGATACATTTTTAATCTCTCCACAGTATCAAGCCGTTTGTGATCAGTTCTTTGGCCCGGAAGTCAGATATAGGGACTTATTACAGGGGGCGGACGTGTGGCTGATGAGAGTGGACTTTGTGTTTGAGTTCCCTCGTCCCACCATGCCTAATGTTGTCTATATGGGAGGGTTCCAGTGTAAACCAGCAAAACCTCTACCTGAACACCTGGAGGAGTTTATGCAGAGTTCTGGAGAGCACGGGGTCATCGTCATGTCTATGGGGACATTTGTGAATGAACTTCCTGCTGATATCACAAACGAGATGGCTGCAGCTTTTGCTAAATTACCCCAGAAAGTCATCTGGAGGCATAAAGGTGACAGACCAGCCACTCTGGGCAACAACACTTTACTAGTAGACTGGATGCCACAAAATGACCTTTTAGGACATCCCAAGATGAAACTGTTTGTGGCTCATGGAGGAACAAATGGAGTTCAAGAAGCTATTTATCACGGAGTCCCAGTTGTGGGTCTGCCTGTGTTTTTTGACCAATACGACAACCTGCTGCGTCTGAAAGAGAGAGGAGCAGCTAAGATTCTGACATTAGCCACAGTGGACAAAAACAACAACTTCCTGAGGGCAATACAGGAAGTCCTGAATGAGCGCTCCTACAGGACGAACATGCAGAGACTCTCTAGGCTGCACAGAGATCAGCCAATGAAGCCACTAGACACCGCCCTCTTCTGGATAGAGTTCGTCATGAGACACAAAGGTGCAGCTCACCTGAGAACAGAGTCCTACAGAATGCCCTGGTATTCCTTCCACTCTGTGGATGTAGTTATGGCCTTTCTGTCTACTGTTGCAGCAATTACTTTTCTCCCTCTTGTGTTTTTCAGATTTCTGTGTCTTGAGAAATGCTTGAAAAGAAAAAAATATTAAAAGTGAACAGACTCTGTCCTGCTCTTTCAACAAAAACATTAGACATATTCATGTGAAGGATTTTTTAATTACTGAAAGAAAATTAATAAGGGTTTCATAAAAAAAAATAAAAAAATACAGGTAATAGGTTACAGTCCCCCTTGAGGTGCAGCAGGGTAATTATGGTTGTGTTATAGATGTGAGCCTTAGCTGAATAACATGGATTTGTTATTCTACTTCCCAGTGCAGGGTAAAGGTTGGCTGTGTGTAACAATGAGAATGAGCCAAACCCTTCCACTAAGAGCCGGGTGGAAACCAGTGTGACGCAGTACAGATTCAGGTTTAGCGAGCTCTTGATTGGTAGCTGAAGAACATGCTGAGTCATTACAGTTACTGCTGCTGGTGGAGTGGCTTTCTTATCAGATAAGGTCATTGAACTCTTTGGTTGAACCTTCATGAGAGGACAATTTTGTATGCAGGCAGCTACTGATAAGACATTGTTGATTCTTGAGGAGAATATATATATATATATATATATATATATATATATATATATATATATATATATATATATTAGCGCTGTCAATCGATTAATCATGATAATCATGATTAATCACCATTCGTTAATATATATGAAAGATTCCCTTTTTCTCTGTATATTGTTGTGGGAACAGAAAGAGAAATGACAGAATGTGCATATGCATCAGAATGTGAAGCCTCTACAAACAGAGATGCACTGATACCACTTTTTAGGACTGAGTAAACATATTTAAATTTCAATAGGCTACTTGCCGATACAGAGTACTGATATTTAATCATACCAGCACAAACAATAACTTTGAAAACATTCACCTTTGTGTTTTGCTGGTATAAACAGAGCAGTGTTTCCAGTAGAGATTAATAATTAACTGTTTAACCAGCTGTCAGTTACACAGTGTATTAATAGTTCCTTTGGTTGTTTTTTTTTGCGTTAATTTTGACAGCCCTAATATATATATATATATATATATATACAGATTGATGATTGAATGTGTACATTCAATCTGTCTACTGCACTTTCACTACACTTTAAATGAGTTCATTTCAATTTACTGAAGCACATTCTAATATTGTTCTTGTTCCTGTAGTATAATAATAATAATAATGATAATAATAATAATAATAATAATAATAATAATAATAATAATAATAATAATAATAATAATAATAATAATAATAATAATAATAATAATAATAATAATAATAATCCATCCATCCATCCATCCATCCATCCATCCATGCATCCATCCATGCATCCATTGTCTACCCCTTATCTTGTATTCAGGGTCACGGGGGGCTGGAGCCAATCCCAGCTGTCATTGGGCCAAGGCAGCGTACACCCTGGACAGGACGCCAATCTATCACAGGGCTATCATATTATTATTATTATTATTATCAATAATAATAATAATAATAATAATAATATTAATATGATGATGATGATGATGATACATAAATATAATATATATATATATATATATATATATATATATATATATATATATATATATATATATATATATATATATATATTTATATATACATATAATATTTTAATTGTTTTATTATCTTTTAAGACATCTTTGACTGTACAATGGAAACAACAGAGAACACATTTGTCTGGTTTAGTGTAACAAGAGGAAACATTTTTTTTCCAGAAGATGTAATACAAAGTCAAATCAACACCTGCACTGTAAATGATTAAAAACAAACTGTACTTTATTTTATGAAGCACTGATTGTACACAAGGTTGGGAACACTCTTTTCATTAAAAGGATCCATATGAATGTGATTTTGAGGACTTCATTTTTATCCGCCTCCAGCTGATGTAATAATGTAAAGTACACTTTCAGAAAACTAAATTGATTAATTCTAAATATTTCCTTCCTTTCCTTCCATTTTCTTTCATGAAATGTGACAACAGACTTAACAAGACAGGGTCGCATTACATGCAGTTGTTATACATTTAAGTGAAATTACAATCAGGTAAGCTCTGGATGTGTCTTTCTGGTGCATCTCCAGGATGCAGCATACACGGGGATGGAAACATCTGTGGTCGAGAAGTTCACAGTTAAACACATGTGGTAAAGGTTTCTAGATGCTCATGCATTTATTCTTGGTCCTTTAATGCTTTCGCTTTCCAGAAAAAATTAGCTCTTGAGAGTCAGAGAGCATGCTGAAAATGGCGTTCACATCTGCACTGCTGTTACACACAAAGATGTGGTTTTCCTGTTTGATGAACTGAACTCACTAACGGAAAAACGTTAATCTGAAACGAAAAGGCAGCACCGTACTAATAATGCCTTCTAAGCATTATTATTATTTTTTCTATCAATGTTGCTTTGTTATTGAGCAGGGTAAGTAAAGAAAAAACATCTAAACAACTTACACACTTACACTTACCTCACATTGCCAACTGTTCTTTACTCATGTCTGGGAATATTGCACTATAGTGATATACATTTTACAGTCCCTTTAGTGCTCAAAATGTGTCATTTGGCACATCAATGCCTTCATACCCATCATCACTTTGCAAAGAAAAACTACTTCTGTGGTAGCAATAGCATAGGAGTAGGTCATCGCTTACCTGAGTTTAAGTGTCCTCCGGAGACACGCTCATACCTGACAAATTGATGTCAATTAATACAACAGAAGTAAATTTCCTCTTAATGAATTATTATTTATTGTATAAAATATCACACCCTTATAACATGACATTATAAAGCATAGCTTACTTACCATGTGCGAAAAAGTGACACTGAAATAATAATTTGCATTAAAATATATTAATGTTCTTACACTTCATCCTCTTCTATGCTCCAAGAGTCTCCTATTATTTGAAAAAAAGAATTGCAAAAATGTATTTCAGAGAAATCAATAAATGGGTTGTTGTTTATCACTTTATATCTTACTCTAAACAACAATTCATTCTAATAGTTTAGCATTATTGCATTTTTCTGAAGAAGATTAGACAAAATGCATTTGAATGCTATAATCTTTCGTGCATTTTAGGTTTGTATCCATGTTAGGAGATAGTTGGAAAAAAGGATTTTAAGCCCTTAGAAACATGTCAAAATAAATACGGAGGTGTCCCCAATGTCTTCTATAACCCGGGAGAATCATTGCATTGAAATGTTGTATAAACAGACAAGAAGGGAGCAAGATTATGTTTTCTTTCTAAGTCATTGTAGGTAATATCATTACAGACTCACCAGAGTATGCCTTTACTGTAATTCTATTTTCCACATACCATTTTGTGAGTCCAGATCCTCTTCCTCTGTCTGCATCTGCTGTTCCTCCACCATGTCTGCATTTGCCTGCAAACTCGCCACACTGAGGAAAACACAATTCACGCCATTTAATCAACTCAGCATTAGCAAATCAGTGGCTGATTCACATGTGTATCTGGTATATTTTATTTGACTGTAAACATCCTGTGTGTGTATATATATATATATATATATATATATGTGAACAAATCACTGAAAACAGCAGTGGGGTTAAAAAAAATTCAACTCACCCTGGATTGTACGAAGCTGTATGGCCTGCTGAAATAGGGAGAAAACATAACGTTCAGAATGTAGTGGGAAGCCAGTGTAAAATATAATAGAATACTAATAACAGAACAGTTTTTTTTATCGATGATAGTACTACATACTACAAGATATGAACTCTAAAATTGAGTGATTTGCCTTTTGATTTCCCTCCAACCATTGGCTTGTGCTTGGCGATCCACACCAGACCCAGACCCAGACATAGACCCAGTAACATCAGGGTTATCATTCCACGGCACACAATCACTAGGACCAAACTTCCTGGAAAACAACACACATGATGAACATCACAATGATTCAAAAAACTTTTTAACATTGTAGCACTATATATATTTTTTTCCACCGCATCGTGTAACCACAACCAGTTGACACCCTCACCTTGGACCTCGAGAACTACTGCGTTATTGCCATGGAGTGCTGTCTCATGCTCTTGGATGCATCTCGATGGCAGCAGCACACAGCTGTAATGGCCCGAATCCCTCATGGCGGCGCCTTCGATGGTGAAAGTCGCCTCCATCTGGGTGACATTAAATGCTCGCACTTGGATGATGGTCTCGTTCCTCTTCAGGTAAGAGTGGATGAGTTGACATTCGCCGAGTGTTTGCAGGGTGTGAGAAATGGTGCATTTGAATGCAACAATTTCTCCTTCACTGACAGTGGATGGCCCGGATATTGAAATATCTGCAGGGAGAACATTTGCTGGGCGACAGAAATGACAAAAATGAGGGGAGAGAAATAATGTTGCCATAATGCTTTCATATAGGGGTGAAAATCCTTACATATGACCAGAATCTGAATCACGTTCTGTCCTCTCTTGGCTACTTTGGAAAGGGTATAATTCGTTGTGGAGTAAACACAGCTGTAGTTTCCACTGTGATGGAGACCAACGCTGTGTATGATGAAGGTGGTGTCATTTTGATGCGGCTTCTGCATCCTTTTATGAATACAAACATCACCCTTACATAAATAAACAAAAACCATCATCGGTCCCTTGAACCCAAATGTGCTGCAGGTTACATAAAGGTCACTGTTCTCGCTTAGAGTTTTCTGTTGGGCCAGGATCTTCGCAGGAACGACATCTGCAACACTGGGTTGATTGAACAGAGACTCACCAGTAGTTTGGCTTGTGAACTGATTTACGAGAGCACCTTGAAGAAGAAGAAAAAAAGTCAAAATAATCTTTATACAAACAATGAAATAGTTATACATACATATTACTTAGTTACTGTACTTACACAGAAGAATGGTGATTCTATTCATGATTGCAAGCAAGGTGACACCCAAAGACGATCAGGTTCTTGTCTACACCCACAGACAGCTGAAAGAATAAATGTGCAGGAACTAAAATGAGCCACTTCCTGTGCACTCTGTGTACTTGTGACGTCTGAACACTGTTGTTCCAAAATTAACATTCTTTATTGCAGACAATGAGTCAGCTTTATACAATTTCTGTCAGTATTTGGCCCTTTCTGTTTCAGATACAGTGCATTTTACAAGACGTGGCCTCCAATATCGTTCACAGAGAAAGTCACATAAGTATGCACTTGCTGGCTGGTGTAAAGCACTACGTTGTTGCCGTGTGAGCTTGAAGATCTTTTGGGTTCATTTTTGGATGTTGTTTTTCTAAGAGAGAACCAAATTTACTGCTCAGCCAATTGCAGACCTGGAAACCTGGATTGATACATTCACAGAAGAACTCCCTCCACTTACCAGCTTCATTTTACCCATAAACCCATTTGTGCATCCGTGAGATGAAGTTATTGTGAGAGTCCAGGTCAGTGTGTCGGAAAGCAGAAAGCAGGTCAGTTGCAGCATGTTGTCTTGCTTTTCTGTCTCAATAGGTTCTGACGGATTTTGGTTCTAGTGTTGCTCCAATTGTACGGTCAGGCAAGGAAGATCCAGATGCCTTGATGATTCCAGAAGTTTCAGTGCTTAAAGTCAGTCCAGTGCTTAAAAATGAATATGAAAACACGGCTGCTCTACTGCACATCTAATAATGTCCCAACTTTACTCAGATTGAGTGACCACCTGTTCACTGTGGCCAGATATGCAGATATGAAAGAAGACAAGAAGGAAAAAAACCTACAAAAAAAAAACGCACTGGTGTGGTGCAGAGATTTCACTTATATTTATATATATTTAATATATTTGAGGTTCAAAATTGCTTTTTCTAATTTGATGCAACTTTCTTCGAAGCATAAGTTATGAACTTCACTTTGTTCCAATTTTAAACCATTCAGCCAGTACATGTACCTCCAGGTTATTTGATTTTGATCAGCTAATAATATTAGCTGATCAAAATCAAATACATTTCAAACATACACTTAGTTGAGTTGGTGGAGAATTGAAATTGAAATGGAACACACCTACTCACTTTCAGCCCGACGTTGGCGGCCAGCGCCGCGGTCCGACCCGCGTACGGCCAGGGCGGACCGACGGGCAGCATTTTTGTTATAAAAGGACCGGTCCGGTTCCGCTCAAACCCCGACTCTGAAGTGTGGTCCACCACTGGTCTGTAATAGGTCTGTAGCGACAGCGGGTCCCACTCCCTATAGGCGGGTTGAAAACATGAGGAACTCGTGCATCGCAAAATGACGATATTTGCGTCATCGGAGGCTCTTTTTCAGAATAGAAATACGGAGATTATAAGTATCCCTTTAAACGTCACCGGTTGAAAAACTGTTCATGCTTTCACTGAGTGATTGTTGGCAGGTAAAACATGTACGTCTCCTTAAAAATAATCACCGACGCCTTTTGAAGCTCATTCATTTCATACTTAATTTCGTATCTGCTCAGGAGATCTCCTGCCCTCCTGTAGATCAGCCACACACGGGTTCTGAGTGTGCTTTAATTAAATTCACTAGCCAGGGGTTTCTTATCAGATGTGACAGATCGCTAATACAGTATCTCTCTGCGCTTCCCTGCCAGCATTCAATTAAATATGGGCTGGATTTCCCTGTAATCACATAGCTCCCCATCTGCTCCAATTTTTGGTTCTATAAGAATGAGACTGACTCAGTAGTCACAGTCTCATTCTTATAGGGTCCATGCAGGGCCCTTATAATCTTTCAGCACTGGTACTCATATTATGGTACTCAGATTAAGTCTTTTTGGATGCTGTGTAACATCCAGCAGCATATTTTACTGAGGTATTAAGAGGTGATGCAGACCCTGGTGTAGTAAGAGCAGAACAATGGGTTTTCGTCAGAAAGGGTGGTTAGTTGAAGAAAAGAGAGGAATCCAATAAAGGCCTTCTCACCCACTCTCTCTATTGATTGTGATCCAATAAGCTGAGTTGGCTCCAAGGGGGCAAAGACGATGTGGAACAGAGTAATAAAAAGAGCTTTGGAGCTCCTTGAAATGATCTCTACATGCGACAGCTTTTGTGTCCATTGTCAGAAATCCTGTTAGCTTAGACAAAACCACAGCTACAATAGAGGTGTTTATATTTATTTACAGAAATATGTAAGAAAACAGAACTAAAATGTATTTATAGGGACGTGTTCTCTTTGCACATTTTCAGGGAATTGTAAATATCCAATTTGTAATGTTAATTCCAGACGACAATTCTCTCATGTCACCCTTTCCAGAATATACTTCAGACAGTATAGTATGCTTTAAATGCATAAAGCACTTGTGTAACTTTTCAGAAAATATTACAACTGGGGAAAATATTATAAAAGAGCAAAACAAAATGGGCAACATATCCCTTCATAACAGTCAGAATCCTTGTTAGCTTCTGCAGTAGCAATAAATTACCACATGATGCCACTCTTTGAACAACGTCCCTGCTTGGTTCTCAGACACATGGAAATCCATGTCAAAATGTTTCCCCGTTATCTCAATAAACACATTTTGGCATGGTACTCAATGTGGACTTAATATTTAAGAAAGAAAATGTAAACGGTTACATTTATGTGTATGTACATGCTTATATGTAACTAGGTGCTTCAAGTTCAGTAAATGTAATCACTTTTCCCTTTGTGTACTCTTCAAAATCATGTTTTCTGCAAGGGTGTGTGTATATATAAATAGATATACTCGTGTGAACAACAAAAATTAATTGACTGCAGAGTACAGAGCTGCTGAGCAGCAGGTGAGAATGATTTCGGTTGAATACTGAACCTACAAGAAAAATGCCTGTTCTCTTGCTCTGCCCAAGGTAGACCTTACAGATTGGAATGTTGTCTTTAAAAGAGAAATAAACGATTACATGGAGTCCAACAGAGTTCTGACTGGCTTTGTGCCTTGCATTATAGATTATATTCCCATTCACTGCAGAACTAGCTTGTATTCAACCATCATGGTCTTTATTATCATTGTTTGTTAACTACGTCCTCAACATTGGAGAGTCCTTAAACCCCTTCTTCCCATGAAAATCATCTACTCTATCTGTGAAAATGCAGTCACTAAAACATTTGCATCAATATTTGAATCAATATTTGGCAGACACAGTTATCTTTTCTTCTAGACTTTGGATCAAGTTCAACAGGATTGAATTATGTGTTTATCAGAGTGATTTAAATGTCATCCCAGAGTAGCAGAGGCTGTAGGAAGAGGCCAGCTGTTCCCAGGATGCACACAAGGACAAAAACCCAAAGGAAGATCCTGTCGATAACCATGGCAACGTACTTCCAGTCATCCTGAACCTGTGGGAGGATCACAGTGAAACAAAGATGTGGTGACACTGTCAAAAGAAGTTCCCTAAAAAAGGTTTACATTAGCTTACTATGCCTTTATGATTGTGAGCACTCACCTCCTTTGCTTCATTCTGTAGTCTCATGTTCTCTGCTATATATTTGACACTCTCAATAGCCTCCCTGACCTCAGGGGAGAGTGGCAACAGGGACAGTATTCCCACATCCAGAGACTCTGAGCTGGAGCACTGACTCCCCCCTCCGACCCCGGCAGCACCGCCTCCAGCCAGCGCCGCCAGGCTACCCAGTCCTCCACTCCCTCCCCCAGAGTCCGCAGGCAATTTGCTGGATTTCTGGTGCCAGCAGCAGTTGCAACGGCCCTCGCAGCACAAGATCGCTGAGCCTACACCTTTGGCCCGGTCCACACTTAAGTTATTGAGGTTGGAGAGCTCCGTGTTGTTGAAAAGCCGCTGGCGGTTCGTCAGGCTGGACACCATGCTCGTGGCCACGGCCTGAGGTTTGTGCTGCTTCTGCAACGCACCAGAAGAATGAACGGCACAGGGCTTTGAATGCATCGTCGGAACATTGTTGGCTGCTGCCACCTCCTCGGGGTCCCTCTCCGGCCTCGTCATGAACATCACCCGCGGCAACAGCCTCAGGAACACGGTCCGCACCCAACAAGGCATAGTGTGGGTCTTTGGTGTGCGGTAGTGGACGTTCAGCACAAAAACTGTGATCACAATGGAGAGGGTGACAAAGATCATGGTGAAGAGGAGGTACTCGCCAATCAGGGGGATGACTAGTGAGGTGGAGGGGATGGTCTCCGTTATGACGAGAAGGAAGACGGTTAACGACAGCAGGACTGAGATGCACAGAGTGATTTTCTCGCCGCAATCCGATGGCAGGTAGAAGACGAGCACCGTGAGGAAGGAGATGAGGAGGCAGGGAATGATCATGTTGATGGTGTAGAAAAGCGGCAGACGGCGGATGTACAAAGAGTACGTGATGTCCGTGTAGATTTCCTCGCAGCAGTTGTACTTAATGTCATGTTTGTAGCCGGGGGCGTCAATGATCGTCCACTCGCCGCTTTCCCAGAAGTCCTTGAGGTTGATGGTCGAGCCAATCAGCACCAGGTCGATCTTGGCCTTGTCATACGTCCAGGAGCCGAACTTCATGGTGCAGTTTTGGTAGTCAAAGGGGAAGTAGGTGACGTCGATCTTGCAGGAGCTCTTGAATATGGCCGGAGGGATCCAGGTAACATCACCATTGTAACGAAGCAGTGCCTTCGTTTTGTCATCAACCTGGAAATCTCCGACTGCACTGTAAAGGGAAAGAAAAAGAACAGGAGTATAAAGAGGAAGACAGAGTGAAGGTTGCAGACAGATGAGTCATTGAAGAATAAAAAGGACATGATCAATTTACTTTTGTTTCATGGATATATTAATACAAATATATGACTTGTGGTTTCATTATATTGCACCCTCAGATGTTCCTTGCCCTTTAAGAATGTGCAAAAAGATTACCTAAATGCAAAATAGGTAATGGAGGATGGTGATAAAGCTTGTCATTGCTTGGAAGTCCTTTATCCTAAATGCACCCAACAATCAATGGAGAATTTGAGCCAGGTTTTTAATTATTTGTTTCGCTCACTTGTTGTACAGCACAATGTCTGGCTTCCATATCCTGTTGGATGGTACTCTGATAAACTCCACACCTCCGAAATCCCTTGGATTCCATCTGAGTTTGTAGTCATTCCAAATCTGAGAAACAAAACAGAATAATTCAATTTCCATTGGAAAAATTACAGTGTCAGACAAATATTGGACAATTCTAAAATAAAGTAAAAGATGTTATATGATGATGAAACATTAAGGGATCACCAAAGTGAATGCAACTCATTGTGAGATAAACAAATGTCTATACCAAATTTCATGGTATTCTATTGAATAGTTTTCAAGACATTTAACTCAAACCCACAAATATTCACCTTGTGGTGTTGCTAGAGGAAATGTCAGGGGAACCTCAACATCATTAGGATGAATCCTCTGGGAACCATCCAGTGTCTGCATAAAATTTCATGGCAATCCAAAGTGACAGACAATGCATTTCTTGAGCGAAATGTCCCTTTCAAAACAAACCCAATAGCAGCTGCCAAGACACCACGTCTGCGAGCATAATGGGACAAGGGCATTCTTTATATCCAAGCAGTATAAACAAAACAAGTCTGTCGTAAAACAGCTTTATAAAGCTACAAAACTGTTCGAAAGGCAAGAAGGTGATTATCTTTTACTGAAGAAATCTACTGATTATTAACTCATTTTCTTGTAAAATGTCTCTGATAACTATGACAAGCAATTGTCATTTAAACAGAACTTATACAGTATGTAGTCTGAGAGGAGACATAATGCACCACGGTTTACTGTGTGCTTTATTGCCCTTTTGGCCACTGTTTTGGGGACTCTCTTGAGGACAGTCTCCCCTGTGAGACTCATAAAGCAACAATTGCAAAGATACCTCAGAGAGCTGTAATCATAGAGAGTGCATCAGCTGTCTAGAGTGAGTCTAGAGTGTATTGTGCGATTTGGATGGTTGTTTGTACATTGCTTAGAGAGACAAATACAAAACAACAGGCTAAAAATAATATAAGCGAAACAGCGCTTCAACTCTCAGCACCGAAGAGCAATTACATCTCCATCCTTTGGCCTGAACGGGGCTCCAACACAGATGTGTATTTGTTCAGCAGCTGTAATCTGGGACTTGGAGACCTGCTCTGCCTCATTTAATTCCATACTGGTTCGCTGCACAATGCACCATTGCAGCAGAGACACCATGTGGGACTGCGTAAATGACAAAACCATCAAGCCATGCAGCATGTATGGACACGGCTTTATTTTTAATCTTAGACTTGTTTGTGATTATGAGATTCAAATTGCGGTTAAATCGTTTAATTGTTCAGGTTCGGTGTGCTGCAGATGATAAGATGTTTTTGTTACACTGTTAGGAATATCATGGACAAGGCTGATATGAATTCCACACCACTATCAAATTATTTGAAAAAGAAATATATGAAACTGAAACTAGAAGGATCAATGTGTTTAAAAATCTTCCCTCCATGAATAATTCAACTTGTCAGTGTAGCCCCGAAGAATTATGTATGACAGGAGGCTGGATCCATACTTGATGTCCTTGATCAAGGTCCATTTGAACAGTTATGCACCATAAACTTACATGTCTCAGCCACAGATTTGTCTCCATGATCTGATTGACTTCATCCTGAAAAAGAAAGCAGAAATGCTAATGAAGAAAAAAGAAAAAAAAACAATATATGTTAGCAGCTTAAAGTTAAAACAGGAAGAACATTGTCAGAGGCGATCATCCAATTCGACAGTGATGATTATTTGTGTGCTTTCCACAGGGGTCAGACCTCGGCATAGCCCTGACAAGAGGATAAAGAGAGGCACACCTGGGTCCTCGTCTGGACCATAACCCACATGACAGCCGGAGCCAGGGGGGTCACAGCACAGCCGTAACTTTCAGTCTAACAATTGCTTTGTAAGAGGTAGATCTGCAGGACTGAGCTGTGTGTGCATGTGTGTGTGAGACTTAGACCATGAATGAACCAATCTCATGACCCAGTGCATAAGAGTAACCATTCATATTACCATTTAGTATTCTACATGCCTGGGAAGGTGGACAGAAGGGACAATCCTTGGAGTATCTTTGAGAAACAAGTGATTTTATTTTATCTTTTCACTAAATCAGAGTGCAGACAAACAAAGGAAATATACTGTAGTATGTTCTAATTCAGATTAGATGAAGATTTCAAATTTAGAGTAATTAAACGCAACGGTGTACAATGAAGCCCCAATGAATTCCAGTCAATTTTTGCCTGTCTTAATTACTGGCTCACGAAGGCATATGATGAATGCACTCATCAACATCAGAGAAGAAGGGGGGGGGGGGGGGGGGGGGTTGGTATCATTTGTGGGGAGAGGACCTTGGAATGGCCCACGGCCAACCACCCAGCCAGACCTGCCGAGAGCAAACACCACCAAAAGTGGAGTCAACTTCCCCGGGAGGGGAGTCAGAATGGAAGCTAAGCTAACCCAGCTAGGACCTAAGGCTATTCCACCACCCAGTCTTCTTGTTAGAATCTGCAGCCTTCCCTGTGTTTTTTCCCTTTGTCCCCCCCCTTTTTGTCTGTCTGTGTTTCTGTGAGGCTGGGCGGGACCCATCTGGTTCCCCTACCTGCCTGTACAATCAACCACCTGCAAGCCCTCAGCACTGATTGCCATCTCCTCCTGCTGCAGGATTTAACCCGGTCTCTCACTCCGCTCTTCGCAAGTTCGTCGTTGTACCTCCAGTGGTAAACACGGCCAAATGTCGAGTGGCTATTCAAGTTTTCCCAAATTCCAGTCTTTATGCTAAGCTAAGCTAATTGGCTCTAGGCTGGACAGACAGATACGAGTGGTATCAATCCTCTCATCAACCTGCAAGTGAACTCAAAAGGTCAAACTATTTATTTAAAGAACAGAAATTGTCACTGCCACCTGAGCACACAAGCACAGAGCCTGAGCTACGATCCCTGTTTGTGCTATGATGACTGAGCCAAGTTGGTCTAAATGAGCTCATTAAGACCTGTTGTAATTGGTGTAGGCTGACCAATACCAATTGCATCGGGTGTCTGGAGGAAATAATAGTCATCCATCAACACAGAGAGCACAGAAACCTGCTACATCAACAGAGGTAAGGAGATTATAGCAAACTATAGTGACATCTCAATACTTATTTAGAGAAAAAAATAACATTGTCGGTGGGCAATAAGCAAAGACAAACAGATTGAGATGGGCTTCAATGTGTCAGACCCCATTATCCATTAAAACGCTCTAGAACAGACCTTGTGGATAGGCTACTGCATCATACATATAGACATATTTTAATATTATTGGTTACTATTGGCTGATAAAATTTTTTGAATGTTCAGCATTTCTGGACTCAATATTTATTCTAAGCTAACGAGTCTCCTTGCTGTAGCTTATTAAGTCACAGTATCTCTCTGCAGTTTTCCTGTCAATAACATGAACAAATGATATCTCAAATCAAAGAGCACACCAGTATTTCCTCTTGTCATTCAACACAAGCAGAGAGAGACTGAAATCAAAGAGAACAATATAAAGGCTGTACATTTTGTGAATGAAACTGTCATCCATCTGCAGTGTGAAAACCTCTTTGCTTGATTATCAACATCCACTCCAGACCTGTCTGAGCCTCTGTCTGCGCCCTCTAAGTCTGCAGGCAACAAGATCCAGTGAAACCGCCGTTAAATCCAGAGGTGCTCATCTGAAGTGGCAGTGATTGAGTGATAGAGGCTGCCTGAACCGAAAGGTACCCAGACAGCTGACATTCCCCGTCTTGTCTTGGCGAGACAAACGGCCGCACCGCCCCTTGTTTCAAACTGGATCCCTCCTCGGGATTCAAATCCAATTCAATCCAAGTGTCCCCTTCTCTAAAACTTTGTTGCAGAAAAGTCCACAAATCAACACACGATGACTTCATTCTCATGCACAGACTCTCCACATTTAATGCTGGCTATGTTTCTCATTGTCCCCCCTTTCAGGTCACGACTGCTCATTAAGCAGAGTGACCTATCACATAACTCAATAGAAATCAGCACCTGTCACAGAAACAACAAATAAACCCTTCCGCAGGCTACTCACCACTTTGACCAGCTGTGACATGGACACCTCAAACTGCACAATGACTGGGTCAGTCACATTTTCCACCGGCCGTATGTACTGGTTGTACTTGGAGAAGATCACAGAGAAGAGCTTGTGCTCTGCGTCTGAACAGGAGCCTCCTGAATGAGAGCAGATTGTCAGGCACAGATCTGTCACTGCACTGTGGTTTAGTTTAAACGGAACAGCTTGGTTGTACGCCTTCATATTTAACCCATTTCAGTACACTGATTACAATTAATAACCCACAGTGTTACCTAAAATCATACTGTGTTGGACTGAATTATTTTTGTTCAGTACAAATAATCAAATCAATAACAACAATAGCCTAAACCCATCAGTTATTTGTCTACTTGCATGTTTTCCTTTTATAACATGTGTGAGCATATTTTGTTCAAGTATATGGCTATTTTAAAATGTATATTTCTAATTGCTAATTGGGTGCAGGTAGCCATACAAAATAAAAACGTACATCGTTATTTGTGGAAATATTATCAAACACATTTATGTAAAGCAACAAGTATGTTAAATGTTGAAGTAGTAGCTTTTTACTCACCTCGCAGAAAAAACAGGAGGATACAGCATGTGGGCACAACGAAGCAAAGTCTGGCTTTCATGCTGTCTCTAATGACAAACTGAAATTGTATCCAGGGTCAGCGGCTGCAACGCTGAGGGGAGCAGACAGGAGAAAGTGGGAAGTGGGAACTGCGCGTCCGCAGCTCCAGAGAGCAGAGAGAGGGAGGCAGAGCTACGCTGAGGAGGCACGCGGGCACCGACAGGGGGCGCGCTCACTGCAACCTCTAGCGACCCTAACTTGTAAAGGGAGGATAAAACTGGTCGGGGGTGTGATTTTTTTATCTTATTTTTCACTTACAGGCTTGCACTGGCATTACCGCATAACAGTATATTCTAGTCTACACTCTTCTCTTTAAATCTTCGAATAGAGAAAACGCCAAACGACTGACATTGGATTTAATCCCTTTTTTTCAGTAAACAATGTGTGCGAGGTTTGATAGACAAAAGAACACGTCTTTTAAAGAGCCTTGAATAATATTTTCTTAATCAGCTAGATAGGTACATTCCTACGTGAAAATTTAAATATTATTTTCTGCAAGTTGGAATATGTATGGTTTATTTTACGGAATACATTTCGGTATTTCTTCTCTTTTATATTTTCGCATTTTATCCAGAATATCGACGCAGGTTGAATTCATATTTCCCCTGGCAGTGAAGATAGACATATTAAATCCCCAAATACTTTCCAGTTCCTCAATCAATATCAATACATATATACATTTAGGTCATTTAGCAGACACTTTTGTCCAAAGCGACTTACTACTATTCGTCAAAAGAAAGAAACCACAACATATCATTACCGATAAAGTAAGAGCCAAAAAATAGAACAGGTGTGTCTGAGTAAAGTAGTAGCTGTTCAGCAAACATACCTTAAGAACAAGAGTGCAGCCTGTACATGTGCAGCCAGGTTGAGGTTTTGGTGATCAGTTTATGAGCATAACAGCCTGTGTTTGTTTATCTTTTCAAGGTATCAATATCTGCTGGCGAGCCCACTTCAAATTGGGATATAATTCTGTCTTTGACCCTTTTTGTTCCTTCATTGTCAGTTATTGTTGTCTTTCCTTTAGTCAGCAGCCAGGTGGTTTGACAGTTCTGTCCTTCATCCGTCCTGCCGAATTGCCCTCAAATGATAAATAAATCTGTTCCGGCACCAGAAATGCTGTTTGGTGTCTGACCCTGCACTCTCAACTCCTTTTAAGCAGGGCGAGTGAAAAGAGAATCACCCCCATGGGAGAAATTACATCACACAGAAGTAGAAATAAATGTTAATTTGACTTTCAGTCTCCCAGACAGCGCAGAATGAAACTTTATGTTATTTGTACACCTACAAAATACTTCAACTATTCTGCAAAGGCAATCCTGTAGATTTTAAAATACTTGGAGTGGAACATGTCATTTGAATTGAACCCTCACTATATTATGGTAGATCTTTGATGGAAACTTAAATGCTTTCTTATGTGTTAGGACAATTCTCAAGGACAGCGCTTCCATGCGTATCTTATTGGAGACTAATGACACAAATGCTGCCGACATAAGGCTTATGATTTATGGGACCCTCCAGCGAGCGTTGAATGACCACCACCTCCAGCTCAGTTTGGAATGAAACAGATGATGCATTGTTGATGCAAACGCAGTGGCACAACACCGTCGCTCTTCGCTAATGACAAGAATAACAGGAGGGGGGTCTTGAAAAGCGGAAACAGAGATTAAGGTAGAGCATTAGCAGTGATACCGATTGCTGTGTCTAGATTTCAATCAAGGTCTCGCAAAAGAACCAACAGTCTGCAGAATCTCTATGACGAGTCCACTCAGCACTGTTTATTGAGCAGTGAATGTTTTGTATAGGGATCGGTTCAAAGCATCATTTACGTTAACACAAAATAAGCACTTAACAGAGAGCAATGCTAGTGTAAAGACACAGATTTATGGTCATACAATTACATCGTCTGAAACAAATACACTTTGTTTGTACAGTGTTTTTGCTTAAGAATAAGTGTCAGGCGAATGCCTTCACAGGCAAAAGCACTGCACCTCAAGAGATTACAGTCAGCTCCTTCTCCAAGTTTTTGTTGTATCAACACTATTTTTTTTGCCTGGTCATACACACTCTCACATTTCAAGTAAGCAACTGTCTTATCTACGTGATGAAATGTTCTAATTGGCACATCTTCAGTGATTGTGTTGGCTTGGAGGACAAATTTTATCACCGGCAACACAGATTACCCGAGCACTTACCCTGACAATTTTAAGACTTTATTTGGGATTTGTTCATTTAATCAAACTGAAACAGCACGTAATTCATTCTTTTAATCACACATCACATTTCAACGACATGGTAATATAACTTAAACACAAACAACATCTGACACCAGACAGATGTTCCTTACATCTCAGACACATTGGGTATATTTCGGCATACTTCAGTGCAGTTTAAGTCCCGTTATGCAGCTGTCCCCTATAGACATTAAGGGAAATTACCTCAGTGTCCCTTGAAGACGTACCATTTCCTCAAAATATTGGGTGCTGTTGATGGTTCTATTCATGTGGGCCATGTGGTTTTGATTATTATCTCACACAAACATCCTGTCTGTCCCACTGATGTACATCAGTGGGACACCTACGTACCAACCTCCATTGCTCATCAAATGCGAGGAGTCTCTGAGCTGGGCTGCTGGTTGGAAACGATCTGACTCTGGAAGATGGGCTGGAGAAATAAGCCCAGGGTGCCCACTACACACACTATCACAAAGATCCACAGGAACATGCGATCGACCACCATAGCCACATACTTCCAGTCCTCTATCACCTGCAAACATAAAGAAATCAAATCAAAATTAGTCAGTGTGCATGTTTTTGCATGGATGTTTGTGCACAACAAACTTTAGACGGCATTTATTATAATAAACCAGTAGTTGCAGAGCGGCAAGATGACATAAATAATTGGTCGGAACAATGCCATGCCTCTGTGCAGCCACGAGTGTAACTGAGTGAATGATTGAGTGAATCGATTCCCTTTCTGAATCAAGGTTCTTCACATCCCAACAAAATGTCAAACCCTGTTTACACATCTTACATACAACATGTCAGTGAAATAGACAACAAAACAGTTGTCTATTTCAATTTAATTGGATTGACATGGAACATGAAGTCTTTTGACATAGTTGAGTAATTTCCCTGTGAGGACGTTTCCTGTAATGCCTAAGACCTACAATGAAATAGCTATTGACCCTTTCACCCCATTTTCAGTGCTGACCTTGGTTGTTCTTGAAACATGTAATTTGTCATTCCTGATTCCCTCCTTATTTCATTGATTTATCAGAGAAAGAGATTGAGTACCCAAATTCTTCCTTTAATTTGCTCGGTCACAGCCACTACTTACGGTTAGTGGTAGTCCTTACTGTGCCTCGGGGGACAGAGGATGTACAGTCAATGTTATAATTCTGCCTCCGTTTCTAAACTAAGTTAGCAGAACAACCTTCTGGCTCCAGCTCCAGCCTTAAAATAGTACTCCACCGATTTACCATTGCACTCCTATTGCATTCATTTTGGACAGTTGGCCAGGTATTCTTCTTCTGGCCTAAAACCTGATGCCTACATTGCCTATAGTGCAAATTGAGTTTGCTCTGAGATTCAAGTGTTTTAGGAGCAACTAATGTATCCTCTAGCCTTTAACTTCAGATATGAAGATCAGGCTACAGAGGTCTGATAACCTTCTAACTCTACACCTCCAGATTTCACATCTCTTATCTCTTTCAGTCAGATGCAGCAAATCACTTGTGGGGGTTAATAGAGTGGTTTACTCAATATACATGGTCAATATTAGATGAACAGAATGGCATCAGAAATGTTCAAATGTTCAATGTTTTTGTTTCGTGATATGTTTAAGAAAAGCAAAGGATTGAAAATACATCTGCTTAAAAATCTTATAACCTTAAAAATATAAATATATTAAGCCTTAATGCATTTATATTGAATTTGTACATTTCAGATGGGGAATTATATAATGGCACAGCAAATCTAGCAAAAACATGGATATAGCACTGTATGGATACAATGAAGCATTTGGTTTGAATGTGGATACATACACTCTGATCGTCATCGTCTCCCATCATATGCTCGGCCACAAAGCGCACCCCGTTCACCGCCTCCTGGACCTCAGCTGCCCAATCCAAGCTGCTTCTCTGTTGGAGGTCCTGGGTAGAAGTAAAACCAGTAGAAAGGTAATCAGTGGTGCGCAAGTCCCCCTTCCTGTTGGAGAGGCTGTAGCCCAACGGAGGAGCTATGTTTTTGTGTCCCGGGGTGGAAAAGGCAGAGTCGGAAGACAGCAGGGCAGAAGACGACAAGGTGACGCCTGTTTTGGACGCGACTGGGTAACCCAAGCCGAAAATGTCCCTCCTCGCCCGCGCACACCGCTGCTGGCGAAGTCTCTGGCTTGCGGAGTTATTCTGAGGGCGTCGCATGAAGAGCAAGGCGGGCAGTTTGACAAGAAATATCAGCTTAACCCAGGCGGGCATGGTGTGGGTGCTGGGAGAGCGATGGTGGACGTTGAGCACGCACACGCTGGTGATGATGGAGAAGGTCACGAGCACCATGGTGAACATCAGGTACTTTCCGATAAGGGGCACGTCCAGCGAGGTGGGAGGAACGATCTTTGAGATCAGAAGCAAGAACACGGTGAGAGCCAAGAGCACGGAGATGCAGAGCGTCATCTTCTCCCCGCAGTCTGAAGGTAAGTAGAAGACCAGGATGGCCAGGGAGGTGATCAACACACAGGGGATGATGAGGTTTATGGTGTAGAAAAGGGGCTTCCTCTTGATGATGAAGTCGTACGTGAGGTCCACATAGGTGGGATCCAGAGGGTTGATGGTCCGTCTGCCTGGCAGCGCCAGGATATCCCACTCCCCGCTGGGAGTGAAGTCATCCATGCTTGCCACCTCGGACTTCAAGATCAGGTCGATCTCCGTGTGGTCGTATGTCCACGAGCGGAACTTGAGGGTGCAGTTCTGCTGGTCGAAGGGGAAATGCTTGACCTCGATCTTACAGGCACTTTTGTAGATGGCCGGAGGAAGCCAGTTGATGCTGCCGTTGAAAAGGACAATGACATTGGTGAAGACGGTCACCTCGTAGGTACCATCAGCGCTATGAGAAGAGGAAGAAAGAGAACAATCCATTTCAACCCTACAATCACAGGGATCAAGATAATAAGAAAGCTCATACTGAATAAAATCTGCAGAGGCTTCAGATATATTGGGAACTCAGATATATTGGGAACTAATCTCAACCATCTCAATTCTATCAGAAATCATACCAAACTGTTGATTTAATCTGCTCCATGGCATTCCAGTGATGCTTACTTGTTGTACAGGACGATATCTGGGAGCCAGATGTGTCTGGAGGGAATGCGCAGCTTGTCGATGCCTTCGTACTGTGCAGGGTCCCATGATAACCTGTAGTCCACCCAGTGCTGGAGAGACAGAGAGACCTGGTTGTATCAAGACTAGCTCATTTTCAAATGACATGCTTCATTATCAGTTTGGAGCACAATTACAGAAGCAGTTTGTTCCAGAGGATATGGAATGGATATGGTTTAATTCAAGTTCAGGGGGAAGGACATTCAACGAGACATGACAGGCTGTCTGAGAACACAGAGCTTCATCACACGTACCTGAGTGAGCCAGACATTGGTGGTCATGATCTGTTCTCTTTCATTCTGAAAATGCAGGGGGGAATTTTTCAGAACAGCTGTCATGTATAAATACATGAAATACAATGACATTGTACACATACCTGCATATTAGCTGACCCTGAACACTGATTTAAAGGGAAAATTCCCCTCTTTGTAGATTTGCTTGTTTATATGTTCGTTGAAGGCATTTTAATCACACTCCCATGACATCCCATAAAAAGATACCGAATGCCAATTATTCTGAGGGGTACAATGCAAACTCATAAAGTGAGGCTGCGAACTGGCCCCGTTGCCTTGAACTGCAGCTGGGAAGAGCCTCCGCTCTAAATCAGAGGAGAGCCTCTATCACTGTGGCTAAAACAGCTTTATGGCCTCTTTTAATCCAATGTGCTGAAGTTTCAATCTGGACATGACGGAGGCAGAGATCACAGCTGACCACATCCATCCTCGACTTCATCACTTTAGAGCTACGGCCCCTCCGCGCAGGCTTATCGGTAAATAACTGTGCTTTCAAAGCATTGTCTTTTCTATCATTCTCTTACTTTTGCTCACTTTCTTTTTCCATCTTCCTCTGTCTCCCCAGCACACATCCTCTGCATTCCTCAGATGCACACACATAAACACACACACATACACACACACACATCCTCGCGGTAGGTAAAAGTATTCGGTGCCTCACCACACTGATAAGCTGAGCCAGAGACACTTGCAGCTTCACCGGGACTCTCTCCGTCCTGTTGATAGCCGGGCGGATGAGCGGGTTGTAGCGATCCTTTCCCAGCAACCAGTTCATGAGACGCTCCTCTGAGTCGGCACAGCTGCTACCTGGTGATGCAGTTTTGTTCAATGACAACAAAAATACCAGCATCAAAACAAAAAAACATTTTGAACATAAGTGTTCCATGGAGCGAAGCTTTATTCTCAGATAATTTAAAATTTGAAAACAAGGAATACTGGATGTGTCTTTAAGGTTACACATGACCACATGACCATCCACCACTTTCTTTTCATTTCTACTTCCTGCTTTGGCACTTTATGTAGGCATTATAGAGTGGTGCAGGAATGAGTCCTAAAATGCAGGAAATGAGATAGCATTTGTGCACTTTTGCTTCCATTGTCTCGAAGTCAATGTTTTCTTTGAATGGGTTTTTGGGTAGATGTCTGAAATAAGATCTGTGGTTAACACAAGCTTTGAGCCGGAGAAACATCACATCCAGCTCCCTGGACCAACAGCAATGGCACCCCCCAGGGATGTGTGCTCTACCCACTGCTCTTCTCCCTCTCCATCAAAGACGGCACCTCAGGAGACCCATCTGTTAAACTCCTGAAGTTTGCAGATGACACAAGGACGGTGACTGGTCTGCATGCAGATGGGAGGTTGAACTGCTGCTCTGGTGTGGTCAGGACAACCTGGAGCTAAACTTAAAACTGTGGAGATGAAAGTGGACTTCCAGAGGAGCACATCACCACCCTGAAAAACACTGTGTCCACTGTGGAAGCGTTCATGTTTCTGGGATCCACCATCTTCAAGGACCTTCTCAAGTGGACTTCAAACATAGCAAGGATGTACACCGCAGTCATCCAGTCTGGTCTTTGCACATTCCTTCCTGCATGGTTTGGATCAGCCACCAAACAGTCCTGACAGTTTAACGGACAGTCAGGACTGCAGAGAAAATCATTGGCGTTGGCCTGCAATCAATCAAGGAGTGATACACCTCAAGAGTCAGAAAACGGGACACTCTGTCACTCTGATGAACACTTAACATCAGTCACACACTGTCAATAACCCAAAATATCCACTGCTGCCATGACAGAGTATAACCTTACATATTTTATAACACAATTTGCTTTTTTATATGTACCCATATCTGTCACTGTAAATATAAGTCCAGCACTATACAGGATAGACATTTTACATTGACATACTGCATAACCAACCAAATCCATTCAGTGCTTATTTCTTTATATACATTTGTATTTCTTTATATATATATATTAGCTACTTCCAACTCCAATGCTTCTCCTGTTTCCCAGTATCAAACTGTTGTCGGCAAGGTGACAGTCTCGCCCCATGGGTCAGTGCATGCTGCCATGGCTGTGCCTTTGTCAGTCACTTGGCTGAGGTCCCATCCTGCACAGTCGGACCTCCTCAGCACTCTAACAGATGGTGTGTTGTCAAAGCCCTCAGAGACCTGAGTCAAACAAGCCCGAACTTCCCCAGAGGTGAAGGCCACTGGTAGAAAAACACAAACGTGTGATTACCTGCTGTGTGTGTGTGTGTGTGTGTGTGTGTGTGTGTGTGTGTGTGTGTTTGTGTGTTTGTGTGTGTGTGTGTGTGTGTGTGTGTGTGTGTGTGTGTGTGTGTGTGTGTGTGTGTGTGCGTGCGTGTAGGTTTATAGTGTGAACAATGCCTCATAAGTTTTATGTTGACATTATGTCCGGTCAGGCGTGGTAATACAATGGTAGAGTTGATAAGGTCACTCTGCACAGCACACTGGGGGAAAATGAAATCTACAATAATACATTCAGAATCCCAAGAACATAATGAAAGTGTGTGAATGGACCAAAACATGGGGAAAAGGTTAAGTGAGGTTTTTCCCTCTCTGACTCCTTTATATTCCATATGATTATTATATTAATAAGACTCTCTCTCTCTCTCTCTCTCTCTCTCTCTCTCTCTCTCTCTCTCTCTCTCTCTCTCTCTTTGTTGTTTGCTTCTTTGCCCATGAGGACTCATCACTTAACTGTCATCACTGACTGACAAAACACTTACACAGAGTGTCACATACAAGGCCTATTGATTTTAAACCCACTCTGGTCATTTGACAAAGTGATGTTGAAGAAGTGAAGAAAGAAACTGTAACTTTTACTCCATCTTTCTAACATTGTAGGTGATTATGTAGGTATTTGTAGAGGCATATTGCTTGTGACCCTCACTAATAATCTCAAACCTACACATGAGTGCTGATTGCATTTAATGAGGCCACATTTGATAGCAGGCCAGAACTGACTTCTCAAATCGTCCTTAATGATACACAGTTGAAATACAGCAGTTTCTATCATAATATATGTTATGCTATTTTAATTTACAGTATATTTAAAAAGTAGGTTAACATTCAAATCGATTTTATTTATTTAAAAAAAAGCTGCCATTCCACTTTGGGACAGAAAAGAAGAAAAGTCACTTCTCAGCACAGAAACACGTTCACCACCTAACCCAAATCACACATGATCGAACTCATGCTTAGAACAGCCTACAACTAGCAGACGAAGTCACAAAGCGTAAAGAAAGACACACTTACAGTGCATGAAAGATAAAAAGTAAGCGAGGATGGAGAGAGCCCGAGTCATTTTTTCGGCACCATCTGCTCCGCGGGAGTTGATGTCGGTGATGAAGCCTCGCAGCGGTGGAGTTCAGCGCTCTTCCTCTCGGACATGCCGCCGGAATCTGAGCTTCGGGTGAAGGTGCCCGAAAAAAGAGAGCAACTCGCCGGATAACGGTATCTGATTCTCTGTCGCGGGATCGCTTGACAGCAAATCCGCCCCGTACAATGCGCCGAGTCTCCTCTAGGGTCGTAACGCCGTGCCGACGCGCAGCAGCCTGTCCTGGCGCGCTGCTGTCTCCGTCCCCTAAGCAAGTCCTGCGGGTCCTGCACCCGGTCTGTGATCGTCTAGGCGTTTACACCAGCTCAGCAACTGTTTTAAATTGCTTTCCAATGCTGTTTGTCCCACTGGTCGTTACATATTGTTCATTGAAAAGAGACAAGGAGGGTTATTATTTGTAAAGATCTACTTTTGCACTGGGATCTGATGAGGACACGCCCGGATTTTGGGGGACGTAAAGGGGCAACATAAGGCTCATGTCCTCACAGCTTTGATCTCCTCATTGTCATCTGAGAACAGATGTTGATATTCCCATCCGGGCCTAATTCTCTTCCCACCAACAAACATTAGTCGACCATCCTGGCTCACCATCATTTGCTGACTTCAGACTGCTTTAGTGAATGTGTTCAGGAGGGGACGATAAATTATTCTCGGGTCCTGGATGTGAGATTTAGTGAGGTGAGGTCCAGTCAGACCAGGAGCAGTGCAATCTCACCGAGGCAGATTTATAGCAGCCACGCTGCTTAAAGCCTCATTAGAATGGCCAGTAAAGGAGCTGTATCCGGCATGAAGAGCAAACCCCAAGGACTCGCTTGGGGTCATCAATTTTAACTCCAAAGTTCTCTTCTATTCTGGATCATTGAGAGCAGATCAATAGTGGCTGATTAGGTTTTGGCCCTCACATGTTTTTATAAGTTGAAAGGGGACAGGTCTTTGGACATGTCCAATTTTTACAAAATTGTCTATACAAAAAAATATGTTTTCATTAATGTCACACAAATTGACAGATGCCAGACTGAAACAATAAGACTTAACTCAAATAAAGAAAAACAGGACAGGAGGGTGACTTTAAGGCATACAGAGTTGTTAAGATTACTGTGAATCTGGTGCTTTGAGTTCTCCTCAGTAAATGTTGACTTTTTGTTGGAAATCTCCATTCAGTTCACTTTCTGTAACACCATGTGTTACATTGAAATGTTTTATGTTTATGTGAATCATATTTTCCATCACATTATTTTCATCATTACAAACTGAACTGTGACCTGCAAAAAAAAAAAAACACCAGTCATGAGTGGTGGAACATGACTGCTACAAAAAGGAAACTTAGCCCAATTCATTTTGTAAATCAAATTATACAGTGATACCAATATACAGGGAAACATTTTGTCAAAGAAACCTTCAGACAGATGAGGTAGCCTAGATATTGTAACGGCTCAATATGCAAGTTGTATTAAGCTGCTCCCAGGTATGAACGTATGTAAATGTCAAACAAGAAATTGCATATCAAACATCACATGAATAAAGGTTAAAAAAGGTCCTTTTCGTGATTTGTTTGATATCAGGTGTGATGCAAACAGACCTTCATGTTTGAATTGGCCCAATCCCAAAGCTGCTCTCCTCCCTGACAACATATTTTAAAGGGTTGTATATATTCACACACGTTGCATTTTTGCAAGCACACAAAATAAGGGAGATGTTGGCGTCTCTCTTTCATTATTATTATTATTTTATAAAATGATCTCTATTTTGAAATCTGAAGTGGGAGCTTTCCCTTTTTCATCAGAAGTGCAACATTTTTAAAGTTTAAGTACCACTAAGTAAAAGCTAAGCCACAAAATAAAAAGCTACGCAGTATATGGCTTTAGCAGTTTAACAGCTTTAATATGTAATATGCCATTTTCTGGTCATTTCTGTTTTTTTACGATGTGTGACTTGATGGATGGAAATAGTCATTGGTTCTGAAATGTCCTATTGGATGGATTGCCATGAGATTTGACAGTCATATCCCCCCCAGGATGTATTCTAATAAATGAGGAGAACAACCAACAACATCAGGTCACAATTGTCAAAATGTGTCCAATGATTTGATTTCTGACTTAATATGACAGGGCAACGTTTCTCTATGCCCTCCTTAAGTTTGAGACATGTATTTACAAGATGATATTTTGACATGAGAACCAGTTTGGTAGCATAAACACACACAAGAAGGGAATAATTCAGTGCAGGAGACACCTTGTGTCCACATTAAACATGGAAATGACCTTTTCTTTTAAATAGAGAAATCCCATCAGACACAAATCATTATTCCAAGCATTTTGAAATGTCTTTACATGAGGTCATTATAAGCTAGGATAGAACAATGAAACATAAAGGACTAATTGTATAAAGCATAACATACAAGGTCAAATAAACTATACTGATATATTTAATGCTTTGTATTATTGGTGGATATCCCTGTATATAGTTACATAATTAATGTCATATGAGGACACTCTCCAGAGCCACATAAGTAAATCAGTAAATTTCATTTATATATGTTATGTTCAGCCATATGACAAGCAGCCAATAAGCAGTTCAAGGGTCACAACATACAAAGCTGAAGGGTTTAGAAGTCTGGTCTGGTGAACAAGTAGAGGTCCTGTTGTTTGGCTCTGGATGTGAATTGTCATCAGCTTATACAGCCCTTTGCTCATGTCTCTAAATCATCGTAATCAAGTTCCCTCTAGCCTGTCTGGATTCTTGTTTTCAATAAAAACAGGAAACAGCTCCGAAAAATGATTGAGGTTCCAAACATATCTGGCAGACTGGCAAGCTCTCAGTGCTTTATACTTCAGCTTATTTGTATAGTTTCATTAAAAAAGGGGACTGTAGACATTTAACTGCTCATTGGTTATCTATTGGTGATTCAGACAGTTTAAGAGTGTCATTACCAGCCTGGAGTGGTGTCACATCAGAATGGGGTTGCAAATCATCTGCAATGGCATCGTGAAAAGAGAAACCAAACAACCCCAAAAGTCACAGTTTGGCATTCGCTCTTTGTTAATTAATTTATGTATGACGTGGTTGTTTGACTTGTGTCTGCCTCTGCAGTGTGAGAAGTGGTGACGAGGTGGCGAGCATCCTGCAGCAGCCAAATGGGTGGACATGCTGACAAGTCTACAGTGATGCATGAGAGATTCCCCTGAGCGGCAGGGCAGCGGGATGGAAGAGAAATGACAAATCAAAGAATTGCTGTTGTTGCAGTACCATGTTGCACCACTGCAATCCCACGCCGTGAGGGATGTATATCAAGCAGGCAGCTCATTACCTGGAGTGCTTGGCTCCTGTAGAGTCGCAGCCTCATGTGAAGATATCGATTGCCCACCGTCCATCACTGGGGGATCGGCCCGTCTCATTGGTTCATGCAATATGTTTCATTGGATGATGAAAATTCCTTTGAACAAGCAGAACATGAGATATAACATATGTGTAGTATAAAATTCATAATGCCATTTAAATTGTTCTTACTGAGTAAGTGTTACTTTCAAAATTATCAAATGTAGAATTTGCTCCACCTTGACCAGCCTCTGGAGTAGAATCCCATTCATTAATAAATGCATCGGTATTAAATGTCAATACAATATTTCAAACAAATACATAAAAAAATGATCCCACTGGTCAGAAATAAGCAAACAGTGATTCAACATTTTATCCAAATGTTGTGCTCTGAGCTTTAACACAAGGTACATAGGCCTACCTTATATACCTTTAACTACATAGTTGTATTTACTACTATCTCTGATCGCATGAGGCCTATCACTGGAACTGCTCATCAGCAGCCACTGACCAATGTTTTGCACTTCTACTTGACCTGAAGTACTAAAACACCATCCACACCCTTCAGGAATGCATCATACACTGATCTGAAAAATAATAACTCATTGTTCATTGATTCATATTCCTGCAAGCAAACCATTTTTTAAAGGCAGTGTGGTAGGACTTCAAAAAAGGCAAGGCTTCTTCCACACTATCTCTAATTTTTGTAGAGCATCGACAGTGTTATGAGGAACCTTTTTGCACATTCCTTATGGCTATTTTAGGGTGACTGAAATCAAAAGAGAGAGCAAATGAATGCAGAAAATATTAATTGACCAGAGGGAGGTTTTGTCCTAACAGTTCTTATCTGTTGTCAGTAATGAATAGTCTCTAGAGAAGACAGATTAGCCTGTTAATTAAATTATTCAGCTTCTCTGCGATGGACAGGTCAGTAAGACTTCTCTCGAGTGCAGAGTCCAATATGCCATACAGGAAGAGTGAGCAAGATAAGTGGTCTTCCGTGACACTCGCAGATAGAGCAGGACTTAATGTGACCGGCTGAATGTACTCCGCAGTGCCATCTTTTACAGCTCAGGAAGGGGCATTACAGCACACCTGTCTTGAGGCACATCGCCACAATCTGATTTAGAGGTCTCCTTCTCCCCTAACGTTCACAGCCAAGAAGCTTGTCCGGTCATTTTAGCCATCAAAGTGGATTGGAAGTTGAAAGGCTGGTTTGCCAAATTGTACGTTGCAGACTAGAAACAGTCAGAGGCAGTCAGACCAGATATTGCTATAAAGAGCTGTCATACTTTGCTGGTGTTTCAATTGAAAGAAATTGTAGCTTTTCAAATGGTGCTCTGGAGACAACATCATTTAAAAAAAAAGATTGAGAAATAAGCAACAGCGGCAGGTTCATAGATCTCAATGTGCACACAAACGTGAGAGCGTTTGAGAATGCACGGTCGTATTTTGGTACGACTGCACACATGCATGTGTGTAAATTAAATGACAAAACACTTCAACAGTCCTTCTGCGTTAAGAGAACTGTAAAATTGATTCCATTTGTCACTCTGAGGTCTTTTACATATAGGCAATATTTACTGACAGGCATCCAGGCAATCACAGCCTACGACAATCAATTCTTCCCGCCATAGATGAGGTCTTAATGTGCTGAGAAAGGTGTGATGCCGATCGAAGCAAAGCCAGCGAACTGTGTCCGTCTTGTAAATCTTTCCTTTTCTGCTTCTACGGTCACGAGAAACTGTAAGATTACAGTAACAAAATGAATGCTATATGAAACAGCCAGTAGCAAACAAGAAGTAGATACAGAAGTTAGATGTGCTGTCAAAAAATGCAGGCCATTCCTGCATAAACTCAGCTTCCTGAGGAACTATGACTAAAATCCAAATGAGTTCAAATCACCGTCAACGTTCTCAGACATAGAGGGTTGGAGGAAATCATTGTCTGACACCTTGAGAAGGAACGCACTCATTATTTTAAAGTATGGCCACATCTGGTGCTTAATTAATGCAGAAACTGTGTTGTGCTTGATGTATTCCTCATGCGGGCTTTTGTTTTAGTAACTGTCTGTCCTAGACAGGCGGGGAAGCAAAAATGTTAATTGCTAAGTAGTAATAGATGTATGTGAGACGCTGATTGGTGATGCAGATTCAAAATATTGATTGTTTGATTGTTTCTTGCATACAAAAATTTACAAAAGTATTAAAAAGAACCTTCATTCCAAATTGTATTGGTAGTTTTAGACCATAAATATAACCCATTACAAAGATGAAATGCTCCACCAACAAGACAAACAAAATACTTCATTTTCATTTACCTGTTTGGTGTTTGGTTTTGTCATAAAAATATATAACGCAGTTATACAATTTCCACCATCTGAGATTGATATTGCTGCATGAATCTTTAAAAATCACAATTATGTTGAACAGACAGAGCCGGAGACATTGGTCCTGGCTGGACGTTATTCTGATGGAGTAGAACTGACTGCTGTTATTGGACCTTGGAAGCTGAACTTCTCTCCTGGGACTCGCAGTAAGGTCAGAGCTGTGCGGATTCAATCAATGCCAATCGACGGTGGACATGGAAATGACCCGCCTGGGCCTGTGTGAGATGGGTCCTACACCGCTATGAGGGTGGTCCCAGTGGGAGGTTGCATCTTAAGGAGCACAAAATTTAATCTACTCTTGGACGAGGTGAGAAACTCATTATCCATCAGGTCGACATAGTTGGAAAAAGAGCAAATGTGACTTGAATGTTACTGGTAGAAAGATGCAATAGCGTTAAAGAAAAATGCTATCACAAAATGCATTTTTCATTTATGGGTTTCATGTGAGTTTATTTTCTTAACTTGGACCCATGTGACTCCCATTGTGACCAACATTAAGCACCACGGTCACTAAACAGAGAGAACCTGGAAACGTCATTAGAGCGAAGACTCATGTGATTGATGTTACTGACCTGCATGTGACTGGAGCTTTCATGACGCAACTATACCCTTTTAGCCGTTGCTCATTTTTGGGTTAATGATATCTCTACATGTTTGCCAGGATTGTTATGCCTCTGTGATTGAATTCAGTGTCCGTGTTGCCATCAAAACCAACTCTCCGGGGAGAGGGATAGAGAGGATGAAGTCTGTCTGTTGTCCACGGGGCCCGAGAGAGCTGGGTTCAGATGGTGAAGTGACTGATTACTGTGTGTCTGTCTGGACTGGCTGCTAATGATGCAGGGCAGAGATAATCAACTAACCACGGGGAGCGTAGCTGGTAGTTGCTCCAAAATAAGTGAAACAGATTGGATGTGAAGCTGCATTTCCCACAAGGAAATCCAACCATCCATCAATTTGCTGTAAGCAAATACCCTCAGGTCAAAGGGGGTAGTTTGTTATTGCTGGAGCGGCTCTAAAGTTTACCCACAGAGATGCAGCTGTCTTGCATATTGCACCAGATTATTAAGTAATATTATTTTAATTAAAGATGGGAGCCTACAAAATAAAGTACAGGATGCCTCTAAAAATGATGCATGCACTGCTTCGGTCAGTAACAAGTGAATTAATTTAATTCAACACCCATCCAACCAGCCAACCAGCCAGCACTGCAATATTAAAAAATTAAGAAAGATTGGAGCAATAAAAGCCAATTTCCCTTTAAATTTCATGAAAATCAATTTAACAGCCATTTTGTGCAATTATGTGTGAATTCTTCCTTATAGTGTGACTATATGCAAGGTGTGGGCAAAAAGCAAACGGGAAATATATTCACTTTCTAGCTGAGAATAAGTTGAGAAAATCAATATCATTGTTCTGAATCTTACCTTTTTTGAACGTTTGTTATCTCTTGTCGTATGTTTTTGTCAATAAAATGTCTGTCCAATCCTGCTGTGTCTTCTCTTATTTAATTATTTAATGCATCTCAGATGTTCGAAATGTTCAATTTAGTTAGTAAAGTACGCTCGGTCGCTTTCTGTTAGCGTTAGCCTACGTGATAGTGTTCAGATTACATGCTGATGCTGGCTCAAAGTCACAAGAGAATAAATTGCACGTCTTACGCCCTTGAGTGGTAAGTAGACATCTGAGACATCTAATGTAATTCGAGGGCGATTAATTTCGTCAATGTGGCATTTTATTACTTTCGTTCCCTCTTGTTTGTCTAATACGAAGACATTTGTTTGAAAGTTAGCTAAATGATGGATTAGATAGCGATCTTCCTGCTATAAAATGTGACTGATGACATTTCATCCCGTTTAACGATCAAGTAATGCGATGGTATGAATGAAGGAGCCTTTCCTTGGCGTTAAACCAGAGAACGAGGTTAGGGCGACGTCCTTGGCTTGATGTATGTTGAAATCCGAGCATTGAATAACTCAGTCTGGACTCATCATCTTAAAATGAATTACGTCCCTGTTCATTGACAACACGGTTGATGTGGAAGACGTCCAAAAGAAAAGTTTGACTCGGACTAATAAGAACTTAAGAAAGCAGTGTATTGTTTGGTTCAGAATTCAAATATTAATCAATTCAACAAAACTCTGTTCTACTTTAGAGAATAATTTGACCTTTCTGAAAAGTGTGTCTTCTCAGGTGTGACTACATCTAATCTCTCTGGCTGAGGACTACAGAGAGGTTACACACTGGTCCACAGGTAGAGGTAAATTGGATGTGTCACAGCTCAAGAGATTCCAGATGGCATGTTGCTCCCCTTGAGACCCTCTTCATCTTGTCGTCTCCACTGTGATCACAATCACTGGTGGGAGCTGTTATCTGCCACATACAGCTTCTTAGCACATCCACCATATGTCTCGCTCCCAACCTTTTCTCATGCTCACAGGACAGGAAGGCAGATAGTAAGACGGGTGGAGGACAATCTTGGAAACGGTCTAGATTGCCTTGCTCCTCAGTCACATGTCTCCTGTGAAAGGATCAAGCAGTCGATCTCAAGAAACAGAATCACTTTAACTCAGTAAGAGTCACAAAACCTTGTCTCTTTAAGGGAGTTTTTAAATAACCGAAGCCGTAGCAGAACGGAGAACTAACACAACACATGCATGACATTAGATCCTGTTAACAATAGTAAACACCAAAAGTGAAGCACAGTGAGGAGGAAGTTGAGGTGGTGGAAGGAGTACACGTTTACAGATTGACATACAGCTTCAGAACTGCAAATAATATTGCTCTGTTTTTCCCAGATCTTGAGAGTTTAATCTGCCTAGTGTACTTATAGACTTCCTGGCCAATCACTGTGCCAAGTTGACTTGATTGTCAGATGATCTATTTTGGAAGGTTGCAAAAAATTGTCTGAAGCGACCCCTCGCAATAAATACAATCTAGAATTATTAGAAAATCAGACGCACACTTTCTTTCTGGCATAATTTCATAGTGTCATAAGGTTTAGTCGACTTACTCAACACTCTATCTAATGCAGCAGTGTTTTGATTGATGAAGCAAAGTGATTTATTCACATGTGAACTCCCATTTGACTTCCTGCCTGAGCTAGTTGATACAGTAAATGTATGCTTAACTGTCAGCACCTCAATCGTAACTGTAGCCAGGACTGAGTAAGTGCTACTCCCTTCCTGCTTGCGCCTGCCATTTCAGGCCTGTTGCCCAGGGCCAGGCAGGGTATGATTTAGATGATATTTGTCCTCTTAGCTAATTGATTTAAGCCGGGCCTCCTTCCCCCATTGTCAGCCTGGCAGGGTCTCCCACTGGCCCTGTAAACTGTATTAGCAAAAGGACAGATAGATTGGCAACGGTGCACTCGATATACGAGACCCCCTTCCACCGGCCCATTTCGCCTCTTGCCAGAGCAGCAGTGCCCCAGAAAGTAAATAGACTTTGGCTTGAATGTGATTAGGCAGCAGTTTACTTGGTTAGACCATATGAGGAACAACAGATCCCACTGAACAGCGATGCTCCACAGATAACCCTCATCCAATTAGATTGGCACAACACAGTCCATTTACCCATTACCCTGCAAAAACCCCTGAAAAATAGATGACTCGACAAAATGTTAGGACAAGCCATCAAACAATTGCCTTTTCACAATAAAGTTCTTCTTCCTCTTCTCACGTACTCTCTATATCAACGTTTATAATGGCTTCTGTGTGGATTCATGCTTGGCATTTTATCATAGAAAGAGCAAGGCATGAGCTCTCAAGCTATAAAACCAGCACACAGCATCACAGACGAGATGTGTTACATTATTAAAGTTGATAGTGTTGTAGATGTTGTCCCTCCAGTTGCCCTTGCACTTATTGCTGCTGTTCTGCGGTTGTCATTGCAGATAATGATCATTGAATCGTCAACCGTTTAGCAATGTGATGCATCTGTAACGTTTAATATGCTTTTGTAAACGTGTCACACCTGCAGACTTCTCCTTCAAACATGACTCCAGTTTAAACTTTTTACTGATGAACTTATGGACTCTTAAGACACTTCTGGCGATGCCGCTGCAGTTCAAGGTGACATTTTCATTTTATTCAGGACGGTTTGAGAGTAATGGCCCTCTGTGGGCTCATTGGAGAAATACTTAAGTTGACTAAGAGCCGTGGAATTGACGAGTGCCTTTTTAATGTGATTATGTTTTGGGAGACACTGGTGTAAAAAAGTGCAACCGTTTAAAATTCACTGTAAACCCAATCTATAATACACCTAAGTGTAAATGACCGACAGTGTTTTTTTTGCCCTGAGTTTGCCCTACCAGGAGTTCAATCAAAATGATTTCTATTGTTCAGCACATAATCACACATTGCTTGCTGTCTCATCATATCAGCGTTTTAGTTCATTTTCTTTCACTGTTCTGGATCCAGAGCTCTTCTGGGTTCTGGTGAAAACTGAAAAACTATCACGGCCCTCTGGGAGACAATTTCCCCCCAGAGGACCATGGGGACAGTTCCCATTATATATTGGAAATAAGGCTGGAGGGAATGTGCTCCTCGCTGGTCTAATCACTCCCGTCATAAAGGGTGTAGACTGTGAAGAGCCCAGCTGATGCTGTTGGACCTTGCTCCATATTGTATGTTAAGTCAGCTGTCCTGATGATGTCTATCTTGATTTTTCCATATAGATTATTTATAATAAGTCCAGCTTTTGGATTGGTTAGAGATTCTCAAAGAGACAGACGAGAACATAACAGGGAACCAGCGCTCTGCCACACAGAAATGTGGCCTCTTTTTTTTTTTTTTTTTTACCTTTTCCTAAGGTGAAAATGTTTGCTACCCTCACTAAATAAGGCAAATCACTCACATCTTTTGAACAGGTGTAATGTAGCTTTTGGTCCCAAGGATGTTCTAATATTACGGTACATTAGACTTGTATGTATATGTCATCACTGCTTGCAGCATAAACATTTAAAAGCTGACAGGAGAGATAACTTTCATAAAGGCCTTTGTGTCCAACACTATTGTGGGAGATAAATATTCTCTGTAAACCAACTACCATCTCAGTCAGCGTTGCGAATGATGCAAGGACATGTGCCACGAGGGCTCCTCCGTGTCGTGGATGAGTAGCGTTGGCTCTGCTCGTTTACATTATACTGTTCCCCAAGAAGAAAATTGAATACCACTCCTCCTTGGTGAGATTGGTGCAGTCTCCTCTGACAAACTGCCCTGCTGCATGTGGTGAATCAGCAGTAGGGGCGGCTGAGGAATGGCTTCAGCTGTTAAACATCCAAACACGGCCAAATCCCTTTAGCACCCCAGTGGCTTAGATGTGGCTGTATTTTAACACTTTACTAAGACTCTCGATAAGAAGTCTAATGAGCTGAACTCGTCGACAAAACAATGTCGGTGAAGTAGATCTTAAGACGGAACAGTTGGTTCCGCTTCACTTCTGCTTTACTTTTAATTCTGTTTCTAAGGCACAAGGACGAGTCAGGCATTTTAAAGCTTAATTAGGAAAGTGCTACCTCATATTCATGCACAATAATTTGCAAGAGAGTATTTTAATGGGATGACGAGGATAAAACCAGCAGTTGCGGCATTTACATCTTATAATGAGGTTTAAGTTCACACTGAGAAAAGAAGGCATGTAGGGCCTTCGCGCTGCCAATTTGAACCTCGGCTCTGGTGTTGATCATAAAGAAATGAAGCTGTAAATGGTGAGAGATGATTTGCATCTGCTGCCCGGGATGAAATGAGGAGACAAGGAAAGGTTTTAATTAACTTTTCGTCTAGTGCAGATGGAGGACTGAAGATCAGGATAAATCACAGAGGACAAAAGCAATCTGCCTCTTTATTAGTGCATACACAGGCGCGTTGTGACAAACTGCACGTCAGCTCCTCAATCCCAAATAACAGGCCCGAAAAGACAATCGGGATTCAACTGACAAGCTTGACACTTGCCTTTGTGACATCCAAGAAGCTATTCTCTGCCAAGATTGTTGTATACACTTAGTCTAAAATAAATTAAACATAAGCACTGAGGTCTACAATCCATTTATCAAGTGTCTGTCTCCTCCCCTTCATTTGCATCGCCTCTGAAATGGATGTAATAGCCTATAGGTGCAATCAATATGGGACCATATTCCACATAAAATATGACAATGATGTTCCCCGTAAACATAGTGTATTTCACTCAAGAATTCAATTCAAGAAATATAATATTTAAGAAAACATATTCTGGTATAATGAATACGTCTTAGAGTATAAAGTCATGTGGCTGTCAGCTGTAGGAAGACGCATCACATTCGGTGGAGTGGGTTAATTGCTTTTGTCAGGATGTCATACGGTCGCTATCTTCGATAACATGGCCTTCTAACAGCAGACACATACACGGTACCCACAATAAACAAGCAAGGCAGAGTAATTACACGCCAAGAAGAACGTATGCTAATTTATTTAAACTTTGAGTGGAAAGTCCACTTAGGTATACAGTTAATTTAAATGAACGTCATACATTTAAATGGTATGAGGCGTCAAGGTTGACGTGCTGAAAGAAAAAACTCAAACAAAACACAAAATTACATTTCTCTTCATGAAAATTAAATGTATTGTCACTTTCAGCCCAGATAATTTATTTTGTTGCTCATGGCCCATTCAGTTAATTGTGTTTCCTTATTTCTGAAGCCCATGAGCCTATCTTCATATCTGGAAGTAGGCTGTGATTTTTAAATTTGAACAGGGAACTAAATAATGTCCCTTCATAATTACTCAAACATTTGTGACCTAATTATAATGTCCTTGAAATCTGAATGTCATTATTCATAGCACAAACACACATGAAGAGAAGTGCACAGAGATGCAGCCATTGCCCCTCACTCATGGACTCATTATTACATTATTACAGATGAATACCAAAAGACCCCAAAAAAAAAATGAAAAGAAAAAAAAAAAAATGCCCCCGCCCCCTGCAAAAAAAAAAAAAAAATGAATTACAGTGTTTGCTAGACTGGAACCTTGACCTTCTCTGAGGAACTATTACATTCACAAGGTCCCTGGCCTCACTGCACACTCAGTAAGTTCACGTAGATTGTAACAGTTGATTGCACATAAGTTGCAATATCATACACAGGGAATTGAAGAATATGTCAGCTCACATATGTAGACACACTGTTAAGATTGATGCTGTACTCCTTGGTCACCTGTGCTCACACAAGGCATGGGTCTGCAGCTGTAGGTCCATATATGTCACAATGGCATACGTTTGGACAAGAGGGCCAACTACCCCTGCCCATTTAGTTTATGAACCGTTATAATGGCAAATCAAGATGGTGTTCCTCAACACGGAAACCTCAAATTGCAACGTATCTCAAGAACTGAGAGTACCGAAGGTAGCAACTTCGGCTATAATGTTTGAGTGACCTCCACTGACTAGGCTGCTGTGATTCCAGCCTCGTGATAGCATAATTAAAGTTGACAGCACAGTATTCTGGACCAATCAGCTACTCTCAAATCTTTCCTGATAACAGATTAACTCACGGAGAGAATTCAAGCTTTTAAAGTTTGCATTTAAGGCTTGGTGTGCTGTCTGAAACCCACACAATCTGTCTAATTGAATTCAAGGACTAAGATAACTGCTTCCTGAAGACTTTCTGCCATCTGCCTGGTATTGAACTCGTCTGGCTCTCAGCCTGAAAGTCAAAATATTCCCAAATTTAAATAAGAGTTAACTATCAGGGAGTGGTTGCAAATAATCTAAACCCTTTTTATTATGTATTCAAACAGACGTGTGTTAATACTTGTAATATGTAAAAATAAATAATAAAAGTCTAAAAATAAATTCAAAAACAAAACAAAAAACAGAAGAGAGCAGAACAAACAACAAATTTTCATAAATTTACCCTACCCTAACCCTCAGCCTTGTTCATACCTTGAGGCAACACTGCCTCCTAGTGGGAAGCAGTATCTACTACAGACAGTATTTGATACACTGTTTATGGTTTCTATTGGGGAAAGATACAAAGAGCATGTGACTTTGTTATTTTCCTAGTTCCTTGTGAGCAAAGTAGATTTTCTTTTACAAACGGTCATGCATCATGTGGTGGGAAATGACAGTTGGGGTGAACAGTCATTTCATTTCTAATTGAGGTGAATGTTTATTGTATTCTATTCTCACATAGGCCTATCATATGTCTCGATGAGGTTGATTTAACATCATTACAACTATGATTAGCATTTGGCTTTTTAAAAAAAAAAATGTGTGCTTACTATACTTGCTTACTAACACAATGTGGCTACTAATTAACTTTGATTATGGATGTTATATCTGCTTATTGTTCCTTTTTAACTTTTTAAGTGTTTTGTGCTAGCTGGGCATCCTTGGACTCACTACTCATGCCTACATATTGTTTGTATATATTTGTATACACATGAACGTATGACTTTCCAACATATTAAGAGTCACTGTTATATTATTATTTCTATTAACCTGTTATGTCCAGTCAAGACATTAAACAAATAACATAGGCCTACAGATTAGAATTTAAAAAATAAAAAATAAAAAAAAGCTAACCATTTACTATATTTTGTACATATCTGTGAGTAAACACACAATTTAAAATTTGATTGTGTTTGATTAAGTTGTGTAATGCTGAGTCACAATATCAAGCATGTTCAACTGGTGACATGCGGTTCATCAAATATAATTTTCATGGAAACGTAACCTAAATTATTTCGGCCATCTTTATGATATAAAAGCAAAAATTATTCACTGGAAATAGAAAGAACTTATGTCCAAATTCTATGCAACCGTTTTACTGTGGTAAGGATGTTCTGAAGCAGGAAATTGTTCATTTTCACTTAACAAAAAATAAAAAATAAAATGTAATTTAAACTACTGCCCCGTTTAATGATCCACTGTTGTAAACGTTGCTTTTATTTTCTTACCCTCGGATAAACCGAGGACGCGCTGTATGCTGGGATTCTGCGGGAACGGGGAGGTTGCAGAACGCCATCTTTAAACCCCACAAGAGTCCAGCTACAGTTGTACACCGGGATGAAAAACACTATCCCTACAGAAGGATATAAGTTCAGATCGCGGAGATGATGTGATTGTTCCCCGGTCCAGTAAACAATAAGGAACTGTCCGATGGGGCTGTGAGGAGACGGCCACGGGACACCGCGAGAGCCTTAAACTGTTGTTATCACAGGCAGACAACAACAATAGACGGAAAGACAACAACAACGGACTAGCTCGCTAACTCGCTCGCTAGCATCTTGCCAAGCGCAGCGCTGTTTTCATATCCTAGCTGACGTTAGCTACTTCATCAGCAAACCTGACTGGTTGCGCTGAAATTTGACCGGACGCTGTTTACAGCGGACACTGGGGGGGTATCCAGCACATCTACAAGGGGGCAGCACGCCGTTTATTTGCCACATTTTAACCAATTTTGTACAGAAAATTGTGTTGTGGCTTTAGCTAACGTTAGCTAAAAGCTAAGTCCCGACTTCTACCCTTCCCCAGCGGCCCAGCCGGAGATGCGTGGAAGATGTCGGTGTCGGGGCTGAAGGCCGAACTGAAGTTTTTGGAGTCCATTTTTGATCCAAACCACGAACGCTTCAGGATCATTGACTGGAAGCCTGACGAGCTGAGTTGCCAGTTTAATGTAACTGGGGAAAAGCTGTTAATTATCCACTGTAATATAACGGTAAGGGACAGGAACGCCGACGGGATTTATAGCGTACACTTCCCTTGTTGGTCGTTAGCGGGCTAAAGTTAGCTGGTTAACTTGCTAGCCCCAGGTAGCGGGCTACCTCAACAACTGTACAATCTGCCGCTATGCGGGGCAGGTTTTGCGTAGTTTCAGAAGTGTCAATGGGAGCTACGCAGTTTCGATAGCGGGCTCGTTGGTCTGACAACCCAACACTAAACAGAATTGCTAATCAACAATAGCTGTTAGCTAACGCTGCACTCTGAATGCTAATGTCGCGAACAGCATTTTTTACGCTATTTACTGATTCTATGTTTAGCCCTGCGACAGACAAGTGTGTATGTAGGTCAAATATATGTATGTGACGTTGTCGTTTTTTTTTTTACTGTTCCCACTGTATTTAGGAATCGTATCCATCTACGCCGCCAATATGGTTTGTGGACTCTGACGACCCGAGCTTGGCGCAAGTTTTGGAGAGGTTGGAAGATGTGAGAAAAGGCAGCACCCTGGTAGTTACCCCCAAACTCTTGTTTTTTCCACTGCCACTGAGGGAAAATGTGACTATTATGCGCATGTTACGAGGAGCTGCCGCTGACAGTCGTAGTATTCACAGTGAATGTTAACTTTTTAAAACCTCCATCCCAAATATTTCCTGAACAAACATACAAGCTGTGGTGTGAACACTTACCACAAGACATGTGTTCATGTGATACAGGCAGCTGGCTTCCAGTTAACAGTAATGGACATTCATACGCAGATGATTTATTTCCCAGCTGATTTAACGTGCTTAACGTGTATAGAGATAGTTCGTCACATAGTCCTGTATGTCCGAGATGTATGGCTCATCTTTATTTGACTGCATTCTTGGCTGCCTCTCAGCAGGAGCATCTTTGCATTATTGTGACAGGATGCTAGTCTTCATCAGAAGGAGGGAGATAATTGTGGTGGTAAATAATGTTTTGGATTTTGATGAGTTGAGACAGAGCTACTATTTAGATGTGATTAGCACCTAATTCATTTAGTACTGGATGTGTATGTTTTGTTTTAGACTATAGTTCATACATTCTGTGTCCTTAAACAATTTTGCATTAGTCTTGCAACATATTTAAGTAGAGTGTGCAATGAAGGAGGTTACGTTTTTGCCATTTTAGTTTTATATTCACAAGATGCAGACAAGTAGGAGCTAATTTCTAATTTCTTACACTCTCTCAAGCACAAACAAAGAGCTTGCATGTGCTGCATGTGTGTATGTGTCTTCATACTTAAGAAATGGGTTGAACATGTATAACTGACAAGGCAGGTTTTCAACAGACCAAATTACTGTGACATTAGATCATTGGGACAACCTTTGAGGTCAAAATGTCTGTGACAAGCAGATTCTCATGTAATCCTATGTGTGTGGTAACATCCTGAGCTTAGTTAGCCTACTTATTCATGCTGCTCAGTTTGTAGGACACAAAATATGCCTTTTATAGAGTGCTGTCAGTTTTTTCTTTTCTTTTTGGAGAGGTTTTTTTTTTAGTTTGCAGTTTGGTCATTACTCTCTATACAGGTGATTACAAAAATACATTTATAAGAGCAAGATTTTACATTATTCCACATTTGCAGGTTGAAACTGGTTGGCGAATAATGTAATCGTCTTGGGTCTCTTACAATGGCAAATTGCTAGTTTTGCATACAGGATCTTGTGATTTACAAAAAAAAAATTACAACATATTTTATTGATGCCGACTCACATAACATTTATAACCCTCTCGCATGTATCATATAAGATTCATAATAATGATCCAAATTGAGGGTCTAAGGGTAGAATGTGATGTATGCTGTACAGATTTACAGGTTGCTGTTGCATATTTTTATATCAAGAATGGTCAAATCAATCAATCAATCAATCAATAGTGAAGCCCCTTCAAGCAAATTTCGATTTCTGACATCGAGCTATATAAATGAACAAAAACTTGATCATTGCTGTTTTGTTATGCCTGAGCTAGTGTTGCTGTGTAGCTGTTTTTGCAATATTGAATGGGTTATCTAACTGTTTCTTTGTGGTTATCTTTCTTAGCTTTTGCAGCAGTTGAAGAAACTCATTTGTGATCTTTGTCGGTTGTACAACCTTCCTCAACATCCAGATGTGGAGATGCTGGACCAGCCCCTGCCTGCAGGCCCTGTGGCACAAGACCGAAAGGCAAGACTGCCTAGTTCACTCTTGCAAAATACCTCCCAATGGCATGGCCTGGACTTGGCCAGTATATTCTAAACCATTTTTGCTCAATAATGAAGTGGCCTTGATGGGCTCTTGGGGGGCCTTGGTGATTTGTCTGAAGTTAATCTCATAGCTGAGCAATAGAGACTTTCTGTAGTTATGGACAGTAAAGGGTGGTCTGATGAAAAATTAAAACACTGATCGGCTCAGTGAGACTCTTTCAGATGATTTTATTCAGCTTGACTCAATGCTTTGTGTGTGTTGTGTGCATGTGTGTGTTTATAGCACGGTACAGAGGAGGTCACATCAGAAGAAGAAGAGGAGGAGGAGATGGGAGAGGTAAGTTATTATCTTTTGTCTACACAGTTACACATCATTTGAAAGTGTAATGTTTACACTGTTGGTTTTGCATGCTTGTATGTTATGTTGTTTGGGAAAGCATACCATTTAAAAAAGATGCCCATGTTTAAAATGGTATGTCTGTCCATATCCAACCCTGATTCATACGAGTGGTTATTTAAGGTTGATGTGATTATGATCTAGTCATCGCAGATATTAACAAGCTAAAGTTAATGTTGTTGTCTTTGTTACCATGTTATTCTAGTAAACAAGAATGGTTTATCTCATCTTTTGACTTGGTGCTGACTTTGATCCCTGAGCTTTTTTTTTTTTTAAATATTGCATATGTTGCTTGAGAACCAGAAAGTACTTAAAATGTCTAACATCTTAAATATGAACTAACAGGACATAGAGGATCTGGACCACTATGAAATGAAAGAGGAGGAGCCTGTGGATGGGAAGAAATCCGAGGATGATGGCATCGAGAAGGAGAATCTGGCCATCTTGGAGAAGATCCGAAAGAACCAGAGGCAGGACCACTTGAATGTGAGTCTTACCATTACACTTAATGTGTATATATTTTGGGGTGATAAGGGGCTTATGGTTGATGACATACTTTTAAATTAAAGCCCGTCTGTGAAACCAATTTAATACACTTTCTTAAATATTTTCAAAAAAATATTTTAAGGATCAAACATTCTCTCAAGGAGTGTACAGATATCATTATTGATTTATGTCTACTGGAATCCAGTTCCTTTGATGTTGGCCCAAGTTAATTACAGATGCCAGTTGTACCCACACAGTGAATTGCAATGCACAGTGTTCTTTGTCTTTCTGGTTACACTTGTTGTTTGAATTTTGCAGGGAGCTGTGTCTGGTTCAGTGCAAGCCTCTGACCGCCTGATGAAGGAGCTTAGAGAGATCTACAGGTCTCAGAGTTACAAGACAGGTATGCACTCTGCACAATGGTTTGCTCTATTTGTGCAGATCTGAGTGAAAAGAGCACTTGCAAATAACTTAGCCCCGTAAACTAGCATATATAAACCCACAGGTCCCACACCCATCCCATCAATTCTATCCACGTGATGTGATTGACGAGTATTGGTGACCATCAAGCACTGTAATACAAGTGCCATGTTTTCATGATCAGAGGTGAACATTTTAGGGGGGAGTTTAACTGCAGAATTCAAAAATTGCCTCACCCTTTATGACTTGTCCGTATGCAGTCAGGTCCACAGTCACATGGGTGTGGTGGCAATACTGCATGTTACGACACCCCTTACTCTTACTTGCAACTATCTCTATGTGCTTTAATAAAGCCTATAAGCACATTATCACGCTTCCACAGCACAGCTTAACCAAAAAAAAATATGTCAGGCCTTGAAAAATAAAGAGCCACATTTTTGAAAATATGGCCTGAGACCTTTTTTGAAGTGTTATACATATTATTTCTTTTATACATTCTTCACCTTTTGAAATAGGCTTCAATTATTGGAGTTCATGCTTTTCCTCACTGCATTTACTTTTTGTTACGTTTTGAATCCTTAGAGTTGTTACTAGACCTTGCAATCGGACACATCCGAGAACTCATCTAATCAATTTCTATTGCAGGCATCTATTCAGTCGAGCTTGTTAACGACAGCCTATATGAATGGCACGTCAAGCTAAGGACGTAAGTAACTGTGAGCCCTTGTGTTACATATTATTTTTCTTTATGTCAGCCTAAACACGGACTGATTGCATCATTTAATGACCAACAGGGTGGATCCAGATAGCCCCTTACACAGTGATTTACAAGTCCTCAAGGAAAAGGAAGGAATGGATTACATTTTATTAAACTTCTCCTATAAAGTGAGTAAAAGTGACTTCTCTTAAAAAAAAAGAAAAAAAGAAATACCATTTTGGATTCTTTTGAAGTTGCAAAATTGAGCGTTTTTGCTGGTCTTGCTTTACAGGATAATTTCCCCTTTGATCCACCATTTGTCCGGGTGGTTTCACCTGTGCTTTCTGGAGGGTAAGTTCATTTAGCTGTTACAATTTTCCACAGTTTATTCCATCTTCGCTGACGGTGGTCTCTGATCATTCTTTTTCTCTCATTGCTTCAGTTATGTTCTCGGAGGAGGTGCCCTGTGCATGGAACTTCTCACCAAACAGGTATGCAAGTGCATTTTTTTTAACGTCATAAGTTAATGTGAATTTTCACTTCATAATATTAAACATTGGATTATATTTGCGTGACTTTAACTTAAATGATTGAAACCATCACTTATTGACATTGGATTTCCTGATTGCAGGGTTGGAGCAGTGCCTATTCTATTGAGTCTGTCATCATGCAGATCAATGCCACTTTAGTCAAAGGAAAAGCCAGAGTGCAGTTTGGAGCCAACAAAGTAAGTGAGGAAGCAGGTTTCTTTTCAAGTCAGGAAATGTCCTGTGATGATGTTGAGCTCACATAATGAACATGATGATGGTGCTTTGACAGAGGCCTGGATCCCTGGCTCTTATCTGTGGCCTGTTGTGCTGTGTGAGAATGATCTGTTTAGGGCTGCAACCATTAGTCTGCGTAATCGATGACGGTGACACTGGAAATATGTCATCAATATTCTACATCAATGCATGTTTCTATTTCTTTTTATCTTTTGGCTTTGTAGTTAAACACACTCATAAAGCCATACCACCGTCAACACACCGGAAAAAGTCAGATTACCGACACACTCTCTCCCTCCCATGCAAACTTTTGCCCGGTGACTGCTAGCAAAGTTCTTTGCTGTTGTTTTGGCCCCAATAGAAGCTTGGCTCTGACTTTTGCCAGTTTAGCAGTCACCACCAAAAAGCCCACAGACTTGGCCTGTGTGTTATGAGCAGGTGAGCAGGGACTGCTCCGAGCGCTATGGCATGAGCAGAGATCAGGTTGCCATTTATCTGCATGTATTCCCTAGGACCCGTCCTGCAGTGACACAGAGCTGGTGTTATGACGATTTATGCTGCATTGTCAAATACTGCTAGAATCTATTGAATGTGACTAACAGGGCTAAGTAAAGCTTAAGAATATGTTGAGCTTTGAGAAAATAGGGAGAATATGATTAACACAATGATATTGCCTCCAGTTTGTCAAGATAACATTTTCCTAGTCATATGTTCTCTTGGGTCCTATAAGATGCTCAGATGCATCATTGCAAAGGCTTTCATCCTTTGCAATGACGTATGTGCATATGGGAAACTTTAATCTTGAGCCCCTATATCACTTCAATGTAAGGGTTGCTTTGATGAGCTGACTACTGATTGCCTCTTACAACATATTTTTTTACTTGGAGAACCACAGGCAAATGGGTCGTACCTTTTTAGGCTCTTCATGTTGTAATGCATAATGTTAGCATTATAATAAACAAGTGACGTTATTTTTTTAAGAGCGCACTCTGTATTTTTGTCAACCATTAAATTGTCACCTAATGGTTAACTCAAGGCATACATGAGTGAGGTGTCTGTGGTGTTTCAGGTGAAAAATACTTGTTAGAGTTTTGCTCTTACATTAGTCTAATTAGTCGAAGTTAGACTGTTGTAATAAAAACAGACTTAAAAAATGGCCAACTAGGCCTACCTCAGATATTCAAGACCTAGGTAGCATTGTGCAGTGGATATATTTAGACTATTACTTTGATCCAAGTCCTAATCAAAGTCAATCTTTGTGTGGAGCTATTAATATTGCTATACTCTTGATTGATTGACCCATAGCTGAACCCCGATCCCTGCTGCTACTTCGTCAAGCTGGCAGAGCCACCATGAAGCCCACACTGTTAATATTAATAATATAATACTGTAATATAATAATATAGTATTAACTGTCATAAATATCATTGAATTTTGGGGAAAAACAAAGCAATTTCAGAGAGAAGCACACAGAAGTGTCTACAATATGTGTTTGAAGGATGTCTGCAGGATGTCACACTGACTCAGCAGCAAAATCAGGTAAAAAAAGTCAAAGATAGAAGCTAAAGCCAAACGTGACAGATCAAAGTGTAAAAGGGAACCACCACATCACAAGTGCTTGTTCTTGCCACAGGCTCTGATTGTTATTATGGAAAGGACACGACAGAGATAGACCTCTTTGTTAAATTGTAAAATCCTTTTTATTTAACCAGAATCAGTTTTAGTACTCTCAGCAAACACACCAGACACCATTGACAAAAACACTAATTTTACCATGTCATAAAACGCACATCAATTAAAGTAGACAGAAACAAAATAAAACTCAACAAACCCATCTTTCTACTGTTGAAACAATCACCACCCCTTTTGTCTATTTAAACACTTTATTCCCCTGGTTGGATGTAAAAATATTCTGGCTCTATCTGCTTCTCTGACGTCTGACCTCCCCCTCGCTCCTCCTGATACACTGATGATTTCACTTTTTAACAAAGAGTTCTATGTCTGTAGGGATCCTTAAGCTTAGTCACTGATTCAATCATTAAAAGCAGAAGCAGCATGTGTATACATTGAGTATACCTTCAGTAGCTAGCGTAGCATAGTGCTGATGCGCTGTACTCTGCTAAAGTTAGCTCCACAGATTATTTTGGTAGAAAGTTAACGTAATGTTTTTGAAAGGTGTATAGTGTATCTCCTTCCGACGTCTTCGGGTAACGAGTTCCACTTTTATACGTACGCCAATCATGTAACCACGACTAGCTGGGGATCCAGAAAAAAAAACACTGAGCACACCCCGATAATTTGTCAGACCTGCTGGGGCGAGACTTGGCACAACATGTCAGTTCTGTGCAGTTGTGTGTGAAACTACAGGTGCAGATCCAGGTCTTGTGTGACTGGTGGCCAGTGTGCATGAAAGCTTGAAAAGGGGTTTAGTGGTGTTCTTGAATTTGGAGAAGTGAGATTTTTTTTTTTTTTGCTTGTAGAAAACCGTGATCATTGCTGTTTCATGATCTGTACATTCTGTTCTTCACAATCCTGGTGCACACTTGAAGGTTCATTTCATTTTCCTCTTTTAATGCAGAACCAGTACAATCTTGCCCGAGCACAGCAGTCCTACAAGTCCTTGGTTCAGATCCACGAAAAAAACGGTGAGTGTTTTTGTCTCCAGTTTCATAAGGAGTGTACTGACCTTGTTTACAGAAACCAAATCCCTCTCATGCATCTAAACTAAGGGAAATTATTGCTTGCACTGCTGTGTATGTACCAAATCTGGACAACCTTGACATATAGTCCAGTTAATTCAGTGATTGTTTAAAATAGCTAGCAGGAAATAAATAGCAGCAATACACATACAATGCGTAGTACAACACACTTGTGAGTCAACAGCAATAACAATAACCATGTCACTTTGGCTGCACAGTCACTCAGACTCTGACTTAATTTTTGGGATCTTATTGGAGCCTACGTGAGCCAAAAAGCAAAAAGACACCAGATGGCATCACATTATTGATACATGATTCTTGACTATAGATTTAAAAGAATAATAAACGAAACAAAAACGATGATAAATAAAAGTAAATTAACTTAATTATTCAGAAGTTTTGCCTTAAGCTAGAATTTGGAGTGTGAGAAAAGAAGCAGTTCTGGCAGCAAGACAAATTAGACTGTAGACTATATTATCTGAGTATTTTAAACATTCCTGCTAATATGAACTAAACAGCATAATGAGAGATCACAAGTTTAACAACTGGTGTTATTTAGTGTTGGTGGTATATAAATGCCCAATTGATTATATCCAATAGGCTTCTATTAAGCAATTTACTATACATCTCTAATTAACTGATGTAAAAGGTGTAGGTTGTTATGCAGTTTGTAATAGTGTATAGGTTGCCAGGTTACACTCAATCTATTATGTAAATGTCCTAAATAATGGTCTTAATAACTATAACATTTATTTATACAACTTGCTGTTGACCAAATGCTGTGACTTGGCTGTTCGAAAGCGGAGTATCAATAAAATCGCATCCAGAAAATATGCAGTTTAATATAAGATTGACAATCAACAAGATAAGAATCAACATTTACATTTAAAATTAATTTCATTGGAGATATGGCCCTGTTAAATCTGTCAAAAAGACCATTAATGCAATTTATTTTTTGTTGTCCTTGACCTCTGTGAAAACGCCAGGCTGTATTTTAAAAACACAAGTGCTTGGTGAAAATATGTAAAATACCTTTGCTCTGTCAGGCTACATTGAGCTATATTTAATTGCAGAAGGATATTAAAGTTAAGAGCTGAAGGTATGACTAATTGTTTTTAAAAATTCAGAACCATATGTGCCCTGGGCCTAACTACTGAACACTCTGTACCAAGTGTTTTGGTTCTTTAATGAAACCAGACATGGTTGGAAATGCAGGTACAAGCTAATGAGGCAGAAAAAGCATCTACATGTTACTCTGATACTATTGCTGGTGGAGCCCGAGGACTCTTGCACAAAACCTAGATAGCGGATTAAGCTGGGTTTCCCACTCATCCTGGCTGAAGTTAGCCGTGATCCGGTTGCATGAAAGCATGCCACATATTTTATGGTCACCATGGAGATTTACCCTGTATCTTATACCGTATCTCAGTCACTTCGTTCGGAATTGAATGTGTTCATTACAATTATTCCACTGCTCATTACATCCAGTGAAGTTGGCCTACTGTTATTATTTATTTAAAATAATGGTCACAGTGTGATCATTATTTTAACTTTACTCAGCCTATATTCATACCTTTTTATTAAATTCCACATGTGAACGTTGTTATAATTATGTTCACAAAGCTGTTCACAAATGCAGCAAAGGGTTTAAATAGCAAATAACCACAAACTGTGTCCCACCCTCACTCCCTCTAATTGATTATGTTTGACATGGATTGATATAGCGCTGGGAGCACTATTGAAATGCCTCTTATGTACCTCCTCAGCCGGCTTACCAGCCAAAGTTGTTGTTTCATATAATTGAGCGCCAGATTAAAGCTGTAAAGTAACGAGATAATGTCATCTGGTTAATTAAGCCACAGTACATTACAATGGTGGTCGCATTTTCTTTCTTTTTCCTTTCCTCATACACCTTCACCAAAAGTTTGTGAGAAGTACGCCACATACGTCGTCGTCGCCATGGTGAATTTTGGATCTAAATCAGTGATCGATCTTGTGGTCTATTTGAGGAAGCCGTTTACGCGCACTTCACAGGATTAGTTGCAACTGGCTTCACTTAGTCGCAGCTGCTCATGCTGATTTGGCCTTTGTGCAACCAATTATGCCAGACTGATGTTGTTGGAATACATCGAACCTAGCTTTGTCGTTTATCCTGGATGTCTGGATTCTGCTTTTGTGCAATAGCCCTCTGGTGACCGTAGATTATTGTTTACTGTATAGTTATTGTTTGTTGTTGTTTTTTCCCCTTCAGGCTGGTACACACCCCCTAAGGAGGATGGCTAATCAGACTTCTGCCTTTCCTGCACTGGGACCACATGTCTTTGATTTGTTTTTTTCCTTGACCAATTTTTTTTTTTATCCTGCAAAACCATTTTGTTTTCTACATGAGAGTTTGAACTCCGAACCAAATTCCTCATTCGGTGCCCACCCAGAAACTAGCACATACACACACACACACACACACACACACACACACACACTCCCAAATTTACATCCAAGCTCATCTGCTACTCGCAAAGGGTGTCCTCTCCTCAATATTTATCTCTGTGCATCTGTTGTCTGATACAATCTAATTTTTCCATTGCGACATTCATTCCATACTCCAGGAAAACCATGGACTAAATATCAAGCAAACTCACCCTTAGGTTTTGGCGTCGAGCATGCCAAGGTTACGTGCTGGCTGTAAGTTGAAAGGTGCAGCATGGCTTTATCCGCCAGCAGTGGCAGTCTGTTGCTCCAGTCGCCGGACACTGCCTCTCTGGCCCCGGAGTGGATCCATGATATGATGCAGTGGTGGCTGGGAAGGACATTTAAATGCAGGTGGTGGAAGAACCACTACCATTTCTTCTCCACAGACACTCTCTGTAATATTGTGCTCATGTATTATCTTTGCAATGCCAAGATCCCTCCTCTGGAATAATGTGCTTCTGGGGCCTAGCTTGCTTTCAAACCTCTTATCTTTTTAAAGCTTGAAGCCCTACGGTAGGGAGGAAGATAAAGAGACTTTTCGCAGCCTGGGTGGGACGGCCCATAATGAAGAACAGCATCCTGCTGAGCTCCAAAGTTGGAGACCACTGTCATCATCACAACCAGCAACTGGACATCTCCCTGCAGGAGAGAGGTTTGACGTGTTGTAGTTTGGCAACCCAAGAACCATACCCAGGCAAAGCAGGGGTGTGTTTGGTTTGGATCACACTGTAATGTAGTTGATTTTAACTTCACGTGTAAACATGTAAATTTGTATTTCTGCAAAAGGATTTAATTGTTTATAATGTAACCTTGTCTGGGTCTTTGACTGGGCAAAGACTGTATTACTATATACCCTTGACTATTAACAGCAGGGGCACTTCAACTTCTCAAGACCCATTTAGAATAAGAAAAAGTTGCTTCATGGATACTCTTGCAGAAGGAAACAAAAGTACACCGTGATCATATGTGAGCTTAATGACTACTGCGGTTTTGTTGTTTTTTGTTCTTTTTTTTTTTTTTTTTTAAATATTGCTTTTGTAATCCTCATGTTATTGGCAACATCGACAGTACCATTCCCCTCATTTGATGGCACCTCTTAACTACAATGGCTGTAACAATAATTGCATCGACACAGCTGTTTCTGGCATTCCAGAGGTTTGGCTATTCATATCTGATCACGCGAACCGGATGAACCTCAGTGAAGACAAAGTTTTGTGGAGGTTTTTTGTGCTGAGGAGAATTAGTCTTAACGGCGTAGTCCACCTGCTTAGTTCTTGTAGCTGGTTCACATCCTGAGCACCAATCCTGCAGTCATAACAGTCTGAAAAAAAAAAGTGACCTTTTACCTTCTGACTTTTCCTTGACCTGATGGCTGCTTTTCAAACGCAAGCCAGAGTTTCAAAATTCACAGCAATAGTCTCGACCATATACCCTCTGGCTTCACACCTGGGATGATCGACTGGAGTCCGTTCCACTTCCAGAACATTTGTGTAGGTTTGATAAATATTTGTTGAGATTTGCCACAGGAGGGACCCAGCTCTTCCCGTTACCACCTCTGGTTACTATTCAGAACCACTCTCAGCACTGCTGTACCCCCACAGCGTGCCGGGTCTTTGATGTAATGTGAATAATATGCAGAAAACTGTGTGGAGCATTCCAGTTAATGCAGTTACACGTTTGTTGTGGGTGTTCTATTGTGTGGTTACTTGCATTGTTTTTAAGTATATTGTCCTGAAAAACCAGCATAGAAAGCTTAGTTATGCTAATTCATACAGTCATTCCTCGTTTTTAAGTTGATTTAGGAATTCTTCAGTGATACTAACCTCAGTTGCAGCACCAATATTTTGCAAAAACTGGTAGGGATGGCTACAAAACGTACAGCCTGTTCGCATTCAGCCCATTTGTTTGGACGTGCAGGATGTGTATAACAAGTGTCACCTTCCTTTTTCTGGTTTCACCACGAGCAAAATCTCAAGAGTATGGATCATTGGCATGGTTGTTAGCTGTTGTGATGCCATCGGTGATGTACTTATCACTTCATTCTGGTCACTTTGTCGAGCCCCCTCTCCCCCTGCGTTCTCTGGAGAAGCAAACTCAGGAATACATACCGCACACTCGACTTGGCGAAGGAGAGCTTCAGAATAGCAATGAAGTGCAAGATTTGAATGTGTCAACCTGTTTTTGGGGCCATTTAAAAAAAGAAGAAAAAAAGCAAAAAAGAATGACGCATCTGTTTTACCAATAGGCATCGCAGTGTGTTTTGCCGTGGAATTGCACACACTTATTCTGAATAGTATTACAGTTGAATCATTATTAAGCGAGCTTCTGGAATTGGATGTGGAGCAGGGATTCGTTCCCACCCTCGGATTAACGTGCGCCTGGTGGAGTTCAGAGCACGTCTACCCTGTCTCTTTGATATTGCTGTATTTTGCATGTCAATATTATCAATGGGTGTTTTTCCCCCCAAGCTACTGAAGGAAGAGTGGTCGGGTAGGGTGGTTTAAAAGAGATTAGATGTATCCGTTTTTCATTAATTGTTTACTTGTGGTTTCCTACATCGGCACACAGGATCATTTCTCCCTGTGTGCTGCTTATTTAACCAGGTCAGATCCTATGAGAGACGCATGGACTTACAAGACATCCTACCTGCTTGGATCACCTTTAAAGATGCCAGGATTCCCAATAAAAGTAGCAGTTCAGATATTGTGTGCCATCAGAACAATTAACCCACACCTTTTAACCCGACCTTTGGAATAGTGGTGCACTCAAAGACTGTTGTGCATTGAATAATGGCTTCTCTCACACCAACTCCTGTTGTCAGACTTAACGAAAAACCTTTACTGCTTTGGCGAGTGACATATTGGTCTGAGGTCTGAATGGGCCTGATCCTGGGTTCTTTACCTTGCTTCATTAACTGCAGTGGCCAGGTTATAAAGTTATGCACTGTTAGCATGCTTTGGTTTGGTTTCATTTTTTTTTCCATTGCAAGGGTGATTTTGACCATGTAAAGTAATTTGTAAACTTGCATCAAGTTTATAAATAAAGAATTTTATGAAATATCTCTTAATTCTGTTCTAATGAAAGGAGTATCGATAGGAAATGTCAATGTTTTTCCAGGTCAAGTATCACCTGTGAATGGGAGCAATCAAAAGCATTGAGCTAACTGATTTTGGCACTAAAACTAATAGAGGTCGAGCTGGATCTTAATCTTACGTTACCCACTAATGCATTTCTTGTATTTTCCAGTAGATGGCGTTCTTTGCCAAAATATTCAAGTGTCAGATTGTATGCAGAGCTGCTGTCAAAGTCCAGGGAGACAACCACTGTTGTCCATGTTTTTGCCCCGAGTTTAGTGGAGGCAGTGCCCCTCTGACATCCATCACTGTAGTTCTTGTTACTTAAACTGTTTTTTAAAGGTCTCTATTTGCACAAAGTGTACAAGCTATTAACTAGCTGTTTAAAACCCAAACATTACAACTCAGCTATGATGATTTAATTCAATGCACTACGATGACCACATAACAAAGCAGGTGTTATTCACTTTCCAGTGTGATTCCATCAACATTACCACACATCCACAGTACAGACAATGGCAAATATAAATAACATGATTAAACTTTCTGACAAAAAGGCAAAAGTTGAAACCCAGACGGCAGCGGATGAGGTTAATAGTGTGCTGCAAGTGGGTAAAAATCTGATTTTGAACCAGTTTGTTTTGGTGGTGCATCATTGAGGGGTTGCTGGGTGAGTTGGATGAACAGATTTCCTTTTTTCATGTCTCACTACTTACTGTGTGTGTGTGTGTGTGTGTGTGTGTGTGTGTGTGTGTGTGTGTGTGTGTGTGTGTGTGTGTGTGTGTGTGTGTGTGTGTGTGTGTGTGTGTGTGTGTGTGTGTGTGTGTGTGTGTGTGTGTGTGTGTGTGTGTGTGTGTGTGTGTGTGTGTGTGTGTGTGTGTGTGTGTGAGAAATCACCACTAGATGGCATTGGAGCACTCTTGTAACTCCTTGCTATTGTTATTTTAGTCTGGTAGGCTCTTGTTCTGAACTCCTGTCCTTGTAACATCATTCAGCAGTTGGTGCTCCATTATTACCCTCATTTCTGCTTTCGTCATCTCTGTAGCTCATTTCCTTCAAGGTCGAATGAATGAAGGTCATGTGATAGGACGAGGTCTGAAATGGGCAGCTCGTGTTCTCCCTCAGTGCGTTTGAGTCAGATATCTTCTTGGTGGGTCTGGGAACATCGGCCCCCTAATGAGAAGCCGGAGGGCCACAGTAGATAACGGGGTGACCTATTGAGTCCGTGGTCGATCATGTTGTTTCTGCCTGGATAGTTATGGATATTAGAAATCAATCCAGGGTCTACTTTTTGAAACTATCACGAACCTTATTCAAATAAAAGGGCAGACTTGAGTAAGGAGGAGGAGGGAGAAGTGGAACTCTGCAGTTCACCAACGAAAGGCTAATTGCCTATTATTGCAGCCCTTTTTTTGTTTGTTGGTTCATGTGTGGGTTTGGCTAGCTGGCCTCTTGGCTAGAGAGGAGCACGCCTCATTATCTGGATTCAGCCAATCTGTTTGTCCAGCCTGTCGCCCGCCTCAGACATATCGCCGCGGAGGAAGCCGTCGAGGCTCTGGGCTCCAGGAGGAAAAAGAGGCTGTGCATCTCTGTGATTAACTTGCCGGTGCTCACACTGAGACAGCAAGAAAAAGCTGACTTCTCCTCCTTCACCCCGTGGCCACGGCACAGTACACGGTGGGCCGCGTTCAGAATCAGCCCGAGTTGATTGATAGCCCGCGGCTTAACGGCTGCATCCATCAGAGACCGACTCTCACTGCTTTTCCTTCCAAAGCAAAACGTACTCAAGTGTGAACCCAGATTCCCACCGAATGAATCAGAAACCTTCCAGAGTTTGAGCCTCTTGCCTTATATCATCCTTGTCTCACCGACCAGTCAGGTCAGATAATATAGTACAGATAAATTAGATCATTTGTGACTGGCATTAGTGGCTTTGAATTTGCTGCACCACTATTAGCTTAGCTTAGCATACTGACGACTCAACTGGCTTTCACCAAATGTAACATAATCCACCTGACATCATCTCTAACTTCAACACATAGCTTGTTTATTTCATCCATACAAAAAGTAAAGTGTAAAAAAACAACTATTTGCTGTTTTAAGGGTGTTTTGTGCCTGACTATTTCTTGGTGGGGAGCAGTAACTCCCTGGATTCTGAGACCCCCCTCCAGATTGATTTAATTAAGGTAATCAGTTCCTGCCAACTCCAGTCGGTGTCCCAAAGATGCTTTAAACAGTGCAGCATTACAGAAACAAAACCAGACAGCAGGTGATTCCTGTTATTAATAGACAACTTTTTACAGTGGTCTGTGTGAGCCTCGTTAGAGTAAATTGAGAGAACACAGGCACAGAGCTGCAGTAACGCCGTCTGGCTTCCGAAGGCAGAATGAGTGGCTGAAGGAGGACCGATGCCACCGTGACTCTAAATGACCTGATGTTAGAGCGGAGCATCTGGAGAGCAATAAGACAGGTGTCATCCACACAGACACTGTTACTACACAGCTATACAAGTCTCCACTGCACACACTTTTATTCTCTCACAGAAACAGCGTCTGGCAATTTAGGCCGAAGGTTGCGATATTTTCCTCATGCGGTAAAATTTGTATTCAATGGAATATATCTGTCTGTCTGTATATTTATTTTATGTCCTTAATTGCCACTCTGTCCTTGGAAGGCAATGTCTCATTCCACATCGCCAGTCGGTGACTTGATTTACCTTCAAGGACTTAAAATAAATTGGTGGCTGATGGCAGAGATGGGGCACAGAATTGGAAATTAATCATAAAATCTTTTGAACACACACAGGGAGAGTGCGAGAGAGAAACAAAAACAAACGAATGAATGAAAAGTTGAAGATAGGGATGAACAAAAAGATGAAAACCGTTACAGAGCTCATTTCTCATTCGCCAGTTGTGTGCCACTTTAATAGGGACACTAAGGGAAAGAGTTAGAGAAAATGGAATATCAAGGTGATAGTTTTACTGTGATTTTATTCTATATGTAGAATACGTTTAAAACAGTTCTGATATAAGATATAGAGTGCTGGTGCGTTATGTTATTCCCTCTCAGAGCTTCAGTGCTTTTCACCCGCAGCAACAAAGCTTTACAAAGATAATTCCCCCCGGTCCAGAGAAAGTACCGAGCTTCATAATTCCAGTGGTAAAGGAGAAGACTGCACAATTAAGTCAATGCATTACTGTAATTCCCTTTGGAAGGGAAGCCAGCCTTATTTAATAGTGAGTCACCCAAACATTTTAGGCTCGCAGCCACCACTGAGAGACTGACCTTCACTGGCATTCTTTCATGTCTCCATTAAAAGATTCACTTCAAATGTATTCACAGTTTCGCCTCTTGGGCTGCGGCGGCGACGTCACAGTCAAGAGTGCATACATTACACTAAAAGGCCGGCCTCAAAATCCAATTCTCTCTGGCTCGATGTAAATATTAATGATCCACGAATCTGTATTTGCCTCATATTTTGGAGCTTTCATGGCTCTTCTTATTCAGGATCATTCATTCACTGAGGACGCTTACATCTTCAATCACCCAAGACTCCGGGGGGGGGGGGGATATCATTGACCGCATAAGAATGCAATCATTACTGTGGATCCAGTGAGAAAATGGTTATAACTAAAAAAAAAGTTGAAGATAAAATCCGCTGCGAATGCTCCTTTTTGTTTGGTCTCAAAATGAGCTTTTCTTGTTGAATGTTTCAGAGTTCTCTTCACCTTGAACGTCGCCTGCTTGTCCTCCCTTTTGCTGAAAGGAAGCCAGGGGGGTTCAGTTCAGCGTGACGATACGCATCCCTGCGCAGACTTATACTTCAGAGCAAGCTAAATGGATTTCCATTAGAGGGACTATGACTCATTCCAGATGCTTACTCAATACTGTGTGGGCACTGTTGCAGACAGTTTCCTCCAGACGGAACAAAACGGACAAACAAAACCAAACATTCTCCTATGAGATCGTGTCCAGAGGGGGCTGTCTTATACCTCTGGCGTAACTCGTATGGCAAGGAGGGTTGTGGTTGGTATTGTGGTGTGGAGGCGACAGAACAGACACTGTTTGCATGCGTAAACATGAAAAACACAAGACAAGTGTATAATCTTTTTAATAATCCACATCTGTTTGTGTTGGGGGGGGCAGGTAGTGCATTTTCTGTTCCTCTACCACTACGTATATCTCTTCAGCAGTGTCTGGACTCAGACTAGACCCGCACCAGCCGATCAATAGGAAACGCAATGATCTCAGAGAAATGGACCATCCATCTTGCTGTGATTCCCTTATGCAGCTCCTTGATTGAGGAGAAGAGATAGAACTGAATTATTGTCTGAGCATCGATTTTAAAAGTGTCCAAAGAACCGGCGCTGCCTTCTCAATTCCTGTGGGATCTTAATGAAAATAACACATTTACCAAAGATAAGTAGATCCAAACAGCCTTTTGTGATGTGCTTGGGATTCGAGTCGGTCCACGTCTTTTTAAAAGCTGCAATTTGCTCTGCAGGTCAAAAGACACGCTGGAAGGATAAACTTCTGTTTTTGTTCAACCGTGTCATCGCTCAGTTTGCCTTAAAAATCTCTGCCCCTAAGGTTAGAGTTCCACCACTGTCTACAGGCAATGAGCTCCACCATCCCCTGTGATGAGTGCAGACTACAATATTTAGCACCTAAGGCTAAAAAAAAAAAGTTTATTATTTAGATTATCCTTCTTTATTTGATCTACGATCACATTTCCAAGACTTGTGCATATGCAGTACACGCATTAATACAAAGTCTAGTTAGTTCATTATTTTCATGTTTCATTCTATTACGTTAAGCAGGATAATCTGTTTGTTTGTCCTTTGTTGCTATAGATACCACCACAACCATTATTTTCCTGCACATCTGTACGGTAGCTACCTCTTAAATTATTTTCCTTGTTGCGTGAGTGTCCCTGCAGGGCATAGAACAATTGGTCAAATGTCTTAAGGCAAAGATGATTAAAAAATTACATTTCTAATTTTGAAAGGTATTTAAACTAAAGTTGATGGCTATGGAGAAACAATGAGTGAAGTAACCCTTTGCTGTTGTGTTTGATTGCAGAATGTAACAGTTCCCCATAATAAACCAGTTTAAAAAACTATTTTTTTCCTAAAAATAAATCTTAATACTACCTTATCAAATGTAACCAAAACAATAATGGTTGTAACTGCTGTGTCACAAAATATGGCTCCAGTGTTTTTTTTTTAATGAATATGGAACATAGAATACAGGTTTAATTTCCATTAAGAAAACGATTGATTTTTAGAGTGAATATTAATTTGGAACGATGCTCCAGCTGAAAACCCCCTGGCAAACCGAAGCACAACATCTGAACATTACCGGGGAACGCACTGATGCTCATGAAGCAGAACGAAGCTGGAGAGGTTTTAGCAGAGGTATGTTCAGGCACATCTTCAAATTGGCCATTTGTGTACATACGGGTACCATCTGTGAAATATTCTCAGGTTACTGGGGAAAAAAACTCATTTAATTTCATTTACAGGGTTGTTAGTATCTGGCACTCTGCCCTCTCTCGCCCCCTTGTGTCTCCTGTCTGTCTGTCTGTCTGTCTGTCTGTCTGTCTGTCTGTCTGTCTGTCGGTCTGTCGGTCTGTCGGTCTGTCGGTCTGTCGTGTGGCCCGTCCTTGTTCTGTGTTAACTTGGTGAGTGTGGGCCTGCTGTAGCCACACTTTCAACAGATCTGAATTTCTCACGGCAGACGTTTTGACGTATGATGGCAGGAAACACACAGGTGTAATTGATACCTTTAATTGTGTCTGCATGCCATTTACCCTTCCTGGTCCAGGGTTCCTGTTATTGTGCAGGCTGACTCACTGACATAGTTTATGACGACTGGAACAGGGCCACAGTTAATGTTATTAATTACACCTGTCTGGTTCACGTCAACATGTCTACCGTGGAAAAAGGTCTTTTAGCAGCCAAATAAGAATAATGTCTGTAAGGCAGAGTTTATTAGCTGCTTTATTGAAGTTTTTGAGGAAATAAATAAATAGAGTGCCATTAGATTCTTGGAACTTGCAATAGTCGGTGGTCGTTAACACAAAAATGATGTCTTTGGTAAATTAATCTAATGATAAACTGCAACACAGAAAATGCTTCCAGCGCTGAAGGTCCTGCCCACTTGCATGGAATTAAAAGTCACCGTGGAAACGGCTTAAAGTCATCACGTCCGTCCAGATCGAATTGATCACTATAAGATAGATTATTAAAACCGTTTTATATTGTTTTCTTTATTTCTCACACAGATTACTGACAGCAGTGGATTTATTACACAAATATAAAGCAATGAAACGGACAGCGTCGCATGTTGCAAAATTCTTTCTTTTCCGCTACTGAGGGCCCACTTGGGCCGAGGCTTTGCCTTTTTTTGTTCTGTGTTGACTTTGCTGGGATCTTCGCTCGCTCACCTGGTGAGTGGCATGGAGGGAGCATTTGTCTGCATGTGCTGCTGTCGTGATCAGCAGCGTTTCACTTTGGGTGCCATTACGTGACCAGACATTATCAATCAACTTGACGAGGTGCCTCAACCACAGGTGCTCTCCCCGCACGCATTCATCTTTTCACGGAGAGGAAATTACTTTTCCTTTTCCTGTCATGACTTCAGTGTACATGCAGCAGAATATTCGGGTAGCCAGGTGGAAAGCAGATGCTTTACTGTATGGCAAAGTATCAAGGGAGTAAAGATGGGCAGCGAGACGGTGGCTTTGGCAGGGGACAGCTGTGGCTCAGTGGGTTGAGTGACTCCTTTAACCAGAGGGGTGGTGAAGCTGCTTTTCCCAATTCTCACTTCAACCACTTCCATTTCCTTTACTTTCCTATTTGCAATAATTCAGATTTACACTGCTTAAAATGTCACCGATAATGCGAAAGTATGTTGTTTAGAAACTTTTGATTGGCAGTGCATTTTGTCTCAGCAGCTACTCAATATTTATCCTATCTGTGTGCCGATATCCAGACTACTCTGGATATTGGCACACAGATACCCCTGCAGCACACAGCACATCTTCTGGACGATGATTTCCCTTGATGGCTCCATCAGGTGAAGATGCTGGAGGAAATTGAGAGGGGAAGGAGGAAGGGGAGGAGGAGAAGGGAGAAGGTGGATGCTTAAAGGAGGTACTGGGGGAAGGAGGGTGGAGAAAGGGGAGGTTTGAAGGAGGGATGAAGGGGGATGATGGACCTCCTGGGACTTGGCTAAAATGCTCCCCTCTTCTTAATCTCCTGCTCTATTTTGAGAAGTGGAGAGGGAGGTGAAAGACGTAAGGGAAGCCGGTGACAGATGATCAGACACAAGGGCACTAGCAGGCCTGATGAATGGGACCGCTACATTGGCTAAATGGCCACACCACCATGGAAGAGACAGGGGCCAACAGAAAAGACAAAGGACCCTCCATTACTGGGAGACAATTGCATTAACAAAATGGGCTTTTTGCCATCAAGTAATATTTGACTTGCTATTTGCACAAAATTGCCGTGCATCTTCTGGACTAATGCTAGTGTTTATCATTACCAAGGATATGGAATAGGGTTGGGTGATATTGAAATGTCCCCACTGATGAGTTTGCTTTAAGAAAAACAAAGACAAACTAAGTTATTGTCCAGAAAAAGCTGAAGATGACAAAGATGCAGATATCTTGGGATTGAAGACGCGTATGTTGCAATATCCATAAGTGTCCACACAGTGTCCACAATGAATGGGTGGTAAGCACTATTTTACATAAATAGTGTAAAATATTGAGTTAAAAAATGTGGTCAATCAATTAGTAGTAACTGCCCTCACAGTCTTGCGACCATTGACAGTCCCTTTTTATATTTCACTGCATTTGAAGAATCCCTGATCGCGTCACCGTGATGGGAGTTTTGGTCCGGCTGTGGATCGAGTTAGTGGCAGACTTGTGTATCTTGTTGGAAGGTGAGTCTTTTTTAAGAAGGCAGTGGAGATTTTTCATTTTCCATCTTTAGTCTCGACTTGTTTATTTCGGAATGCCCTTTTGACCCACACGTCTGTTTGTGTCGACAACTCAAACACGGAAATAGAAATTCTGGATCTTCACCCGCAACGTTGTGACAGCGCGCTAGTTGCTGCATGCTAGTTGCTGCATGCTAGTTGCTTTAGCGAAGTTAGACGGGTTAATAAAGCTCAACGGTCCACGATCTAAGTCAAACTGTATTGTCTTATCTGTGGATAAACTTCAACAAATAATTTGGTACTGCCCCACCCGAATATTCATTTTTGTTATTTCTTTAAAGATAATATTTGAGCACCTTAACTGTTTAAGTAAGACGTAATGCAAATGAGCAACTGTTGTGATCAATGTAACTCGATTGCACCATATGATACTTTTCAAAATGAATTAAGAAAAAAAGGTATTTTCTTCTTTGTTTTCCCTTTGTACTTACGAAACATACTGAAACCATGAATTTTGTGTACTTTTACACCCCTAGTGTTGAAAGATGACATTGCCATATTACTCAAGCCTAATATGTAAACAACTTTATGTCTTACATTTGCGAGTGAGAACAAAAATGTCAAAATATTTATTTGAAATCAAGGCTACCTTTCGTTCTGACCCAAATGTCCACATCTTATATTAACAATGTGTATGTTTTTTCATCTCATCGGAGACATATATGAAGTTACAACAGCTCTTCAGTTAGTGATACAGAACTGAGTAAGAAAAACAAATTGTTTCCTCCACACAGAGCTGAAATTCCTGTTGAGAATGGATCTTTGTCTGGCTGTGTGATTGCCAAAACGTAAGAGCCTCTATAATAGCGATAAGGCCGCAGAGCCTCAGCGGCGATAAGTATCTTATCTGCCTGTCGTCTGCCTCCTGAACTCTCAGGATACTTGTTGTATTAGAGAATGTGAGACAGCCGCTGCTACCTACAGACAAAGGACTCTTCTGCACAGCACATTTAGGAAAGAACATCCCTGTCACAGTGTATCAATGAAGTGATTTCATGTAAATCCCTGTCGTCAGAAAGTGGGTGCAGGGCCATTTATTATTGTACTGTTGCGTCACTATTTTCATCATTTTGATTGTTCTGCCATCTATGCTTTCATATTTTCAGGGTGGTGATTCACACCACCGAGACAGAAGCATACATTATGTTGTGTTTTCTGTTGCCAATTACATGGAGGATCTCCAGGCTGTTTCACTTGAGTGTGACATATGTTGACATCACATTGCTTTTCCAACAACCCGGTCGAGGCGTTTCGTTTTCACATACACATGAATTATACCCCCTAAGTAGTCGCCCTTCGGAGGCTTCAGGCTAGATTGGAGATGGGGGCTGGCCCTGATTCCACGCAGCCAAGCCTCATCAATCTCCCAGTTCATTTGGTTCACAAGGGGGGGGGGTCCTCTTTCACCGGTGAGAGCAGTCGATGGACCATCGCTACCCGGATGAGAGCAATTCCATTAAGAGGACCCTCCACCTTGGCCCTAAAAATGAAGGCTTATCAGAGGCCAACAGTGACGACGGGAGTGTTGCATCCATCGTCAACTGCAAGAGGAAGAAATGAACACTGCTGACAACCTCTCCACCGTCTCTCTTCTCCTGTCACCACCGCAGTGAGGCTGATTGGAGATATATGGATGAGATATTTGAGACCGCACTGTTTTAGATTATTCATACAAATAAATGGATGCATAAGCAGACAAGATAAAGATGAGAAGATGAATGGATTGAAAGAAAGGTGGATGCTACTGCTGTAGTACTGTGAGATCTGTTGTTTCTTCATCCCTCTACCTTGGAATTCCCAATTAAGGTAAAGGGGAATTTAAGGTAATTACAACCAATGTAGCTCTGTCAAATTGCAAACACGTGTTCATAATTTGTCAAATATTATTGTCCATTATAGAGGAATGTGCACATTTTATGTTTCTGATATTGTTTGAGAGTTACTGGCTAAAACTGCATTTAAGCAGCTTGAGAGCTCGAGGTCCCACCTGAGGGCCTGACAGTTTACCCTGTCATTGTTGGTATTTAATATGGGCACTTTTGCATTCATACATCTGTGCTGTAAGTTTTATAACAGTATGAGCCGAGTTCATATCGCAGCAACATTTTAAAAGTTACAGATTAAACCAACATGTTAATAGCAAGTCTTTACAATCAACAGGATTTGTAAGCTTTATTATTATTATAATTTATTATAAATATATATCATTATTTTTCAGGAAATGACAGACGGCAACAGAACAATGTAACAATGCATTACGTTTCACATGGAGCACGAAACATGTCATGTCCTGTCAAATTTGATATCCATCAACAGCAACACTGTCACGCATTTCCATCAGCCGAGGATCACATTTGCATGCCACACAATGTAAATCAAAGAGGAATGTACATTTAATTGTTCATTCACCACAGATGTGGTGAATGAACAATTACCTGGCAGTGTCGTGTCATGTCTCAGGGTGGGATTTTATGTACGGCATAGATTATTTATTTTCTAACTGTTATTTTCCCAGCCTGAGGTCTCAGTCTCACCCTGGCGTGCTCGAGAGGCGGCTTTGAGCAGACCTTTAGAGAGCAGCAGTCGTGCACATGAGTGATGCACGTATGGGCTCGGTCACGTCCTTGAATCAATGTTCACGTCCCCGACATGACAGATTTCAAATCATAGGCTGCACCGCCACCTACCACTCATGCTATGGCAGTAATGTCAAATGAATGAACTCCTGAAGGATTTCCTCCGATAAAGTGAAGAAATTGTGTGTGTGTGTCCACTAAAGTTTAATTGGTAAAAAATAAATAATGATGTTTCTATTCCTGCCAAAAACATACCAATATTATCATTTCTTGAGCTGCAGCTTTGACACAGCCCAATACTTTCCTGTTTTCTGAATATCTAATTATAGCTTCGAGAATAGACAGCAATTTTTCCGGTATCCCAAAGAACACCTGCAGGTTTGTTGTTTTAATGGGAATCATGGGAAATGTGTTATTTTGCTGCTTGCCGTCCAAAGTTATGAAAATATTTAGTGATATCATAACAGTGGTGTATCCAGCTATTTTAAATATCACTTGGCACCGCAGGTGGTACCCTTCATGAGTCATTATAATGACGCTTCAGCAGATTTTTGGCGTGTATTGCACTTTTTCATTTGCAACGTAATGGCAACTAAAGCCAAACCGTATTAGCTATTATTAATGTCTTTGTTTTCCGTGGGTTACAGTAAATGTCAAGAGAGCGAGAGAGAGAGAGAGAAAAGTACCGCTAATGCCAATGAGAAACTTTTCACAAGAGGAAACAGCAGATTGAAAAGGTAATGAGGGGAAACAGTTGCAGGCATATTTAAAAAATTGCTACCACGCTGCCAACAGTGATTACACAAGAGGCGATGTTGTCACTCTACGCTACAACGCTGGAACTCGGTCCAACTCACTCAGCAGATGTCCCTCAACTCCTCCACCTGCTTCGATAAGCTCCCTGCTGTGATTGATGCGCACGAGATCCACCCTGTCGGAGGGGAGTGAAGAAATGTTTGATGGATGGGGTCTAAACCCTGAGGATCTTTAATATATCCTGCATTTAATGATCTGTGCACCAGAGATTGTATAATTAGGTGAGTGCTGTCACGGATCTAGCGGGGATAAGCACTTCGTTTGGAGGTCAGACGGTCCACAGGTAGTAAGAGACCCAACTACAGGAACTCATTGGACATGAAACTGTCACACGCAATCATCTAAGCACTCTGTCAGACTTTATGTATTAGTATGTTTCAAGATTAGGGTGACTTTTAGAACCGAAAATCAAACTGGAGGGGCACTTCTTCTGGCCGCATAGGCACTTGAGCCTGGCCAGATGGGGAGTGGCTTATGTTTCATGTTATGTTAAAGGCCAGTAGGATTTGTCGGTGTGTTTGTTTAAAGTTGGCCCCTCCTCCTCGGCTCGACGACACCAGAAGATAGCGGGGCTGCACCTCACAGCGAGAGGGTCCCGGGTTGGATTCCCAGGTTGGGCGCGGGTTCCTTCTGTGTGGTGTGTGCATGTTCTCCCCGTGTAAGCGTGGGTTCTCTCCGGGTTCTCCGGCTTCCTCCCACAGTCCAAAGACATGCAGGATGGGGATAGGTTAATTGATGACTCTAAATTGCCCGTAGGTGTGAATGTGAGAATGAATGTCTGTCTCTATATGTCGGCCCAGCGATGGACTGGTTACCTGTCTTGCCTTTGCCCAATGACAGCTAGGATCAGCTCCAGATAAGGGGTAGACGATGGATGGATAAGTTAATAGCAAGTATTGTGTGTACTTTAACGATGCCCTCTACCTCATGAAACCATTTTTATGCATCACCTTGTTTGCATAAGTGTTATTATGTGAGAGAATATCATGGGTGCGCTCCATTGAACGGGCTTGTTTTTCAACCTCTACAACCTGACTTAGGACATTGTACAACTCGGTCCTTTAATGTATAATTTATATACAATTTATTTCCATTGAATGGAGGATTCATAGTAGATTGGGTAGCTAAGTGTTATGTGTCCTCCTTCTGTCGCCATGGTCTCTCTATTAGTCACAGAAAGGAGAGGAAAGAAGGAGTCCCTCTAATTATCCACCACTCCCTGCAAGTTATGTTAATAGTCGCTTCCGGCTTAAGTAGGCTATCTATATGCAAAGTCTCCTCTGATGAATTTCTTCATTATTTGTTGTTAATGTGGTACTGTAAAGCCATGATGAAGAGAGAAGGCTGTTGGTTCGACACCATATTGCTCTGTGAAAGTGTCATGCACTGACAGTTGACTTGACAGTTTGAACAGAAGAAAAGTGAACCGCAGGGCAACTTTGTACTCTGAGGCAGAATTTCAGGGGTCTTTAATTATGATGGGTAATGACATTTTATCAACCATTAATTATAGAAATGATCCGCATTATTTTAATGTAATTTCTAAAGATAGGATTCCCTGTTATGCTGTGATTCAAGCTATAGAATCAACTGTAATTGTAATTATAATATAATTAGTTGTATACTAAATCCAAGATACATTTTTTATTCAAGTAAAATCTCGTATCAGTATTAAAATATTAAATATTTATAATATCACAAATGTGAAGTGTAATTTGGTGATTATAGAAAACAAATATATAGAGTATGTCATGAATATTCTCAATATTAACATTATAATGACTTTCTACAAATGGGGAGGAAAAAACTTGCAAAGAGTTTGGCATCTGGTTACAAGGGACCTTGGATATTTCTTTGCATTTGCATTTTATCAGGATGATTATCAAAGAATTGAGCCTCGTGGCTCACGGCGTCCTCCAGATTGATTTTGACCCATTTGCCAGTTTCCATCTGAGCTGAGAGATAAAATACGTGATGTAGTCTCAAAAAAATAATTTAAAAGTTCCAAGAAGAAGAAAAAAGACAGATAACAAGAAAAAAAAATGGAGTGTTAGTTCCAACAACTTTTGTTAAAGAATATCCTTTTGAAGTTGTCCACAAAATCTATTAAGGGTTTTGATTGTAGCGTTTTAACCTTTTGCTTGTTGTTTCCTCTTCCTTGAACCCAGCTGCACGTCTCACTTGGAAAACAACTTTCAGCTTCAAACTCTCTAAACTCTAAGACAAACAATTACTGACTTGGTATTCCTCCGAAAGCTCAGTTTTCTTATTCAATGGAAACAATCCACATGTTTAATGTGGACACAGCATCGTCCCTCTACTACTCCCCGACGCTTGTCTTTCACCTTGAGGTCACCCTCTGAGGTCGGTCCATTTCCCCCTGAAACAGGATCTGGATTGTGGTGACCTCAATCAAAGAGAGAACTTGATCCACTGGCCATGCACTCTGTAGCCCACCAGGAGCTGTTTAGGGCCATCAGTGGATGGATGGTATGTGTGTGGGGTGATGGTGGGGGGGGTTCTGAGTGATTATGTAACCAACACAAACACATGAAACACAAGAACACAAAGGAAGTATTAGGCATTTTCTAAATAGCAACTGGCAGATTAATACAATGCATTTTTAAAAAGTAATTTTCCACATTTTTAGGATTGCCTGCTTTTATTGGTCCTATTCTGTGTGCCTGAAGGTCATTTAACACATCATCACACCATCCTGCCATTCAAGTGAAATCATGAAGAGCGCTGACTCTGGACTTATGGTAAAAGGCTTTTTCCTCCCGACAGGATAGGAATGATATGCAGGAAGGTGGTGATTTGTGACACACTTATCTCGTTCCAGGTTCGATTACAGTCGTAATGTTTCCTCTCTCCATTAAGTGTATTTGATTTCCCGCTGAGGGGGGTAGCTGGCAGGGCAGAGATATGACGGCAGCGCTGAGGCCAAGAGGGCAGCTTGAGCAAGCATCACTTCCACTGATGCGCCTGAAAGCGGACAAAAAGTGGCAATGCTTATACAATTAGAGCTGAGACTTTGTCAGACCTCATTTTCAAAAGAGGCTTGAGCCGCAGCCCTTGGAGTATTATTAATTCACTGCCCTGGCCCACTCTGTGGAGATGTAGAAGGATTACACAGCAGGGAACGGCTAAGAGGAGCTTGGAAGTGCCTTTGCTCTGATAACAAGAATGAATGTTTCCATCAGTCACAAGGGAATTATCCTAAAAGTTGAGGTGTGTTTATTATTCTCACCATAACAGTGAAGGTAACTTTAATGATGTAGTCATTTGAACTCAAACCAAGATGTTTTTATAACTTCAAGTATCTAGCATGTATTTTATTGTTTTAAGCAGTATAGTATCAAATACACGATTAATACGTATTTGCATTGTTATTCATTTTCATTTTAAGATTACAAGATTAATCTGCTGACCCCCAAGCGTCATTATGACCATTTCTGTTACCGTAATTCCTGTCAAATAAAAATACATGCAGCGGGTAGTGGATCCCTGTTTTATCTACCTTCCCCAAAGTGAATGGACCATTGTTTTATTAGAGTGTTGTCTCAGACATGAAGAGTCCATTGACTTTGCAACACAACAAAATGTGGAAAAAGCATAGGGAATCAATATTTTATCTACATCCTCGGATAAAATGTTTTATTTCTCATCCCGCATCAATAAAAGACTCAAACATATCGAGACCAATGTGGTCTGAGTCCTAAACAGACTGCAGGAAACAAACTGACATTCTCCTCCAACAGGAAGCCTGACTCATTTATGATTGATCCTAACATCAAGCCACACCTTTGCTTCTGAGTTGATGAACATTGCATAGAAAGGGAGAAGGGGGAATGGATTTTATTTTTTGGCAGATGGGATTAAATAGCGCCGGACCCTCCAATTAGCTATATTTCACATGTCAGTTTACATCAGTGAGGCTGAAGGGCTGTGTGATAACACTGATGGGGGGGGGGAGGAAAGACACGGAAAGAGAGCGAGAGAGCGAGAGCGAGAGAGAGAGAGAGAGAGAAAGAGAGAGAGAGAGAGAGAGAGAGGAGGAGAGGATGGGAAAGGGGGAGGACAGATGATTGAGCTGAAAGAGACACCAGATAAATATAGAGAGGGCGGGGCAGGAAGCAACAGGACACGTGACAGATAGGGACATGAGAATAGGAGCAGACATTGACAGAGGGAAGAGAGTAAGTAATTGATAGGTATAAATGAAAACTGCTTGATGACGAATATCTTTGTCAAGTAGCCTGTGTCTTTGTTTTGTCATTCTACTGCCGGAGCTGTGAGATAGGAGCTGCAGAAACTCAGTCGCTGCTTGTCAGTTTGGTAAGATGGTGCCTTGAATATATATATATTCATTCAGAATTCAGGAACAACGTAGTACTCGTATGAGGTTTAAAGTTTGTAAAGTGTATTCTAATACAGTAGCCTCCTGCCCTCTGGGAGGCGCTACAGGAGTCTCCGGACCAGATCCACCAGGTTCAGGAACAGCTGTTTTCCCCACAGCTGTCTCCTTGCTGAACTCTGCCCCCCGAACTGAACTACCTTAATACATCTTACATTCGGTACATGTATTTATATTATATGATTACTACTATAGACTGGCGTCCTGTCCAGGGTGTACCCTGCCTTCGCCCAATGACAGCTGGGATCGGCTCCAGCCCCCCCGCGACCCTGAATACAGGATAAGCGGTAGATAATGGATGGATGGATGGATGGATTACTACTATATGCACTACTGTACATACTGTAATAACATAGTCATAGCTATAGCCTGTTCAACACCTGTACATACATACCTGAAACATAATATATTTTTATATATCATTCATATTTTAGCACTATATACTGTATCGTTGCTTTGTACTACTATAACACACAGTACGCAATGTACAAAAGTGATTCAGCCTCATGTGTGTACTTCTGAGTAGGTTTATTAACAATCTGCCATGTCTGCTTCTCTTTCTTAAAGGTTGAGTCGGTAATTTGGAAAAATCACTGACTTTGAATGCACTGCCGAACCAAACAAGCCCCGCCCCCTTCCTTCAGACCTCTGTTCAAAGCCGAGTGCTCGAGGTCAGCAGAATGCAATCAGGAAGTAAGCATTGACAGAAAGGCAGGCCGTCCAATTATTTTCAGGGGACAGGGTTTTTACAGTCTTGCCACAGCCACAGATGACATTTTTTTATTTTTTTATGTCAGAGCATTTAATGTATTATCTGGCTATCGGTGTGCTATGAACATTTCAAGTAATATAACAGAAAGTGTTTCTGAATAGAATCACCTACTCAACCTTTAATGTTGTTATTATATCACTTGGGTTATTGTGTTCATGTTTTTCAGTTCCTGTTTTATTTTGTTATTTCCTCTCCCGTCTCGTCTGGACCTCCCCACCTACATGTGTGTTCCCTCCTGATTGATTACCTACCTGCCCTAATGTGTCTCACCGCTGCCTCCTTGTCTCCCCGCCTCCTGCTGTATTTAGTCATTTTTGTAGTTATTATTTTGTTCCTCATGTTTTTGACCTTGCTTAGTTTTGATCACTCTTTAGCCTCATCCCTTTTGGACTTGCTTGCACTGCTGACTGCCTTCCTGTGAACCGATCACTTTTGACAATAAAGGTTTAAAATTCATTTTAACATAACAAATACGCTTTTGTCCCCCATTTCTTACAGTGTAGAAAGGGGTCCCTTCAAGGCCAGCATGTAGAGAAAAAATGACTACATCCGCCAAGAACTCAGTGCCAGTGCATATAACATGTGAGTATTGTATTATACTGTGAGATACTTTGAGGAGCTGCATGAAACATAGACGAATGACTGAACATCATCACAGAGGAAACAGATGGTAGAAGATGACTGTAGTGGCTCATTAATAATTGTATATGTATGAAAAAAGGGACAGTCAGTCTCACAGTACATCACACACACACACACACACACGCATGCTGATAGCTGTCATCATTTTGAGGTTGTGGAACGCATCCATATAACATCCACAGTTAAACAGCGAGCCAACAGTTTGAACATTAGCCGCATCCATTTGACATGAATCACAGATTAGAGGACAGGAAGAGGAGAGCAGCACTTTGAACAGGTGTGCGTGGGCCTGAGTGGTGCACAGAGCGTGGAGGCTACTGAATAAAAGAAGTGTCCGACTTATTCCTCTGGGGACTTTTAAGAGGCGGATTTGGGCCAGACCAGTGGATCTCAACAGGTGTGCTTCGGCTTACTGGCATGGATTTGCCAACAGCTCTGAAAAGGTAGAGTCGTGGTGGTCAGACAGGCTGGCCAACATAAATAGTCCAATGCACTGGGTTAATAATAGATTACCTAAATGTTAGGATTTATAATTATTTCTTGTGACTAATGTATTCATTATTAACAGAGAAGGCAGTGGAGAACAACAGTAAACTGCACACTGTGTTTGGTTGAGAAAAACTGAATGTACATTTTTGTTTGTTTACAAGAAAAGTACCAGTAACTTCGATTTATATCACAACGACTTTTCCGTGGTGATGTTCAGCAAACATGCCCATGTGTGTCTAACACGGCATTCAGGTCCCATTCAAACCAAATAGCCCTCATGTGTGTCCAGTTGGATTGCAGTAGTGGGCTGCAAGTGAGGCCCAAATGAGGAATCATCCTCGGGGCCAACATTGCTGAGAGAATACAGATAATAATTGGACCAAAGAGGTCCACAAGTTGGGCAATCACTGTCAGGCTCCAAATAGGTTTTCCTTTTTGTGTCCAACTTCTTTAGTCCATTTGAACCCATCTCGGCCCCTTTGGTGATCAACATCGGCAGACAGACATGGTGCCATTAGACCACAGGGCTGCACTTTACTGGACCCCATTTAGTTTCCTATTGGGACTATTTGGAAGATTTTGTGAGTTCCCTTGAAAACCATAAAACGTCTATTGCAAACAAAAGTTGAGCGTTGCACAGAGACAATCTGAAAATAACTTTCTTCTCTTGTTGAGATGTTGGAGAAACAAAGATTTCACCCAAAGGCGTTAGTTGTCCTCATCTCTATGGACGGGATATAGCTCACCGATGATTCCCAGAAAATTGTGTTCTCATTAACCTATATAGCACATGAGAGAAGTAATTACACAGTTCTTAAAGAGGGAAAGGCGACAGTGTCCTCTACAGTTCCTTATCATAGCAACTGATTCATGGCTTTTAATGGGCTTTTAAGCCAGATTAAAAAACCTGATGGCCCCACTATTAAAGCAGTCTACAATTTCAGAGAATTACATTTATGAGATTGCCAATAAAACCAGAGGACCTCAGAGGACTGCAAATGACTTTGATGAATCTACATTGAATAGGCATATCCTATTAAAATACATAACAAGATTGGAGGGGATGGATATTGCTCTGAAATGCAGCACTGCTTAGGGATGAATTCTGTTTTCTGTTCCTTTCATTAAACTTTCTCAGCTCTCTAAAACAACATTACTTATTTGCTTTCCCTTTAGTGTAAAACACACACAAGGCATCTACTCATTCATTCTCTGGTAATTAAAACAACACTTTAGTTATTCGACTGTCAAATACAACACACTATGAAGGGACACGTTGACAAGGGATTTTAAACACTTTGTTGTAAGTTAGTGCAATGGAATCTGCTCTTCATGGGTATTCATTTTCTCAACAGGAGAGTGTTTCTCTTGAATAAATGCAATTGCAGACTATGATGCGATATGATAACAATCTCAACAATGTGTTGAGGCGGAACAGCGTATTGGAAGTGAGTGTAAAACGCTCTGAGGGAACACAAGTTCTCTGCCTGAACTCTGACTCAGCTCATATCTTTCACAGCACCCGAGCTTTCCACTGGTCAGACGGGTGAAATTGATTGCAATGCTTGCACTGTATGAGCAACAGTCACTTTGGGATTTACTTTGCAGTAAGGAACATCAACCCACTCCACCCCCAGTCCAAATTGATTATAAAACTGGATTCTGCTGACACTGAACCATCTGTGAGTTTGAATATGTGTGTGTGTGTGTGTGTGTGTGTGTGTGTGTGTGTGTGTGTGTGTGTGTGTGTGTGTGTGTGTGTGTGTGTGTGTGTGTGTGTGTGTGTGTGTGTGTAAGAGAGAGAAAGAAAGGGAGCAAGACGGAGTGTGAGCGAGTTGGAAGCTGTTGGAAGCATGAAATGGAATATTGTTAGCACCAAACTACTGGGATTCTGCTTTATTTTCAGGATGTTCAGGCTATCAGGTGTCCAAGAATATAGTGGGAAGTATTGTTCTGATACTACAGGATACATTCCCTGAGCAGCTACTTTTTATTTCCACTTTTTGTGTTTACAGTGCGACTGCGGTTGAGGAAACACATATTTACTGTATATCGACCTCCCTTTGCCAATAATCATATGGTCAGTGGTGGGTATTACCAACAGAATTACATCATATATCTTATCCACGTCACAGAGGACAAGCAGGGGAATGGAGGACTTAGAGGGGAACATGATGCCCGCTGACATCCAGTCAAACTTCACTAAATCACATCAAAATTCTGGGGGGGAAAAAGTAAGTACTTAAATGTTTTATTCAAGAAAATAAACAGATACATAATTACATTTCCCCTCCAGGTGAGATGATGCCGAATAATTCACTGTTGGAAATAAGAGAAGCACAAAGAAAAACACAGTGCCTTTTTTGTTAACTCGATTGAATATCCAAATTTCTTTTCTCCAAAACGTGTACAATGTCGGACCGGTATGACCTTTGCAAGACGTTACATCAGCTCGGAGCTCGGGGGAAGTTCCTTGTTAACATGCATCAGGAAATCCATTGCAATGTCAGCAACAAGACTAACATGCACCATTGATCCTTTCCTCAGCTTGATGTGTCGGCTTTGTTTATCCAACAGTCACTTTCTGCTCTTAGCTCTCCAGTCTGTAAGTTTAGCACCAGAAATGGAGAATATGTTATTGATGCTGATACGAGCACCCAAAGTTCAGAATCAACCAGTATTTAACAGCTTTCAATATACATTTACAGAAATACATACATATGCAAAGTCAAACATGCACACATGCAAAATACTTGCTCATGCACAAATTATACACATTTATACAGCACAATACACAATCATCAACAGGCTAGAATAATGCTGACTCCTATCTACGTCAAACACACACAACAGGTAAGCACATTTAGGTTTTTAACTAGATATTTGTAATCTTTGTGTATCTTGAGCATCGTTCCTCTAAAGCATGTTAATAGCTCCTTCCCCACTACACATTTCAGAGTCAATTATTCTGTTTCTTATTTTACACACCGACCCTGTATCCACCACCTGCCAGGACCATCACCTTGCCCAAGGGGGAATCTTAAGTCTGCGAGTCTCCCCATAATGAATTTGTTTGACTTTGTTTAGCATCCTGTTGTTGTTACTCGACAGAGGGAATCTGTTTTTGTTATTTCCTCCAAACATTACATTTTTTTCCTTTCAAAATGTGTCTTGTTATATATGAAATCCATTACCTGTATATCCTGTCTGTCTGTTTTTTTGTGTCTGAATTATTCAATGGACAGTCTTCTTCAGTTGGTGAAAGCAGGGCCATTGAAATAAAGCTCATAAACAAAACCCCCGTGGAGCCAGGTGGGGAAATGTTACAAACAAGGACGGAGTGGGAATGTAGAAGGGAGGGAGGGTGGGATGGAGGGAGACGGGTGGAGGAGAGAGGGAGGGTGTCTGTTGAGAAGGTCACACTATAATAGATGTCTCCTTGCATTTAGACCTCGTTCCGCACAAATGCCGCGGACCTGAATATCATAGCTTAACAATTTCACAATCTGACAGGGAGCCATCCTTCCACACAGCCTTGGGTGAGCTTTACAAAGAGAGAAAGGGCCGGTCTTCGCCTCTTTGGCGGCGATGCCTCAAGCAAATAGACCTAAAACTAACGGGGATCGATTGTTTCAGAGAGTCCGGTGTTTGAGCACCATATGTTCACACATGCAGAGAGACAAAGGATGTGGCATTGTGACATTCGTCATTTTCAATACATGCTTTAGGTGCTGACAACAGAAGTTCAAAGAGGTGAAAAGGGACAATGGCAGCATGAGTTTTCCCTTTATGTTTCCTTTGATGAATATTACTGTGAAAACTGAATGCGCAATGCTGTTGAAATATAGGTCACTTTTACTTTTGGGTCCATATAATCTAAATATCATCAGTTCACGAGTAAAAAAAAGAAGAAGAAGAATACAAGAATACAAAATTTGAATTTGTACAACTATTCAAACTAAAATAGATCTTAAACATTGTACCTTTAAAGTGGCTGTAAAACTAAAAATAATATATTTAAAGGCATAATCTGCACACTAATTAGTAACTAAAGCATTCAGAAAGAAATGTAGTGGAAGAAATAGGACAACACATATTCTACAGTGACAATTCCACAAATGGGTTTTGATGAAAAACAAATCACTCCACAGAGCTGTCCATCTGCCTTTCCCACTATATATATATTTTTTTGTAAAACTGTGTGTTCCTGTACTTTTGCCACTAAAAGGACAGGATGCCGATTGTGCTTCCTTTTCTTGCTGAGGATAAGTGGCGGTTGTAGAGCCTGTAAACCTTGGAGAGGTTTGATGCAGGGAATATGACATTGGCTTGTTTTCCACTATCGCCAGACCTTCCTTGGCACCAACATGCGCAAACAGGAAACATTCACACCTGCCAAAAATGTACCTTGTAAAGAATATGAAGGTAAACACTGCAGATCCAATGTTGGCTTTCCTGGACCACATAAACTGGAATTGCTTCAGTGGAAACTCAGCGGCCAAATGTGAAGGAGAGTGGGAGTACTGGGCAGCTTTGAGTTGCTTTGCATTTCCATGGCAACGGGAAAACAGTCAACATTGATGAAGACAAAAGCAATGAAACCAACATGATGGCACACTTTTATAAAATAGTACAAAAATCAACTGAAAGAAAGAGATACTGATGAAGTTACCTTCAATCTCACAGATGTAAGGACCGATATCAGACTTTGTTGTTTTCCTCAAATGTCAAAGGTGTGTTTGTTGCAGGTGAATCAATCTAACAAAGAAGTAATACTTATAGCCACTTAATTGCAAATATGTTTTTATTCTCCTTTCTTTCTGTAATGCATTTTTAAATTTGCCTTTATTTTTTTTTAATTCTTCTATTTTTCTTTTTTTTTTTTCACTGTTGTATGATGTGAAGCACTTTGAGTCTGCCTTGTGTATGAAATGTGCTATACAAATAAAGTTGCCTTGCCTTGCCTATACTCACGCCAAGGTGGTATACAGCATATTCTACCTTGTATGGCTGTAGATGTTGCCCCTGAGGAGGAGGAAGGAGGGTGTGTCAGAGAAAAGGGGACCAAGGGAGGCTCTGTCTAGTCCACTTATGTCTTGTTTTCAGTCTGGGTAATTACACCTGAATTTGGGGGAGCCAAGAACACCTCCATTCACTCACTCTTAGTTTCACTACAGGCCCTTCACATGGACACACAAGCCGTATACACACCCACGCACATATACACTCAGACACATGTGCACACACAAACTCACACACAAATATTAAATAGACCTTTTTTCTTTCCATTTTGCCTCCTCTCCACTTTGCTGCCCCTTCCCGCTCTCCTTTTCTATTTCCTCTGAGCAGCTCTGTTTCTATTAGGTGTGACATTCCATTCTGCTTTTTAATCACCTCCTTTCTGCTCCGTCCTTCTGGAGCCAAATAACTTGGTAGATGACGCTCATGAAACTCATACATTCCCTGTCAAGAATGGCATCCAGGCCCAAATACAAATTTATAAAAGAAAAAAAAAATTCAAACCACGTTTCTACCTCTCAGAGGCACAGCTTTTAATGTGTGTGTGTTGTGTGTGTGTGTGTGTGTGTGTGTGTGTGTGTGTGTGTGTGTGTGTGTGTGTTTTCTAACACAAAATGCTGATTAATTGATTAGTTAGAAGAAGCAATTGGATTTAACGAGTTGAGTGGCGAGACGCTGTGATTTATTGCTGCTGTTGCATCTCTAATTTTTGTATTAGTTGGTCATAAAATACTTTTCAAACTCATACCTTCAGCAACACGTGTATCAAAAACAGATTTGACTGCATTTCAATGTGAATAAAATGTAAACAGCATTTTCTGCACGATATGCTTCAACTGATCAACCATGTGAAAGACTAAACATTGATATGGGCTAAAAGAAAATAAAACATGCGTCATACGCTATCTTTTCTGACAGAAGCAATGTCCCTTTCATTCATCTTTCCCGCTACAGACCATGGCTTCACCTGGGTCACAGGCATCATGCTTTGAAAAGGCTGCAGACGCCGCTGTCACAAATGAAGAAAGACCAACACAGACGGTTATTCCAGGGTGACACATCACTGGCTGTGTGACAGCGAGCCAAACATATGCATTCAAAAGTCTCAATCTCTGTGTGGCTGCACCAGGAACACCCGCAGGTTGGCCCGCCACACACGGCCATGCAGGCGCTGCCGTGTTGTGACGGCTGAAATCACTCTTATCGCACTCGGGAGAATGTCTTTGGCTGCCCTTGGAGGAGAGCAGTCACGGATAGAGGGAGTCGGGCAGAGGGTGGTGCCCATGTGGGAGAAGGGATAGAGCAGTGGAGGGAGGGAGGGGGGAGGGGGAGGAGGGAGAGCTGGGCTTCAGGGACCACGGGCATTTGTATTCCTCTCTCATCTGTGATGGGGTGGGAAAGGTGGGGAGACACACGAGCTCAGCGTAGCGGGGGCTTTGGCAGGACTGTGGCAGAGGTTCAGGAATCAAAGATGCAATGTTACAAGATCTTACCATCACTCCTCGCCGCATTGGTCTCTGCGGGCACGGATAGAGATACCGAAATAAACAATGGGATGTCAGAGTCGAACTGAAGGAGCGTTGAAAAGGAAGGAGCGGTAAACACACACCAGAGAGCTCGATCCTTCTCAGATTGCTTTGTGAAGCGAGTATTTTTAGTTTGCAGGTGAACCAAATATCTGCCATACGTTGGATTTTTACATCTCTGCTGTTTTGGCACAATCACATCGCTTTGCTGTCTTATTTGTAACCCTGCCCCCGAAAGGAATCAATAACTCGCAACAAAGCAGCACATTTTTTCACCACCCTGACCTGCATTGAGCTACATCGTGTTTTCCTATGCCATCCCAAATTCTGGGGGTCTTTAACAGCGTAAGCATGCATGTGTGGATTTTGCTGTTTCTTTCAAGGAAATGTGATCAGTGTAAATCATCTATAATGACCTCAGCTAGAACAGTCCTGTGCTCTAGACGTGAACGCGCACTTCTCTTTCACTTCCATTTTCAATAAATTCAGGTCTATGTGTCACCCCACTTAGCTGATGATCTCGACTAGAATGACTCAAAAAATCAATACTCTAATAGACACACACTTTACCTTATCAGGTTCATCAAAATGGTTGTTTGACCCAAACAACTGCTCTATTCAGCTGCAGAAACACACATTTATCTGTGAGTGATGAACGAGCCGTAACCCCAAATTGGGAGGTAGATGGTGTAAATAATCCAAAAGCTACACTATTGATCTGGTTGCAGAGCTAAGTGGCCCAAAAAGCCCCTCTGATTCATTTTTCCATTAGTAAACATAATGGCTTTTCCTGAGTGTGCACTTTTCCTCATTCAAACTCGTGATCTCATGCACATGTGTGTATGCGCACATACTCGTGCAAATATACACACAAACATACACTGATCATGTGTCACTGTTGGAATTATTACAGTAGCTGAGGGAAACTGTTAAAATCATGAGAGATGATGTCTGTAACCAAATGGGTTTATGGATATAAGCATATGAATCCATTAGTCAATTAACAAGTCAAGTGATAAATGTTTAAGGTGATTCGTTGTTTAGTTAATTTATTATGCAACTTTTATGAGGATTAGTATTTGATAACTGAGCCCGCGTATTTATGGTTCATGCCTCAGTTTATTTGCATGGTTACGTGATGAATAGAGATTTCTTTTTTTTATTTTCTTTTTTTGTACTTCTATGAGTGCTCTTATTTTGAAGCCTTCCAGACTTATTTTGAAGCCTTGACTACCCACCTGACTTGTCGGTAATTAGATGGCATCACAGGTGTCTCATTAGTCCGGATGCCAGCACACCATTCACCACCTTTTCCTGTGTGGTGAGCATGTTGGAATCTCTGCAAGAGGAACTTCTTGGCAATTAATACAGAAGCTCTGTTCCCAAGGCTGTAGAGTTCAAGGCTAATGTCAGCATAACATACTCTCAATGACAATTACACACTGATGTTGAAGTTTAAACAATATTTAACTGGAAGACAAAAATATCAGCTTCATGGTGGCGCTAAAAGTTTTAAAAGTTGTCAGTAGGGATTATTATTAGTTGCAGGCCAAGTAACATATTTGCATTTAAAGAAACCTGTTGTCCCGCCCTTAAGTGCAGATAAAGTTCAAATGCAGGGGCGGATCATGATGAAGACTACAGTACTGTAGCTCATTCTGAGGCAGTAGGGAAGCTCCAACTGTAGACAGCCTGTCAGCAAAAGGTCACCGGTGAAAGATTGGAGTCACGTGTGTCTTAAAGTGGCCTTTAACACGCCATTGGCCCTTTACCTGCTCCGTCTTTATATGTCATCCTTGATAGCACAGCCAGCTGAATCCCATGTTATTATGACATCCCACTGTGAATTTCAATGAGTCAGATAATAAGATAAAATAAGATAATCCTATATTAGTCCCACAGTGAGGAAATTTACAGGATTATAGCAGCAAAAGAGGATAGTGCAAATAACAAAAGCATCAGTAGCAGATGATGAAATACAATAATGGACTAGTAAAAAACAGTTAAAGACAGCTAAAAATATATTCTTTTTTTGAAATAAGCTTTTGTGAATATCTTTTTTTTATCTTTTACATTTTCTCTCCTGCTTTTATCACTGAATCTTGCTTGAACTGCTGTCACTCTTCATTCATAAATGTTCTCATGTCACTCTGCTTCTCTCATTTTGATCTGCAGATTAAACTGAGAAACGTGTCTGAGGAAGTCCAACCATCCACCATAACCCCCTTGTCTTCTCTGGACTTGAGGGAGGACCATGTCCTGGACAAACTCCTGCAGTATGTGAGCTGCATAAAGATGACAATATTACTTCAGCAGCCCAACTGGCCAAATCGATTCACATGAAATATGAAATACTCATATTAATTTCAAGTTCTTATCTCCTAATGTAACTGATGTTGAACAGATTGCGTTGAAGAGTTGAAAGGAGTTGTGCAACAGAAGCAAAAGCTTGCAGTGATCTGAAGCCAGGGAAAGCAATCGGGACATGCTCTCAAACTGATTTGTTTCGCCGTCGTGATTGCTGACAAAAAAACAAACAAACAAATGTACCTGGTATCAAAACGTCAAATCTCTGTTACAGTACCTGGAGAAGGGAGATGTGATCTCTAAACCCCTTGGTGAATGTGGGGGTTTTACACATCAACTTCAATTTCTTCCTCCTTTAATTTATGTGTTGCTCTGCATACGTGTGTGCATGTGGAAATTGTTGTTCACCTGAATTTGCATGCATTTGTGTGCATGCTGCATGCTGATGAAGTCAGTGGATCAGAAACCCAGCAGCCTGTCTGGAGAAGCCCTGACCTCTGAAGGATCTGAACAGACCGGTGCAGACCATCAGAAGTGGCTTATTAGCGTGAAGCCACAGATCACAGAACACAAACCCACGTATGAGTCTATATCCACTTATCCAGGAAGGGATGTCCCACTCCTTGTCTGGTTTTCAGTGCCCAGAACCATTTAATTTAATGAATGCTCCAAAGAAAATGACTGCGCCTTGTATAAGACTTTATGGCTGAACCCTTTGGTCAAGGCAGCCCAATATAACTCACGATTTATCCTTTTATATCATTTGCTTCAATTAAATATATTGTGAATGGATGGCTCCCCCTGGGCTCGCTTTTTATCACCGGGTGTTAATTATGCTCACTCAGATGGGACACGGCTTGCATCCATCTGGGGGAATGATAAAAAAGAAAATGGAGGTCTGCATAGGTAGAATCGACTCCTAATGTATGGATCGGTTGAATTGCTGGTCCTGTACAATAAGTCATTGTCTGATCACGTGTGTGTCTGCAGGACTAATTGCAATCGCGGCTCTTAATCTCTTTTGGGAAAATGTGTAATTGATTTACAACTTAACTAGGAAAGAACAAAAGGAGAAATGAGCAGTTCCCTCGAAACATGTCTTAAGAAGCTATTATGTACTATAGGTCAAGAATTGTTTTTTTCTTCACTTTGAGAAATATTTCTGCCACTGTATAGTTTATTAAGCCCAAAGGTCATGACTTCTTGGTGCATATGGATATTCTTAGAACAGAAAACCGACTTCCCCCTCTGTCTTACTCTCACTGTCTGTCTCTCTTTGCAGGACTTTCTCACGGTGAAGATACAGGCTGTTCTCTCAGGGGAGGAGCTGTCACAGGGATTGCGTCCTTAGCCCGAGGGAAGCAGAAAAGGTGTGCGCCGCTCCATTTAGAACTCAATATCTGCCCTACTAAAGACGCATGCAAAACAGGTCCCTTTATTGCATGCTCACTGTAGCACTGCTGCGTTAAATTATTTGGATTCGAGAGCATCAACATATTCAATACACCTAGATGTGTTTAAAAAAACCTCCTCCCACTAAAATAAATGGGAGACTGTTGTTTGACCTTGTCATCCCCCCCAGTAAGAGATACTCATTCACTTTACCAGTCAGTCTTGGTTTGGTGAACTTCTGATCGCAAACTCAATTGTCTCACCATCAGGCTATTACCGCCCAACTCAATCTGATTAAAACCCAGATGCTGTGTGTGGACAGTTGGCCCAGTTTTGTCATAGTCTAAGTTATTCCTGCACAGAAAATAACTTTCCAAATGTCATCATCTGGACACTGTAGGCTGTCGTTGTTACACTCAGGATGGAAATCATAAACTCAGAGTCTAATTTGTACATCTCTGACTCGGGTATTAAAATGGGATTCAGCATTTCTACGTATTTAACTATAAAATGGGTCAATTTGAGCAAACTCCCACTCCATCACTCGAGCCATGTTGCATGGCCAGGCTTTGTTCAAATGGGCTGCAACTAATTTTAAATTTTAGTCCTTGGTTTCCAAAGAAGGCTGCACGGTGATGTAGTGGGTAGCACTCTCGCCTCACAGCAAGAGGGTCCTGGGTTCGATTCCCGCGTCGGCCGGGTTCCTTCTGTGTGGAGTTTGCATGTTCTCCCCGTGTAAGCGTGGGTTCTCTCCGGGTTCTCCGGCTTCCTCCCACAGTCCAAAGACATGCAGGATGGGGATAGGTTAATTGATGACTCTAAATTGCCTGTAGGTGAGAATGTGAGTGTGAATGGTTGTTTGTCTCTACATGTTAGCCCTGCGATAGACTGGCGTCCTGTCCAGGGTGTAACCTGCCTTCGCCCCAATGACAGCTGGGATTGGCTCCAGCCCCCCGTGACCCTGAATACAGGATAAGCGGTAGAAAATGGATGGATGGATGGGTTTCCAAAGAAAGCACATATGTCATGCTGAATTCCACAGAAATGTGTCTGAAAGAATTTCATGTTTTGGATCTTGAAGTCTTCAAACAATATGCACTGTATCTTCAATGGAGCCATGAACTACTGCAGACATGCATGTGAAAATATTCTGTGTGTGAAACAAACTATGCAGGGAATTTATGAGCTTCAGGGTCATCAACATCAGGCTTCAAGGGACTTTTTATTTTAAGTAACATTTTACAGCAAGGATATACTGTAATGTCACTGGTAAAAAAAAAGTTTACAAAAAAAGTAAGGTGCTCATGATCACTACACCTGTCAGAAAAACACTAGTGAAAGTGTATTTTCTTCCACATGGGAAGGAAATTGGGAAAATGGGAGGTTTCCAGACAGTTGCTATACCAACCTAACAGGGCTGGAATTACAGCTGCACCGAGACAATCGTCAGGGTGAGACAACTACCTGGAGCTCTCCCAGCTTTCACAGCACATAAAGACACATCTAATAAACTACTGCTGGTTATTGCCACCATGGCTGTTTCCCAGAGAAAACACATCTGGGTCTTTCAATGGGAAATATATATTTGCCTTGTGTGTGTGCTTTGCCATCAGTTTAACAGACTCGCTGATTTAATCAGTCAAGAGGTGGACACTAGGGAGGTGAGTGTACACAGTGGATGTCATATGCATTTATCCATATAACCGTTTCTCAGAGTCTACGTTTTAGAATAAGACCCCCCGAGAGAGAAACAAACCCTGAACCCTGCCAGTAGAGATGAATTTAACTCAAATACACTGAAAGAGGTCTGGATGTTCCGCTTAACTGCAAATTGTGTCGATGATTTTTTTTTTTTTTATATATATATATATTTTTTATGCTAAAGGTATTATGCGGTGGGTGACAGTGTTTTTCAATGTTTTTTTGGAACATTTTGATCCAGACTGACATCTTAACAACTACATGATGGATTGCTATCAACAGCCATAGATATAGACATTCATTTATATCATTTTATGTATCTGTTGTATATGTTTTTGACAAAAAACTTGCAGAACCAATGACATTCCCATTAGCCTCAGCTGGACCATGTGCTAATTAGCAAATGTTAGTATACTAAACGGTGAATATATTCCAGGTAAGAATCAGCAAGTTAGCATTGTCATTGTGCACGTGTTAGCATGCTAATGTCAGCAATTACCTCAAAACGCTGTGTCTCATATGATAGAGCCTCACAGAAGCTTGATCATGGCTGCCCATCACAGTTTCCAAATGCCCTCTTATTTCCCCAGATTACTTGTTCTATGCATACTCATACAGATACATTTCTACAATTAGTTTAAGCAGGGAAAGGCATTAAATCATTACAATTTAGAATCTAGTATTGCTCTTGTGGTCATTTTTTAAAAGCGTCAGTTGTTAATTGACTAATTTAGTAACCAACTATACTCACCCTCATCCGTTATACTGTATGTGTATACATTTCCTCACTGTCAAACGTAACATTTGATATATTTACAGGTTTATCCCTTCGACTCGTCTTCATCCTCTCACTGAACCGGAGAAGCGGAGGAAATGTGCTCAGCATTGTTTGAGTCAACTGCTTAAAACAGGTCAGTGCATCCGGATAACAGGGGTTTGATGCCGCCTGCCTGCTCCGTTCCAAAATGATCGGCAAATAAGGCCTTTGTAAGCTCACACCGAGGATGAGCTGCAGGAAAATATATCCCCCAAAGTAGGAAGAGTCACACTTTTGCATGTGTTAAATATCATTACATCGTTTTTGTCATTTCTCAAGGGAAATTCGTTTTCATTTGCTTGTGCACCACGGAGGTTAGCTGCAGCCTTTGCAAAAGATTCCCAGGCACTTCTTCTTATAATATCATCATTTATAGTTTGGAAGTCTTTAACTGACTCCCACCTAAAACGTCAGGGGTGTGAATCCTCATACTTAATTGAGCAAGACTATCGAGATCACCTGTCTGCTGTTCGTGCCACGGGATAAAGAGTTGAGCTCGTGCTATGTGTGTAATGAGGCCGTGGTTATGGCTGCCAGCGGCAAGTCACCAGCCATTGAGCAGCCTGGACATCCTCCTGTCTACCACATTACCCAGCACACATTCATCATCTTCAGGATGTAATCATCCCTCTGAAAACACTCTTCTATGGAGTCTTCAGGATCACTCCTGTGCAATGACAAACCCCGCAAGGAAATGACTTATCGTTCACCGCTCTGTGATTGTCGAATACGTGCCAGTCTCTCTTGTTTTGTTTTTTTGTTTTCTTTAAAAGGAATTCTCAAAACTCTTTTTTTCTCACTCTATCCATTTCCTCCTTCAGAAACATAAAACGAAGATGGAAGCCCATTGTCTTGTGATAATTTCCCAGGGGTGAAGCCCATTGAGTGCTACTGAGCTGTGTCTAATTTGTCTGCGAAGGTGTTAGAGAGGTACTCAAGAATGCTGGATGTTCATGTTTAGTGGCATGTGAAATCTCACAGCAGACTCCTTTCGTTAGCCGCATATCTCTATGACTCAGGCGTTGTTTTCACGTGTAGCAAACAGTAAACTTTCCATGTCTCCCGGTGCACGACATATTACAAAGGTATGCCAGCGATGGTGATTATGCACCTGGATTAAAGCGAAAAATAACGATTGTATCAGGCTACAGGGATTTGTTCTGTCTTAGAGGGAATTGACCAAAAAAAAAAAAGTTGTACTCAAAGCCACATTGAATTTACCAAATCAATATGCAATTACAAAACAAACACATTATTGATACTAAAGATTCAGGGGAGCAAGACAACAACATTAAAACACAAGCCAGAGATCAATATATAATTAATACAATCACAGTGGGAAAATATTTGTTTTATATCAGACATGACAATGAAGTAAGAAGTTAGTTAATAGCAAAAGGGCAAATAATACGTGTCATAACCAATTCAAATTATTTAGGTGTAAAAAAAAAACGTTTTAAAATATACTTGGAGACTAATATAGGCCTATTAAAGATATTAAGCTAAAGAGAACTACGGTTCAGCTACAACCTTGGTGTGATTTTTACTTATGAAAACTATCTTCTGGTTTGGTTCTTATTAAGCACACACCCTAAACGCAGCACAGTAATATGAGTATCAGTTTGACAATCAATTATCCAGCATCAATGTTCTTTGTCTTTAGTTGCTTCATTGCAGCCGACATCCATGTGTGGGTAGAGCAGGGGAGGGCCACGTATTGACTTAATATACTTTTTAGAGCGGTGCACTTAACACATAGGGAAAAAAATCCCATAGGCAGCCATTTGGCAAAAAATATGAATTGAGGACTTACTTGTCGTCCATTTTGGCTCTGGCATGGAAACCCCAATCAGCCTGATGGTTGGTAATGACACATCCACAGCCTTGCTGAAGCATTAACATGACAAAAGCAGTAATGCAAGCGGCCACTGGGTAACATTTCTCATCCTTTACGGCCCCACAGAATTGCAGTAGAGAGTCTTTGTGTGAGAAACACCCCAGAGACCCACTACAGCTCTTTACAGTCTTCTGCAGCTCTGCCATTAAGCTAATTTCCCCCTCTACAGTGAGTATATGCCCGGAGTCTGATTCACCATCAGCCATGAGGCTGACACTCATATGTTGCTAAGAGACCAGCTTTTAAGATTGCCAAATTCACCTTATCGCACACCAGCCACAGTTTACCTGCACAGTTGGAGACTTTCTACGTCTGAGAGATACATTAGAAATTAAAATGAAAAACAAAATGAGGATGGGTGGGATGGAGGGAGTGGAGGGAGGGGTATCCAATCACTGTACCCTCCAGCAAGGCAATCAATATGAGTTTAACTGTTGGCAATTCTCACTTTGGTGATTGTGCTTTGGAATAATGAAATCGCATTCAAGGTGAAGCATGACCGACATAATAATAATTTTGTCGATGCAAGAACGAGACGAAGAGTGTGTGTGTGTGGGGGAAAACACACGTCTAAGATATAGACGTGTGTTTTCACTAGGTGAAAAGTTTTATTTTAGAATTAAAACAAATATATATATATATTTACAACCTCTGTCCAAGGCATGGAGCCGTGAACCTACACTAAACCTATATGATACATTTTGAAAGGACTTATTGATCCTATAATGACAATTTACATTTAAAAATGTAACCAAATTTGACTCGCAAAGTTTTCACTTATAACATTATCCAAATCCAAAGACAACACTTTATTAGCAGGATTCGGAGGATTTTCTGACTCTATGACGCTGCATACCTGAAGTGCATTATAAAGGGACAGCGCCATCAGTAAAGTTTAATTTGTCAGAGGCCATTGATTGTGTCACACTGAGTGGAGAGGCAGGCTTGTGAAGCGTGCCGCTCTGATCCATCACAGTCGCACAGAATACACTCACATCCGAATAATTACAGTAGGCTACTAACGACTGTCGTCATTGAAACCCACAAAAGAATACATCTTCAAATATATAATAAAAAAACAAGAGTTAAAGAGTCCTTCACTTCAGCTCCAGGATATTTAACAAATAAATCTGTGCAAATTGTTACTGATTTATGATGGTCATCTTTAGAAATTGCACATTAGCGTGTCCCTTTCCTTTCATGTTCTTCATCAAGGCCATAAATCACTCAATATATATGCCAAATTCTCTGCTTGAATTTTTAGCAAGGATTTGCAGCATCTTAAGCATACCAGACTCGGATCCCAGTTAATAGGCAGTAAATCCTTATTTTTGCACGGTTTGACAGTGTGGATTCTATCAAACTGGGTGACATACTTAGCCGGGTTCAAAAGGTAACATGTCGACTGGAGTCCTTCTCTTGGCAACAAATTTGAACCTTTTGGATAAAGAAGGATGAATAGCCTAATTAAAATAAGACCAGCAGAAAATATTAAGGATTCAGAAAACCATCCCCTAAATAATTGCTAAGGCTGCATGTTTTAATGTTACATGCTGTTAGATCTGCAAAAAAAAAACAACACAAAAAAACCATACATACTCGAGGGAGAGTCCAGTAAGACATGATGGGATCAGAGAACAGCCCGGAACTGGGACTCCCGAAATGGAGAGAAGCTGCTGCCGAGGAAGGGTCACACATGGCCAACATCAAACACCTGAGATTACATCTATTCCCCCCTCTGAGCCAGTCTGCAGATACTCTGTTTATCCTGCAAGAAGAGTGTTTTGTGATTTGTGCAACAGTGTGAGGAATGATCTTTTAGGAATACCAGAGAAATGCCTTGAATAATTCCATTAAAAAGTAGGCCATCTCAGCCTCTATGCTATAGGTCTGACATACATTTAAATCAAAAAGTAACTACCCGAGTGATTTCGGGTTGCAGCGGGTTCAGTCGTACCGAGATTGAAACCAGCAGCAGAAAAATCTCACGCGGTTGTTGATTTCGCTGAGGTTGTTATCATACTCAACCTCTGCAGAACTTCATACACTAATGCTTGATAGGAGAAGGGCAAGAAGGGTAGAGTATATCTGGACACAAGAATATGATCCTAGGAATACTTCTATACTAGTGTGAGAGCCATCGAGCCAGTAAAAGTCAAAAATGTTTCCTGTAGGGGTGGGTGGATCAATTCCTAAAGTATCAATAAGCTTGATAATAAATCCATTTGTGAGAGTCAGTGTGATTGATTACCAAAAACAAAACAAAAAGGATCTCTCATGGTTCCGGGCAGACAACATTCTTCCTTTTATATAATCTATAATTACACTCTTAAAGTGGACATAATTTCAGTACATTTTACAGCTCTTATACTTGCTGTTGTATTATATAAAACAATTACAATGTTGTTATGCTTCTTCAACCACTGACCATCAGCGAGAGTGTAAGTACTCTTGTTTTAATAAATTCCATGGCCAAATAGAATTACCACTTCAAGGAGAAGACACATCAGAGCTCCACTAGCCGGAGGTCAAAGCTTGACTAAGCTGCAATATATTGCACCTGTTTCCACCATCGCCATCAATGTCTGTAATAAAACAGCAAATGTACGTTTAGCTCATATCTATGCACACCTGCATCCGGGCAGATGTGGGAGACCACGCACATAGATCAGATTAGTAATCTGTCCTTGTCCCCCTTCACAGCGGAGGCACCCATTAATACTTCATTTCGTCTCTGTAGTGGCGAGACTTTCTGGGACAACCAAAGGTGACAGCCACACTGTTGCTGGATGTGAAGCTAAAGGGGGCTATAGCTATTACGATCCCAGCCTGCACTTTGGCTGAGAGGTATGGGAAAACAAAAAGGGCTGTGCAGTCTGACTGAAGCAGTGTGGAAGATTGATCCACACACAGGCTCACACACAGGGGATGGAGCCCCACGGGGAAACATGACTTTGTAAGGGACGAAAAATATTACATAATGCTCTGTCCTGCACTTCTGCTCTTTGTGTCTGACACACAGCTCACACCTTAAATGAAATAGTGGCTTGGCAAAGGAAATGCCTAACAATTTAGAATAGATCAAATGTCAAATTTTAAGTCATTAGACATTAGACTGGATGTGTGTATGCTTGATGAAGCTAACGTTTGGTTAGTGGCCTTGGTGTTTCTTTGGAGTGTAACTTGTTACTAACATACATCTTTGTAATGATCAATTTGCAACATAACAAGTAAGATGAATGGGATTTAGTTGCGTTCCTTCTTTTCTTCATTGGCCAGACTGACTCAATACTGATAAAAAGCAACGTGGGACATATGGATGGAAATCGGGATTCCATTCATTAATGCGGGAAGTTGTATTAAGTGTGCTTCCTGTTTATCAGCACTATTCCCCGCAGTGCATCCATAGTGGGAGCTTCACAGTGCAACCGGGGTCTTCTGCGGTCAACTTGAGCATTAGATATTGATTTCCTTGCTTAAGGACACTGGTGATACCGTTGTTGATAGACAGGAGACTCTCACACTCTTCACAGATGTTCCAGTCTGGAGAACCAAGGAATAAAAACCCCTTTCAAGGCTTTGATTTTGAATGTCCTGCTTAAATCACTTAAGCATGTTTCCATGGAGACCACTGGAGTGTGGATATATTGTATGTTTACCAAACTAGGTAGAAGCATTTGGATACAAAATTTATGCTTAAGAAAGCACACCGTTTGAAACCACATGTGGATAACTTATCAGACTTGAATCAGAATCACACGAAAAAATATGACACGTTAAAAGAACTCACGGTGAGGATATATCTGCTATGGGCAGTGGCGGTTCTACACGGGGGCCTACAGGGGCCAGTGCCCCTGTAAAAATGTCCCAGGCCCCCCCTGTGGCCCCCCCAGAGCTGACTGAATAAGCTGACTGAATGATAAAATGAAAATGAAATAAATTGATCAAGTTATTACGATTTTATGCGCTAGCGCCAAAAGCGGAACTAATGTGACTCAGCGCTCTACACGGAATAATTAGAGCGACGCACCCAAACACTGCCTTGCCGGATGCGAGATGAGAGTGAGAACGGCAGCCACAAGTTTTGAAGAGAGGAGCTAATGTCTTGTTGCAAGAGGCGAAGGTAAGCAAAACGATTTCATCTCGTAAAGTGATTTATTGCACGTAACCGTGTTACTGTTGTTCCTCACTACGATAAGAAAATCAAGTTTGTAAATGTCTGATCTCGCTATGTTTAAATATCTAAGCAAACTCATCGAAGCAGAAGCAAATATCCGAATGTCAGTATCCTAGCTAGTTCTACGCAATGTTGTGACGTTAACCACGTAAAATTAAAGTATTTAATGTTTAAATATCATTTGTTTCCATTTTTTAATGTGCCCCTCTGATCAAACATTGGCCCCACCTTGGCCCCCCCAGTAAAATTTGTCTAGAACCGCCACTGGCTATGGGCATGGGGGAATGGAGAGAGAGAGAGAGAGAGAGAGAGAGAGAGAGAGAGAGAGAGAGAGAGAGAGAGAGAGAGAGAGAGAGAGAGAGAGAGAGAGAGAGAATTTTTTACTCTCCTTTAAATGATTTGCTCAATTTATTTTAGATTATGGCAAATGATGAAAGATTTCGCATTCTAGAGCAAAATGAGGACGTTTAAAGAGGATGTTCTGATTTTGGTGCGTTTACATAAAAACTTTTAAACCATTTTCTTGACAGCAAATCGTTTCAATATAAATACATGAACTTGTAAAACGTATGATTTGCTCATCATCTCTGATGAGCTGCTTCTTTTGCGCTATAGCAATCAGAAATACGAGGGTAAATCAGTCAAGAAGAAAGGAAGAAAAACGTTCATGTTACAAAGAAACCTTGTCAATTTCCAGTTCCAGCCTAGCCTTGCATAGAAATGTTTAAGAAAAAAAGCACATGTACTCTGGTTTGCTGAAGTATTTTGACATTCAAAAGCATTCTGCACAAAGTGGGGTGCATATGTCGCTGAATTGCTGAAGCAAGAAAACGAAGGGTTAGCAAAGACCTTAAGCATGCAATAACTGTCTGCATTGTGAAATGGCAAAACTGACCAGTACAGCAGTAATACAACATAGAGGGGTTTATAGACACAGTAGATCTAAACAGGAGGACTGCAGAGATGACTGTAGGTCATATTCTGGTTAGGAGACATTTATATAATATATATACCCTGAAATATAGGGTTGATATCTTCTGATTGTTTCTCTGATATCTTCGCCCTGACGGCACTACCTGCTTCTGCTGTGAAATCATTTCCAGCAGAGAAACCCCGGAGCCAACAGACTTAAAGAGGAAAATAAACTTGTCACATGTCTTGCACGCCATGTCAAACGTCTGAGCTGTTGAAGACATTAACGTGTGCCGATAGCGAACCTGAGCTGTCATCTTGTCTAAAAATGTCATGCTTTTTTAAAATGAATTCTCTGCTTTATACACGCCAATGTCCATATGACTGACAAACATATAAGAAACTTTGTCCAGAATCTGGAAAATGCTAGTTGTTGATAGTTTATTGAGCCATGCGGCTTGAAGCGAGAGCATATAACAGGTTGCATGAGACAAATTCTTACAAACTAGTAAATCAGGTTTCTAGTGTCAAAGAACTGTTGCATTAATTGACTTTCTACATTAAATACCAGAGGAGAAAAAGGACATCTGTGACTTGTATTCATGAAACACTGCTCGTGTGCCTAACAATCCATATCAAGTAACAATTCATTGCTAAATTTTCTTTCAGCATTTTAGAGGTATTTACAATGTGTACTTCCTCTCACATCATGTTAAGTATGATAACCTAGGCTGAATCCGACACATATACATATTCCATGGCAAGCAATCTGCCTCTGTGGGCTATTTAAGAGACTATTTGAATCCGGCGAGGTGCTGGATTACAGGATTTGCATTTTAAAGTGTGTCAGTGATGGCACCTGGAGGAAATTGGCGAATGCAATTGTGGCAATGCAATAAATGATCTGTGATGTGAGTCAAGCTCAGCAACCGGAATGACACACCTGCTCCCGCCCACCACAGATCCTCTAATACCTACAACATGAGACAGGCCATTACTCCTGAGTCCCAGCAATATTTATATCACATACTGTGCAAATGCAGCACTGATGTTACATCTAACAGTATGTATATTATAGCCCTAAAATGAACCGTGTAATGTGCGAGCTGGAACAAGCCTTTCTCTCTTTTGTTTCCCGAAACAAATTGTCTTCCCCGGAGCTTGCAAAAAGAGCGACCGGTGCTGCAATAAACTAAGGGGCCATCTGAACCAATTTTGCTTGTTTTTTTCTTTAAAGCTTCCATGTATAATGCACTAGTTAAACAGATTAATGTCCTGGCTGTGTGGTGAAATGATTCCTATAAAGTGCAGGGAAATTGCACTGGTCAATTTTCTCTCTGCATGCCCAAAGTGCAGCGATGGCAGGATTTCAGGACAGAAATAATAGATTTTGTTTTGATCTCCGGAGCGTGGAGTTGTCTCTCTCCCAGGGGCCTGCCATCGGTTAAACTCTGATCCTTACACTGTGACTTACTCAAGGTGGTGTGTGCGCACATGTGTGTGTGCGGTGTTATTAAAAAGAAATATTGCTTCATAAAACCCCACTGTGCTGCAGCCATGACTCCTGTTAATGCAGACTGTTGCTGGAGTGTGTCTCTGGGAGGGGAAATTGGGATTTTTTTTTATCTGTCCTTTGATTGCAAGTGCAATTAGTGTTAAGTATGTGAACCTATGACTCTCGGCGTCAAAGAGATTGAAAGGCACCTTGGAGAGGAACTGTTTACATGCATTGTAGCTTTGAACAATTTACCTCCACTGATTGGTGTAGCTAATGAACTTAGCTAGAACAGTGTCCAGAGTTAATATAGGCTTCGGCATCCCTCTCCACTGGTCATTTGCAATGCAATTTGCAATTAAAACAGTCTGCAGTGGCCATCTGGACATGAGAGCACTGACAATGAGCATATAGGACACCGTACCCTTGAGTCCTGCTTGAAAAGATATTAATTCGAAGGGCTTTTAAGGAAACAGTTGTATTACTTTTCAAAGTATACATTTTGGATATATATTTACACATTTTTCTATGTTAATCACACAACTTTTTTTAAGAATCACACATACTTACATGCAGCCATACAATGATCTATACCAAAGGATCATGATATAATGATGACGCCTACTGGTTCACATAGTGGAGTTCGTTTTGACGTCACCTCACATAGCAGCAAAGATATATGACATAATTTTACATCTAACGCCAAAATTCCTCATCACAAGGAGGACGGTTCGTGTGTGTATATACACATACTGTATATCAGCGGGGTTTCAGAAGTCCGGTAGGTGGCAGTGAATGTTCTCAGGTAGGGAGGGGGTGGAGGGAGCGCGTGTTCCTCTTGCACAAGCGCTCCCATGTTGCGTAGTCTGGAAACCTGACGTGGAGGGCAGCCGAGCGCTGAGTGACAGAGTTGCGGCAGGGCAGCTCACAAAGTGCCTGTGACCGCGCGCGCTCCCCCCTCCCGACCCCCCTCCTCCCCCTGCTAGCGCGCTCCTCTCTCCCCGGACCGAACAGAGTCCGCACGAGACTGGCGACACGCTCCGACACCGGTCGGTTGGCCGCGGGTGACCCCCCACACACTTTGACGAACAAGACTCGGGGCTCCGCTGGCAGGAAAAAGGTGGAACTAAACTACATTCATTGACTTGAGAGCGATGCACTGGCAGCATGGCCAAGTGGTTCAAGGAGCACCTAGGATTCAAAACTACCAAAGCACCCCCGCCGGCGCCTCCGAAACCGGACTACAGACACTGTCACACCGGTGTTCCCGGCGCGCCTGGCTACCAACAAACGAGCTCCGGGGCCACCTTCCCGAGTCCCGCTCAACCGGACATCCTCGCTGCTTACAAACTACAAAAGGAGCTGGACTTCGAGGACCCGTACACTCCAGGTGGAAATATTTCGTTCGGCTCGAGCTTGAACAGCGTGGGGTCCCCGGATATCAAGTACGTGTCACCGAAACACCGACTTATCAAGGTGGAAACAATCGAAAAGAGCAGCCCGGCTCCGGGCGGCGGTGTCACGGTCACCCAAGCTGTTGCTGTGGGGAGCGTTAAGTCTCCGACTTCACCTCATTCGGACCACGACAACAAGGAGAAGGTGAGTGAAGTTTACTCCTAACTGTGTCTCTGTCAAGTGTGCTAAAGGGCACAACTCAAGTCCTAACTTGCCTATAGGCTTTTTTTTAACCCCAAGAAAAAGCTGTTATGTTCTTTAATTAGTCTTGCTAAACATGTATTGTTTTACTTCGTCCTCAGAATTAGCCGCAATTCATTCTCACAGGTTACATTGTTTCCCGAATTCAAACATGGTGTGTGTAGAAACATTTGACCTACTCCTGTGAAGAATGAATCGTTACAACCGGCAGAACTTGTTATCAAAACCGCACAACGGCTGTCCACACGAGTTGCGACATCCACCTCTGTCTAATAACTAACCTGCACTACAGGGAGTGCTGTGTAGGGAGCAGTGTGCCTTTGTTGGCGCACACAGTTTAAAATCAGATTAGTACTTGAGGGAAAAAAGTGATCTTTTGCATACTTTGTGACTACTAAACTTGCTGTAAAGTGCGAGCTCTCCTCTACTGTGTGTGCAGACTGCACACATCTCTATTTGCAGCTCAAGCAACAATATAATCTGTAGTTATTCACAGAGTGCCTCTTATTTAACTTGAATCTAATCGTATTTAACTAGACAGATCCATTTTGTGAATATTCTTTTTGAAGTGGTGCCCATTGCCTTGGAGGAGAGGAGGGGGGCGGACTTACTCATGATGGGTTTATGGATAGATGGCTCTAATTTGAACCTCTCTCGGCACAGTTCTCCAGATATAACAGCACAAGCCTTACACCTTTTTAGTTTTTTAGTTTTGTTTTGCACTCATCAGCAGTGAATGAATGTGGAGACAGACAGGCAGGCAGAATATGTGCAGGTTGTGCCTCCGAGCACACTGTCACGTCAGGCCTCTCAGGAATTCATACACACGGGGATCATTTGGTAGAAACCTGAGATGCTCGGTGTCGGCGAGGTTAAGGACATACCGTATGACGAGTGTGATCCAGCTGAGGAATGTCCAAGTGTCATGTACAGAGGAGAAAAGCACGGCCCTGTGAAAATACACACTGTGCCCCACTGTTCTGTTTCCTCATCAGATCACGTCTCGGCCGCTTAAAATATTTGTGGTCATCTTGATTTCACCTTCGCGTTACTTCCTTCTGCTCCCTTGTTTGCTTTCGCACCTGTTTTGTGACGTGTGGTGAGTTGACAGTTTGGTTTTGTCTTCTGTGTCTGTGTTTTTTGTTTTCCCAAGCCCTCGGCCACTGTTTTCGGCAGCCCTCATTAACTTAGCACGCAGGGTTTAATAATCATACAGCTATGTGTTATCAGGAAAACAAGCAGGAAAAACAGAATTTGTCATTTTCACCAGGCCACTGCAGCTGTTCAAGCTGATTAAACAGATTATAGTTGTCTCATGTTAATTGAAGCTTATGTGGATTTCCCTCAGTCAGGAATACAGTTGCCTCTGCCCCTCCCCTTTCCCTCTCCATGTGCACATATGGCTCCAACAGACGTGCAGATGATTGCATAGTATGGTTCAAATGCCTCACACATACCAGTATGAATGATGTTACGGATGAGCTAAGTCAGTACTGACAACTGGTGGGCTTAAGGAATATGTTGAGAGAAGGGTTTAAGGGCTTCTTGTCAGGTGCTGCCGGTTGAATAAAATCATGAAGTAGTGGAGAGGGAAGCGTGATGGAAAACTGGGGTTTTTTTCCTACCTGTTGTCCAGGTTGCCCATCTGTACACTCTCAGCAAACTGGAGATATCTGGGACTGTTTCAGGCACCTTTACGAGTTTATTTCAATCCATCTTGTACAATATAAAAAAAAATGTTGTGGTCTGTGATGTACAATTAATCACCATAATAATTGAGGTTTGTAAAAGTTTTTCCACTTATTAGGCTACACTGTGCTGCTGAGTTGAGTATCTTCACTACATGGCTTGCTATTGTCAGTCACTTATTCTCAGGATAGAAATATTCTCAGGAAGAAAGGGAAGCAGCAGAAATACCTCCCCAAAAAACATGTCACCTTGCATGTTATTGTTACATTTATTTTGTTTCAATTCAAATCATTTCTCAAATTGTAAAAAATAAATACAACATATACACATGTGCGTCTCATTATGTATCTTATTTTTTGAATAGTAACACGGTTGCTTCTTTTGTGAGGATTACAGTTTGTCTGTCTCCAGGTGACTAAAGACACTGTTTCTGTGGGAGGATGCACTGTTGGTTTCACACACTCCCTTCAGGCGAGAGTTGAAAGCGTTCTTATTTGGGTTATCTTTCTTGAAAACGAACTCATCTGGACAGTGATTTAAAAAAAAAAAAAAAAAGAAGAAAAAAGTGTATCTGGCTAGCACATGCATACATGCACATCACCAGTAAATGGAGTCAGTGGCTTCACATGAAGTCGTCTTTCTAACTGCAGAGACTAAATGCTGACTGTTGGAGTCCGAGCAAAGAGCACACAAGGCTCTCCCAGCACTGCTTGGCTACATTGATGTTTTAATTACTTGACTCATGAATGCTAATTATATCACTGCTTACCTAATTCCTGAAATGCCAATAGTTGGATCAAGAGGCCATTTCTATTCACCGAACTTCCACCAGGTGTCTTATTTATTGTCTTATTTCATCTCACAGTGTTCCAATTATGTGTGCCAATCATCGTCTAAGAGGTTTAATTTTATTGAGGGAATGGAGTCGCACTATGAAGCTGTATCTTGATGTAGATTGTCGGAGTTTTCAAGGCCTTGTGATGTGTTTTGTTTTTAATGGTGGCAAGCCCTTCATGGTAGAATGAGTTGAGGGAGATGATCAATTATCATCCCGCCTTGGAGCTAATTAAAGGCCTCATCTCCCAGCTCATCGCTCTACTCAGCACTAACCTAACTTCTTTCAAGGACACGCAAAAGTGATGACTGGCTCCACTCGAAAAAATCTGTAAACAAAAGCAGTCGCGCGGAGCTGACGGGCTGCAGCATCCTTGTGAAGTGCAGCCCGTCATCATCAGTATCTGTCTGTGCACCTGGGAAACCGCTGTTCCAATCTTCATGGCCCCCATAACTCAATGATTCTACAAGCCAGCTTGCATATCTATCTATAGAATTTTGGATCAGAAGCCCAGACAGTTATTGTGCAGCCAACAGAGGCATCTGGCACGACAGATTTCCACTGTGCTTACTTTGCTACATCCCTTCCATGCATCTTTTTTTACAAGACCTGGCTCAGCACTTCAAAAGATTATGCCGGAGGTGGAAAACCACTGTATCACCTCCAAGAAAGTTATGTTTTGGATAAGTTTGACAGTTTGGAAAACTCTTTTGAAAAATGATATCTGTGATTGCCAGCAGACATTTAGCATAGCTTTTCTTTTCTTTTTAGCTCACAAATGAACAGTTTATCATGTTTGTTTATTCCGTATAAGGAAGTATTAGTGTAAATATGACAATTTGTGTTTTTTTCAAGTGTTTATGTGCTGGACTTCTTGGCCAGGCACAGTGACCTGGAGGGGAAATTGTTGTTTATTGAAGTTTGTGGATGTAAACTATGATTTAACCAAACACCCATCAAAGATCAGACACTGTATTTAAGTGAATTCAATCAATAGCCCATAGTGATCCTCCACTACAAGCTGAGTCTTAATTTGTTGTTGTTAACCCTTCCTTCCATTATATTTTGCATGCATGTTTGGATGTGTAATGATGAGGTTCAATTTAAGATGGTGCACTGCAGCTTGCGAGAGAGCTGAATTACGTTTCGCTTGGCCTTTCACCCCGGCACTCCAGACATCAGTGGAGTTTTTTAAACGCATCCCATCGGCCTTTTACCCTCTCATCTCTGTCCGTGATGGGAGAAATGTCGAGCACAAATGTCAATATCACCATGTGTGAGAGTGGTTTTCTTCAGGGAGCCAGAAAATGGATGAAAACATCGGAGCCCATCATGTTTTGTTATAGCACCCTTTTTTAAGTGCAGTTCTCTACCTTCCTGTGTCAGACGGAGGCAGGTGAGGTTGATGACAGGCACGACTGGATGTCAGAGCCGTGCAGGATGTGCCCACGTTCCTTTTTGGCTGAATAAAATGTTGGACGTAATGGGATTTTCTTACTCAGATTATTTAAAAAAATGTTATACCTCCTAGACCTCCAACCAAAATGTATACATTATGGAAATAGTACAAAGCCTAAACAGTAATTATTTTCCACTGCTGTGACAATGTAATACCCAGGTTGAAATGATCATCAGAATGATGTGAAAGCTGTGTTATACGTGTCTTGAATATTGCAGCTGTTTTTATTATTATTTTGCTCAGTAGTGACCAATGTGTTCCCGTCAGAGTAGATCATTATATTGTTTTGTTAAATTGTTTAAAACAACTAAGACGATGTGTAGCTGTAGCTACTCTGACAAGTCTAGACTTGGTTATTTTTTACATGAAGTGGCAGGTTTGATTGTGAGATTTTTTTGTTTCTAGTTTGACCTACTGTTCAGTGTGCTGTTAAAGAATGCCATGCATTTCCTGAACTATTTTGAGCATCTAAGGATCTTTGTTAACCCAGGTAGTTCAAGAATACAAGATAGCTAGTTTACTCACTGCTCCGAATACAATAAATTGTTTTTTCATGCCAAAAATATTTAATATACTCCCTGTTGTCTTTTTTTATTGCTTCGCTGTCCATGTCAAATGAGTGCCACCATGGGTTCCTGCAACCTGGATCAAAATCCTGGAAGGGCGCTTTGAAAGGAAGGAAGCAGCACAGAGTCCTAACAGCGTGCATGTTTAAGCCCCGCCTCTGTGCAGCAGGATGAAGTCATCCTGTAGCGAATGCTATGCTGGAAGCCTTAATGTAATGGTTATTCAATTGAGCACTGAAAGGTTCGGCTTTTCATCAAGATATCATTTTGGTGAATCCACAAATCCTATTACATATACGTGATGGCACTGCAATCCTGCACCACTGTGCGTAATAACTACTCATGGTTAGGTTTTATATACAACCATCTCAACCACATGTGCTTGAAAGTTATAGGTCTTGGAAATGATGGCCTTTAGCCATTGTTTGCTTATTTTCTTGCCCTCCATCTGGGGAGCCTTCTTCCCACTCTAAAGAGTCTCAATGGAGTCTGTTGTGTTTGTTGCTCGATTTGCTTTTTCTAGCTTTGCACCGGAACATCAGTCACATGATTCCACCAGGTCACAATTAGCCTGCAGACTAGCGCTGCAGTTCTGGCCGCTGGGGAGTTGTAGACACATGGCTCTGTTTTGTTTAATGACAGTGTGTGTGTGTGTGTGTGTGTGTATAGTTGAGTCTAGAAGCAGGGAGTCCTGGTCGGCCGGCAGATCGTCACACACCGATTAAAAGGAAACCAATTGAGCATGCCATCTCAGGCACAAAAGGAGAATCCTCTTGAAGCATTGACTTTTTTTCCACTTCTTCCAAAATCAGTTGCTCTGCCATCCAAATTATGCAAATTTCAGCTGTAAAGAAATTGTTATTTTTACATCAAAATTAAGTGTACTGTTGAGGTCATGGAGATGAGATTTGCCTTTTTATCTCTCGGCATGTGAATGCAGGCTGTTGTTTTTGTGTCACACTGCAGGAGGCAGCCAGACTTCCGCCTTGCAAACAGAGCTGCCCTGTGATCTGAGTGCCCACCAGGAAGCTGAGCACTTCCATTTCTTTTTTAGTGGGATTCCAGACATTCATTTCTTTTTATTTTGTGAATGAGAAACTAGTCCACAAAAAAAAAAATGTTGTCTTTTGTAATGCTGCTCAGGTCTCATTGTACCGTTTTCGTTTGTCACAATTAAAATGAGCTGTTATTGTGAAAGGAACGCGGGTCGAGAAAGGACGCCACTATCTGCCGTTGTTTGGTGGAAAACAAGGAATGACTTGGTTGCTCCAGGATTAAGGAAGTGCTCCCTTCCTGTCAGGAAGTGTTTACAACTTGGTGACATTCCCTTTTTAACTTGACAAGTCTGTGCTCGCCCCTGTGTGTAGGCTGGGTATTCTGGCTGCTTGCTAAAATATAACCAAGGTTAATGTTCTTGGCTGTTTCGACATGAGCAATCTAGATGTCGGAAATGGTGACAAATTGTGTCTGCACATAGCTGTTGCATGCTCCACTGAGGGCTCTTTGTGGCAACAGACTGGATATTGTCCCTCACCCCTCCTAATATAGCCTCTCTAGCATTTTTTCTATCCTGCCCCGAGAGGTGGGAAGCCACGTAGCAATGGTATGGGAATCCACCCTGCGCGCTCACTCTATGGTCCGCGTAGGCAACGTGAAGGGACCTCAGTTCATCCTCGATGCACAAAGGCTATCTGAGGCCACAGAGCTTCCAGCCGCAATCAAGATGTCCTCACACCAACATCTCTAGCTTTGTTTACAGCGTGAATGTGGCTTGTTTTTCTTCCCTACTCTGTAAATCACTCTCCCAAAATCAAAGCCTCCGTCTCAGTGGATATCCTCATGTTGTTTCATGAAGCCCTACTTTCCTAATTGGGTCAGCTTGTATCTTATAGGAGCCGCGATAAACAATAGTGTTTTTGCTTGTTTGTTGTGGTGGCAGTATCACATGGGAGTGAAGGTCAAACAAATTTATTATGTCTTTTTTTCAGCCTACTACATCAATATCAAAAAGCAAATTGATGTTTGAATAACAATTTTAACTGCAGCGATGAGCAAAATTAGTTAAGCCCATGTTGGGGACAAAACGCTTATTCACAGCGGAATGGGATTATCACATTTGATAAAATACCAACATTCCATTGTAGCATGTGAATTATTATAGACTGTTGCCGCACACTAACTGTATGTAGCAGAAACACTGCCAATAAATCTATCACACAGGGACGGGGGCAGAGGAAGGAAATTGGATTTTGTCAAGCGTGTCGTCAAGTACTTAATCTTGAATATCTGTCGCATATTAAGAGCACCTTCCTCGGGTGCAACCCACGGCCGCCTCCCCTTTCTCCACTGGAGGTCTTAAGTGGCTGTGTGCAGTGTGTTCCAATGAAGGAGGTCCCCGGGGACAAGTTGGGGTGCTTTTCATGCTTCACTGCCTCCGATGCTAAAGGAAGATACAGTCATTCATAAGGAGAGGAGGACAGCTAGAGTTGGATTTTATTGAAAAATAAGGTTATTTATGTGCTTAAAATTTTTGGGGACTTGGAGAGTTTTCCCCAAGTGCGGTTTGGTCTGTTTGTTTGAGGGATCCCAATCACACTGTATTGTTTACATATCTAAATACTTAATGTTGATGGTGCCGTCATATACATACAGTTACATACATGAAATTGGATTTCTGCATTCAAGCTGTCCTAAGGAGGTTGGAGTTCAGGGTCTTCCTCAAGGACACTTTGACATACGGATAGTAGGAGCTGTGGATGGAACCGCCAACCTTGTGGTTGCAGGACAAACCACTCACAAACTCGCTTTGCCAAAATTGCTGCCAAATTTAGTTGAGCCATTATCCAAAACAACCTTTTGCAACGTCAATGCAGAAGGTTCATTTTGTAGATGCCAAACAGAAGATAACAGACACCTATATGCTAATTAGCAGAGTAATATGATTATTAAATTAAATTGTATTACAGTTTGCATTCTGTGTCTTGAGGGCTGAAATTGGGTGCAGGGGTGTTCTTGGATGCTACAGTGTACTCTTAATGGCTTTTAAATATGGTTTTAAGCAGATAATAACATCCACAAAATACCCCTGAACTAAAAGTTGAGATAGCTTCAGAAATTATGCGATTGGAATCATTCTGTTAAACTGCACATTGAGATTTTGCAAAGGATACCAAAGGGATGAGAGAGGCAACATATCTGATAATGGTGGTGAATACACCTGTCTGGACAGAATGCTGCTCAGGGATGTTGAGGACACAGTGGTAGTTTTCATCCTAGGAAATAAATCCTTTACATTTTAGTAGCTAGAGATATGAAAATCCAGTGGCATATGATCTCCTCTATTAATGTGACGATGACTCATGACTGTGTGACAGATGATTTAATCAATTGAAGTTGTTTATTTGCACTCATATGAAGACTGTCAGACCATGTATCACAATTGGTGTCGGGAAGGAAAAAGTAAGAGGCGAGCATTGCATAGACGTGACTAGAAGTTTTCAATAGCTAAGACAGCGATTCTAGTCCTAAAATGTGAAATTTCTAGTAGTTCATCGTGATTGCTTGGGACCTCTTGAGTAATAATTTGTACGGACTGAATGTCTTTTAGAAAGTCTGATTTGAATGAACACTGATAATGAATACTAGACATCCTACTCCCTCACTGATTGAGACATAGTCCACTCCTTTTCGTGTGTGTATTTGTGCAACCCATGCACACACATACCTGATTTGTGAGTGCATATGTGCAGTCTTATGGCCCACAGTATACTGGACCGTAGGTACCATAAAAGCCTCATAATGCACAGTAACCCATACTTACAGTGGTGGGGACTATCCAGGTGTACATAACGTGTTTAACACCCCTTTCTCTTCAGTGCTGTTATGGCTCCACTGTTTTATGCATTGCTGATTTTTAACCCACCAGCGTGGTGCATGTTATCAATGGCGCTGTTGCTGCATCTGGAAGCATTCCCATGCAAACCATGATCAACAACAGGCTAAATCAGTTGTGCTAAAAGAGCCCGGCTTCATCTCGACTGCCGTGCGAAAGCTGCCGAGTGCAGAGATCTGAAGAACCAACATTTAATGTGGTCTGAATCTTAAAGGGGATGGTGTGAGTGCATACGTCTGCATCCAGACGTCAGCTGTTCTTTGAACAGCACAGATGTCGCTGAGGGAGACACATGTGGATGGCTGAGCACATTGATGTGCAAAGGGGGACGCTAAATCTAATCCTTAAAACATATACAGTAAAGTATATGTTGCAGATATTCTCTCTAAATCCTGAGCATGCGTTGGTATTTATGGTCAAGGAAATGCACTTTTGAGGCAGAGTGGTAGGAAAGGCAGAGATAAGGGATGTTTTTTCATAAGCCGATGTCTGTTTTTCAACGCATCACCAAGTCATATATATTCCGAAGAGGGGTGGACATGCTTTTGTCTGTGAAGATAGTATTTCTTTGTGTTGATTCACAAGGATGAGCAGGCTTACTAACTGAATCGCTGCACTTGAGTGACTATCCAATTAGATTAAAAGCAAAGCAAATGAATATACCTGAGGAAAAAAAACAACAATATTTTAGTTTATCTCAGGTGAAGTGCTCTTCATTGGTGTGTGGACTGCAGTAGCTTGTGACTGATTGTGAAAAGGCGTCTTTATAGCAAATCTAGTAATCTGATTAGCTGCCTCTGCAGACTCCTAAGTAGGCCTTTAGATGAGGCACATTACTCTTCCAGGCTCATAAAGGGAGGAGCTCAAGCGGCAAGTATGTTTCTTTGGAAACATTTCAATAAAGTTTCATTAATGTCAGGTCTGCATGGTGGGAAATGCACTCCACTGTCTCTCCTTTAGAGGCGAAGCCAATTTTCCGTCTGCCTAATCTGTTTGTTAGATATAGAACCCAGCAGGGCACAGTCTTCACAAGGGGCCCTCAATGAATTGTAACCAGATTTGCGCTCTCTTCTTAGAAACATGAAAGCATCTTATTGATAGTAACTGCATTATGTCAACAGAGAAGCTGTGATCATGCTTGCTTAAATAAATAGCCTTGAGGGAGTGTTTCTTGCCAGTATGTTCTTTCTAGAAAATTGTTGCCAAGTTATCTGAGGATGAGTGCGCACTCTACACACAGCCTTCATCCTATGTTTACAGACAACGATACGGTGGAGGAGCTATCAGCAGAGGGAATGCAGTGAAGCTCAGCTTGCCGAATTTTGGTTTTACATTGAACATTGAACATTTGAACAGTTTTCCATCCAACAGAAGTAAACACATTATGCATGGCAGCTCTTTTCTGTAGACTTGTCTGCTTATCTTTTGCCCTCTCTCACCTCTCTTCTTTAAAGTGGCTTTCTGTCCTCACAATAGTGGCATGCTTTCTTTTTTTGTTACACTGAAGAACAAAGCAGCAGAAACAAAAAAACCTTTAGAAATGCCTTAATGCAATTGAGCTGCTAAGCACTGAGTTGTATTAGGTTATCAGTGGCTGAAATCCCTCGTGGCATGAGACATAAATCACACACGTCAGCCCTCTTTCCCCCCCCCTCCTCTTGCCCGCTGACTTCTCTGGCAGTCTCTGGGGGGGCTTCAACCTTGACTTGCCTATGGCGCATTCAATGCTTCCCAGGACAAGCCATGACATTAATATCATATTCCTGACTGCACTCATCCAGCCAGAGTGAGATAAGTCTATATTTTCATCTATGTATATGTCTAAAAGGTGTTTATCTGGTTATCGCCTGGTGAAGTCATCAATCTGCTGTTGCATTGCATTTGCTTCTGGTGTTTATGATTCTAAAGGATTAAATAGTTTTTTTTTTAATGGAGCTTGCTCAAAATGCAAAATTGTAGCCCACTTTATATTTTTTCCAGTTCAAATGAAAAACAGAGGCCCAATCGAATTGTAATCCTTCGAGCCCTGGCATCATCAAGCTCTAGAATTGAGCCAAAGAGGCAGGTGCCTGTTATAGTCTCCCTCCTTTGCTAATGTTGCCCCTCTGTTCACTCTGATTTGAAGTCAGCTTCATTGCCTGAGAGCTGCAGTGCATTTCAAGAAGTCTGTGGCTGCCAAAGCTCAGGCAGGTGTAAGACATGACCAACCTGGGATCTGAGCTGTGGAATGAAAGTAATTGAGTGAGTTGACTCGCTACGCTGCAGACCAGCAAAGAACCACGGCTACCATGGTGACATGGCCTAAGCCAGTGTGGCTTTGTGAGATTCATATAGGCTTGCAGCACTCGCTTAGCAAAGACCTGATATATTGAGGCGCTGCAGTCTTATCCTGGGGGGGGGGGGGGGGGGGGTTGCTTTCATGACAAGTGTGGCTTGGCTGCAGTCCTGACACACCCTGGTATGGCACAAGGCAGATGGTGCGTCCCCAGGCGACGCTGCCGCTCTCTAGCACCCCACTCCTCACAACCCCATGCTCCTCCTGCTGTCGAGTAGTCATTAGTGCAGTGGGACCGGAAGGATACATCGGAACAATCTCCTCCACCCAAACATGAGCTAGGCTGCAGGGGCTGGGTGATGGTGCCTACAGAGGCAGTCTGTTGATCTAAAAAGTTGATGGTTCAAATCTCCGGATGTTCAGGAAGAATCTGTGTAGGCTAAATTGATACGCTGGCTGCCTGCTAATGTCGTCCATATTACAGCTTTGTACAGGTATGAATGTGATTCACAGGTTGGAGCTGATGACAACCATGCAGCTGAGAAATACCCCCTTCACAAAACTACACCTCTATAACAAACCACTCCTGTTAGTCATCTATTTCTGCAATGTGGAGCTCTTTTGTACCGCATTTGCCCAATGATACTACATGGAAGTGGAATGGTGGAGTTGTGGCCATATTTCTGTTTCACTTTCATGTAGAAAACAATGTTTCACTTTTATTCAACAGCAGCCATGCTGGTAATTGTTTTGGCGTCAGCTTAAACTTGCATTTTATGGGAAAAGAAGAATTGAATGTCCCTGCTGACTGGAATAAGAGCCAGGTGCTGAAAAGAGTGTTTTACTGCCCAACTCGGAGCTAAATATACATACATACATACATATGTAAAAATGTCAATCCTTTTTTAAGATGATACTTTCTAATCACATATTGTCTCGAAATGTTTCAAAACAGAATATTTTTAAGTTACAATGGAGAAAAAGCTTATTCCAAAAACCGACTCAGCATCTGCAAAGGTCATTTTAAAAGAGCAGAACAAGTAAGAGCCACTTGTAACTGATTCCTTTTTTGCAGTCTGAGCACCTTCGGGCCTATTAGATGTTGATTTAGCCTGATTTTTATTGTTTGGATGGCAAAAAATGCACATACATTAGAGTTCAAGTGAAGTGTTTTACCTTGTCTGCTCTCTAGTACAATGCTACTTTAGACATTACCAAACCCACATTCCCATGCCATAGATATTAACAACGTGTGGATGACAAATATTTAGCATATTAAACCCAAACTAAAAGCGTAGTGTTTGAGTCTTGAATCCAAGTTTTTATTTTGATTGCATTTAATCCCAACACTTCCCTCTGCCTGATGCTATCAGAAGCTTTCATCACATACCCTGCCCTTTTATTTGTTCTTCATTATGTCAACAGGAAAGGCAAAAGATGATGTCATGTGTTTGGAGCGGCCTCCACACATTACTCAATAAGTGATTGCCATTATTTCCTGAGACATGCCCAAACATCCTTTGGCTCATGAAGGTGCATGATGTGGTTCGGCGGTAGAAGTCTAAGGTGTGAGCTCTGCTAAAAAACCTAACCTACTAAACCTTGCTGTGGGCACATAACTTACCGCTGTCATCTAAAGCAGCTGGAGAGAATGTGAGATGCAGCATTATCACATTTGTGGGCTATGGTCTACCTCCAGCTACTACACGCCAGTATGTGGAACACAGTCAAACGGGCACAGGCCTTCAACCCTCCATTTAGGTGAATCATATGTTTTTGTTAGTGAGCATCACTTATTCTTAGGTTTGGGCTGTTTGACTGTATCTGAGATCGGTGTTTGGCACACACTATACTGATTGATGAGTTTCTATGCAACAAGGTGGTAATGATGGTAATGATGACACTGTGGCTGTAATGTGTAATATGCACAGACTTCTGGGGTCTCTGGGGCCACAAAGATGTTGATTATACGGCTGAATTTCTATCAGACGTGTGAGTGAATTATGTATATTTCTGTGGCGCAAAAACAAACCAGGACATTGTTTGTATTGGATTTTCCCCCCTGCTTGTATTCACAGAAGCAAAAACCCATAATTATGCTGTGGCAGAAAAAAAGTCCTAGTTATTTTCCACAAAAAAGATGGAGACGGAATATTGAAGGAGGTGGATTTAACACAGTAGCTGCTATGAAAGACATCTGTGGTACTTACTTCCCTTGCTATTATTGCTAATCCATGTATAGTGGTGATGATCTGCAGGAATATACCTGCCAGCATTTCTCTGTCACTAAGCGGCTTACATATTATACCTGGGGAACCTTCTAGCATTTTACACTGGGAAACTTTTCAATAGTCCTTTCAAAAAAAATAAATAAATGTGCGCTAAATGACAATTGACCTCCATCAATACTGTAAAAAAGAGAAATCCCTTGGTGCTTCTCTCTGTGTGTGTGTGTGTGTGTGTGTGTGTGTGTGTGTGTGTGTGTGTGTGTGTGTGTGTGTGTGTGTGTGTGTGTGTGTGTGTGTGTGTGTGTGTGTGTGTGTGTGTGTGTGTGTGTGTGTGTGTGTGTGTGTGTGTGTGTGTGTGTGTGTGTGTGTGTGTGTGTGTGTGTGTGTGTGTGTGTGTGTGTGTGTGTGTGTGTGTGTGTGTGTGTAGGGCACTCTCTCACGGGTGGCCTGCATGTGGGATGTGCTCCCTCTGTGGCAAAGATAGACAGAGGTTGTTCTCGGGGAAAGCTGGCCAGGGAGCCACAGCACAGCGGGCACGAGGCTTGGTCTGCCCCGCCTGGCCCCGTCCACCAGATGAGTGATGAGCCAAATCCCTTCCTCTTACACATGACTCATAGGGTGTAGTGCCAGTCATGTACGTGTTTACATGATCGCTTAGGTGTATGCCCACGTGTTTCCTTATTTGTTGGAATTCTTTGACTAAAATGTTTCCAAATAACAGAACATGTGGTGGCAGCCCTTCTCCTCTGAGCAGTGATTGGCAGCACAAGACTGTCAGTATAGTCTCAAAGACGGAAAAAGTCAGTTTTCTAACAGTAAGGCCAACCCTCCGCAGTCACACCCCCTCTCTCATTATCCAATGTCCAAGACGACGGATGGCTCAGATGGGACCACGGTTCCTTTTCAAAGGGTAGCTATTTACGTTTTAAGCTGTGTCCTGGTACATGAAGCAAACATTTCAAAGAAACAAACATCCCCCCAAGGCACTATAGATGCGGACGGTTGCTCCGCTCCCTAAAGGTTTGAGCTGTATTTCTGGGTCTCAGGACATCCACCTAATTGCCATCTACTGCACAAAATGCCCAGCAAAAGAGCAAGACTGCAATTAGCCGTGGCTCACTGCCAGCTCGGCATAAATCTGCCAAATTGTTTCTCTTCAGAAAGTTGAGCAGTTCGTGGTCTCCTTTCCTCTACTTTTGAAATGTAGGCCTGTCACTGGACTATCGTATAATTAGGCAGACCAGCAGTAGCAGAGAGCGTGCTGTAAGGCTAAAAGCTGAGGCATTGTGGTGGTGTGCTGAGGCATACAGAGGTGGGGTGTTATTTATGTATGTGTTTTTCCCTTCTCTCTCTCCCGGCCTACCTCGGCAAGTCCACTTGGTCCTGACCTGAGCCACAGCAGTATCTGTCATGCAACTGTCCCGTCACCTACCCATGTTGTATTGTTCAACAGAGCAGCAAAATGACTATTCCACATTTTTTCCCTCCCTCCATCTCACCTTTCCTTCATTTTTTTCTTTTCTTCTGCAGCTCATAATCCTTGAAGACTATGCGGACCCTTTCGATGCTGAGCAGGCTGGTGGCACTCAGACCAGTACGGAAAAAGTGACGACCGAAAATGATGGCTACATGGAGCCATATGAGGCCCAGAAGATGATGGCAGGTAGATCAGTTTTCATATCTCTCTTTCATGTCACTCAGCTACCTCTGTAATGGATTTGTCTCTTTTTCATGATTTCATGTTGACTGTCCAAGTGGGGCATTAATTAGTATGCAGTGTGATGTGGCCTGTTTCCATGCAGGGAAATAACGCAGAGCCCCAGATGGCCTAATCCCGCTTTACATGACAGGTGCAGCAGAGCAGAAATGAGCTGTGTCATGACAGATATCTCAACTTTTTGAAAAGTAGCCCCCCACAAATCACAAAAAACAGAAAAAAAAGAAGAAAAAAACCTCAGAGGTCCAATGATGAGAGGTGTTTTAAAAAGAAAAATCCTGCTGAACTCTGTGCATGTGGAGACACACAACCACTTGCTGGGATTTCCGGGAAGGGACAACAATAGCTATGTGCTCACATAAGAATTCAGTTGGACCGCATTCTCCACACAGCTTTGACACAGCGCACATTCATTCTGTGGCAAAGTGAGCACAGCAATGACAAAGAAAAAAGTGTGCCGAAAGAGAGGAGAAATTATAAAAAATGTGGCAAAAACAAAAACATGCGGCAGCTGTTTTCATCTACTCAACAAACTTTAGAACCAAAGAAAGGACTGTAAAATATATATAAACCACGCCTCACATGGAAGTTCCATGTAAACATGATATCAGTACTTATACCTTGATAAACCTCGCACCCTCACATGAAACTCTTATAAACGCACATAAACAACAGTTGCTTCCGTTGCTCCCACAAAGGCAGGACATGAATGTCTCTATCCCTCCTCAGCAATTTTCTTTTTAACGGGCCTCCAGACAATCTCTTGTTTTCATCTGTCTTAATGTTTTGACCTCTGGCCCAGTCAATGTCTCAGCTGAGTACAAAAAACTCGAGATTTATCGCCTCTCTCAGGTGAAGGAAGCCGTAAAAAAAAAGAAAAAAATCTGAGGAAGGCTTTTGTGGTATCACTTGAATCTTGAACTGATGCCAGGTTTTTCTGTGCTTTTTAAATTCAACTTGACACAGTTCTGCTGTTTGACTGTATTGACAAACTAAACTACGCTGGCAGCAATTGTCTGTCATGAGTTTTTTGTTTGTTTGTTTGTTTCTGGTTGTTCCTGTCTTTGAACCCTGAAGTGGTGTTGTTTCAGGCTCCCCGCTTTTATCCATCATATCTATTGATTCCATGTTTTGTTTTTTTGTCTGCTGTTTTGACTGAGCTGGCGGGGTGTTGTTTTAAATAGAGCTGGCTTAACTAAAGCTGTTGCTGGATTTCTTTGGCTCCACTGTCATCCTTTTAATATTCATAATGATCCATGGATTTAGTCCATGAATGGGTGTTTTCACAGGCACTAAATAAAACATGAATTATTTGTATTGGGTGTATTTAACAATATTTGATGCATTCACCTGCAACCAGAGCAATCATATGAAATGTCCACAGAATCATTCTATCAAATATGTAGCTCATATTGATGACAGTGGGTTAGAATGTAATATTTATCATGCTCATAGCACCCATAAATCTACAAGTATAATCATGGGTAACTGCACCAAAAACCCAAATGTTTTATGGTACTGGTTCATTATTGGTAGCATACTTTATATAGTGCTGATTTTCTTTCAGCATTTATGTATCCAGGCCAGAAACACTGAGCATGAATGCTCTTTTTCCAGCAACACCTTCCTCCAAATTCACAGTAACATGCATTCACACTTGGATGCTGCCCAACTCGGCCTCACTGGTGCAGTTGAGGGTTAAGTGCCTTGCCCAAGGATACCTCAATTATTTACTTTTTTTGTGGGGGGGGGGTCAGGTGCTGCTCTTTCCCATTTTCTCACTGTGCAAGGGTGGAAGTCTGCACCAATAGAGTTAGTATACTGACCGAAGATATAGAGTAATTGCTGCATCCTTCATCGTGACAGCATATTGGTCAGGCAGAACTGCACACTCAGAATTTAGTTGGCTAAAAGGAAAGGGAGGGAGAGAGAAAGAGGAATCGTTGCATGGGTTGCTGCACTGAAGTAAAGTAAGGACCAAACCGCTCATGTGAAGCAAGAGTCTTGCATCTCGCTCTCTGTCTCGTTCTGTCACCGTTTCTTTCATCTCTTCCACTCCCCAGGCAACGGCGGTGTTTTTGTACTCAATGACAACCTGCACTGTTCGCAATACCTGAGTTGTCTGTTGGCCGTACGTAGCCGTAGCTTTTCACAGCCTCCCTTGTCTTGTCTTGTCTGCTCGGTATTTGGTTTCACAGATGGGTGCAGATGGACAAAACTCCAAACCAGCAAAAACGTTTCTATTTATGGTTGTCAGAGCACGTTTTTAATTTACCACAAGCCAAATTCACATCATCAATGAAATGATTAGTCTACCTCCTAATAAAATGGGGTTTAGCTGTCTCAACTTGTAAAATCCAAAGGTGTTGTAACAGATGGTGTTTCCAATTAATTGGTAGAAGTAGGCTGAAAATAAATCAGACTGCCTGACGTTTAAAGTTTGTCTTCACAGACAACCTTTAAGTTTAGAGTTTCAGCACAAGATTTACTTTGAGCTGCTGTCGGGTGGAATCTCACTGAACAGACACACTGCTGTGCCACTGCAAGGTTTTTTCAAATTGTAGTTCCAGATCAATCTCAGTAATTGAATAACACACTTTTACCAATATGTATAATGTCTTCCTTAAGAGGTCTTGATATACATTTTGTATAGTAACTTGGGAAATCCCTGTTCCATGTTTTCTGAAACACACAGACGATTTGGATGTTGCATGTCATTACCTCTGGGAACACCACAGATTAGTATCTTTAGTGCTGAGTAATCACTTATGGCTTTCCACTGCACTTAGCAGAGATTAGGGGATGATTGAACAGTAGGTCCTCTGTAAGGCAGTAGTGTGATTAAGGTGTTCTGTGAATGATTTCATGGATCGCAAAGTCTCCATAAGACTCTCATTTAGATATTGTTATTATCCAGAGAATATTGTGGGAGCTTTGTTGCTAAAGTTTAATTTAGGAAGTTGCAGTGATGGAGTGTATGTGGTTAAGAGCCTCCATATTTACATGATATTGCAGTTATAGGTTCCTAGAATGCAAAGCTTCTTCTTTCAAACCTAAAGGTTAATTGGCTCCATTTGTACAATGATGCAGCAATAGGCGCAGATATTTTCTGTCCAATCTTGTGAATAGCAAGTATGAGGTCAGTCTGTAAACTCTTTTGCATTTTGCATTTCATGAGCCATTGCATACTCATGAGTTACAACCCGATTGATTATTATGCTTTACCATGTAACCCCTGCAAGCAATGTGATCTGCAAGCCACAGGGAAGCTGTTTATTTTCTATAGAGTGCAAAAATCTTGTCACACAAGAACATTTGCTGGCTATAAAAGGCAAATCTGATGTGTCTGTGTGTCCTATTTTTTTCTTCACTTATGTGATTCCATTCACTGAAGTGTGAAATATGTAAGAAGGTCCTTACAGTCTTTCAAGGCTACTTATCTCCATAACTATATTGTCCACAAGAGAGGATATTAATGTCAAGGCACACTGCGTTGCTGAAGTACACCTGCTTTGAGTTCCAAGTAGTGCAATTGCTCCATTATTCTTTCATTCCCACAACTTCAGTCTGAAAGCCTACAGACCAAAATGAGATTGCTGCATAGATGCAACAAGCCTGAGGCCCCGCCCACATTGGTTTAGAACAAAGTGAGCCATTAATCGCCTTGCTTTAGTATTAAAGGTCACATGTTTTTTAAAGAAGTGTACAGTTAAATGTTGTTGAAACCGTATGTATTATTTTGAAGATACAATTTGAATTCCTTGATTACGCAACATTAACACCTTAAACACACAAACACATACGCTAGACCACATAGTGGGAGGTGTGGCATTTAAGGCCTGAGGCGGAAAAGTGCCACAGCCGTTTACATAACAGAGTGCGCACTGCTGTGTGTCTGTTTGTCGGCACATACTCCATCGTGCGTGTGTTTGTGTGTGTGTATACACTCCATGTTTCTCTCTCTCTCTCTCTCTCTCTCTTTCTTCCAAGAGCCATCCTTAGTAAGTTTGAGCCGACTGATTTATGGGCCTGCTGGAGGGGCATGTCACTACTTCCTTAACCTGAAAAGCCAGCCCCGCCCTCGCGTAATCTGCTCCACACTGCCGGTCGGGGCTCCACCTGCAGTTATGTGAAGACATGTGCACAGAACACACTCTGTCTTTACAGCATTTCCTGCGTGTGTCGCGTCAGAGCGCCTCGAATGTTTGTCATGTTTACACGCGTCAGCTACTGCATGTGCTATCTTTGTGTCCGAGGAAGCCTGTTGAACGTGTCAGTGATAGCCTGGGAGAGGAATTTTTTTTCCCCCTTATTGTCAGCTGGTCTTCTTGTTGAGTTATTGTATTAAAGGTGTGTAGTTTGTATGTGGGCGTATGTATTTTGAATGTGTCACGGCAAATTTCACAATCATAATTTTCTTTGTGTATCTCGTCGTCTCAGAACATAGAAATACACACAGATATGTTCACACACACACACACACACGCACACACACCTCACCTCCTCAGCTGTCAGCATGGCCATTCCCCGCATACCTCAACACGAGCAGCAGCACCTCATCACTGTCGGAATAAAAGCTAGTATCAACTTATGTGATGTTACTTTATCTCCTCCACTTATTCCCTCATACATTGTTGTAGCTGTTCAGACAAGTAGAAGGGGCGAGGACTGCGGGGCAGTCTGCGTCAAGGTATTTCTCAATGAGCGCGCTCTCGTCGTCATCCACTCCCTAGGCAGGCAGACGGCCATGTGAGAGTTTTCCCACAGTGCAGAAGAGGGCAAACAGGTTGCATGATTGACCTCCATCAAACAAACACACTCCAGTCCAGTCCACTTGCCAGTCCTCAAGTCGTAGCCACGCCACCACAGGTAAAGTGTGTGTTGAGGTGTGTGTGTGTGAATGTGTGTGGGGGTATCAGACAGAAATAACCCCTCTGGTGTGGAATACTTTACGCCACCGGTGAATTTATTACAGTGTCAAAGTTGTAACCTCAATTTGTCCTCATCCCATCTTTCAGGTCTTGCTCAGTCATTTAGCAGTGGGGGAAATCTTGAAACAGGACAAGATACCTGGGGGGAACCTTGATGTGGACTCACTGTAGATGTGTTGGGTGTTTGCTATTTCTCTCTTTCTCTCTGTCTGAGAAATGTGCTGGGAAATGTCTCCAGGCGCTGGCACCCTTTTGCGGCGCACTCCCAGTGATGTGGATCTACTGCCAAGAAGATGAGTCATTAGCAATAGAGTTGATTATTTCAATTACTCAAGATAGTGTGGTGCTTAGTCCCCTGTTGGCTCCAAAGTATTAATGCCAGGAACATTATCAGTTTGGCAATGTCCAGAACGGGTAAGAGAACATGTTTGGAGGTGGGGTGAGGATGACGAAGGGAAAGAGAATGGGTGAGTTGTAACACAAGACCAAAAGAAAGTGAAAAATAGAGACTGCCTTAGAATATAACAGAAAACAAAGAGAGTGACTGTAAAGAGTCAGAGACAGTGGGAACAAATTAATGTTACAGCACCTGTGGGTTAGTTTATGGGGACAAGTCAAGAGAAAAGAATGGAGACCACTCACTCACTCACTCACTCACTCACTCACTCACTCACTCACTCACTCACTCACTCACTCACTCACTCACTCACTCACTCACTCACTCACTCACTCACAGTGAAAACTCACCCCAGGCGATGACAGGTACATGTGGCAGCACATGTCTTGTCCTCTGCTATTATTGCCCAGAACTGTGTCTTGAGGAATATCCAGAGCATGCACCGACAGTGGCACTTCTCAGAGGTGCTTTACTTTTTTTAGCTATTCCATAAGTCCGTATCATTAGAACCACATTTGGTTGTGTGTGTTGATAGTATAGCAAACAATGATTCTGCAGTTATATTCTCATCTCTGTTTTTGTTTGTTTTCCATCAGATCTGCCTCGGTGCATTTGAAGGATTGCTTGAGAATTACTTCAGCAACACATTTATGCTTTCCTTCAGATTATTATTGGCAGCTACAAACAAGCATGGCTAGTAGCTGAATACTGGACGAGGAAATGAATGATTAACAATCTCCTCCTTCCTCTCGCCACTCACAACATACCTTTTGAGGGTATTTGGTCTATGCAATCAACTTGCTGCTGCTCTTTTTACCAGTTAAAATTATATAAAAAAAATCTAATCTTTACTATCCCACTTTTCTTTGTCGTCATTAACTATCTACAGACAAGGTTAGGAACTTCATGAAATTTATGTGGTTTCTTCCATAATGTAAATATATATGATAGGACATTGCTGATAATTCAGGAAAGCCCATTATATAATTGATATTGTAGTTAAAACATGTCCATAACATTTTCCTTTTCACATCTCAGAATAATCACGTACATGAGAAAATCAATAAAAAGCAGTGACATGTTATATAACACATATTTATTATGCATTTGCACAAGATGTGGGACAAGCTGCCACGTAGGAGACAGCGTGTTTAGCAGGAAGCGTGTTTGAAGGTCATCAAGTGCACTGACGAACATAGCATTTGAATGACTGAGTTCACAGCCTTCTCCAAACTAACAAACTTGTCCAGACGTTCAAAACTTGAAATTGCATCTCAAAATAAAACCATAAAACTGTTCATTTAACTGTAATTGTAATAATTTATTAGCTTGAAGACAAATTGCAGGCATAATAGCCCCACGGTAGGATGTACTGTATATTTACCTTATGTGCTTTGTCATGATGTTTGTTTACTCAGTTTAGTGATGAGTCATGACAGACAGGGCACTATATCATCAATATATAAATAATTGATCATAGTCAATTGTAAATTGTGGCCGTAAAGGTGCAACAATGAGTTCTCTAAATGATGGCCTATGATTGGTGTGTTTCTGATGTTCGCTTTTAAAAGTAAGGATATGAACGGTATCTTAGCCTCCTTTTTAGGTACAAAAACATGTCCCAAAGTTCACAACTATAGTTACATGGGTAAAATAATCTTATTTTCAAGAGTTTCTCTTCATTATTCACTTATTTATTTAGTCCACCCCATTCCCTGACTAGTCATTACGTCTGCACACTATTCAGTGGTTGCCAGATTTTGTCAGACTGTGCTACCCACTTGTCACATCTACAGGATCCCATGAGAAATGACTGACAGTTATTACACACTGATCTGACAGTGAAGTAGTGGAGTGATGCAAAAACCCGTGCTCCACAGTGCCAGAGCTATAGTGTCAGGTGTTTTGTTTAGTTTTTTTGCTTGGTGCTATTGTTGGAGTCATATTTTTTTAATGTTTAAAAATGGTATTGTCAACAAAACGCACTGTGTAATCAGAGCAGAGCTGGAGAACAGGAAAGCAATGAGATCCCCTTGGAGTGAACTGTGACAAAAAATGTTCACATTCAGAGAAAAACTTAGTTCATCTCTGAGGATAGAGTGTATCTATAAATGTATGAGGAAAAAAAATAACTTTGTAAGATTGTAAAGTAATACATACACAGAAAAAAAATAGTCCAAAGCCATTGTAATTGAAAATAATGCTTTTTGTTGTTAAGGAACCACAACACTTCACTTTACAACGTTGAATCAACCTCATAACAACACAGATTGCACGGTGAACACTGCAGTAACGTGCAAAATATATTATATTGTAGTGGACATCAATCCATGCATTCTCATCCGCTTATCCGGGCCCAGGTTGCGGATGCAGCTGCACGATATTCCAGACATCCCTCCCGCCACCAAACTCTAAGGACATAATTCACTATAATCTGTGGTTCAACACAAGCAGGCATATTGTGTGCCTTTTCTATGTTCTTTTTTCACTTCACCCTGACAGTGAGAGTTGGGCATGGCCCATTAAAAGCATCGTTGTGTAACTATAGTAACGCAGTGTGTTTGGGGTGAAGTCTTCTCAACAGTTGGTATTTAGTGCTCACTGTGCTGACATAAAGGACTTTCCTGAAACATACAATGTCAGTAATTATGTCTGTTCATAGAAGAACACAGGACATGAAAGAAAATGTGTATGTATCTTTCAGGCCCACTCAGAGGCCATCCCTACCATAATAACATTGTTAGGAGCAACGCAATTCAAACGGCTGGGGTTACCATGGTTTTACACTCCAGTCTTTCTTCGTTTTTTGTTTGTTTTTCCTCATAAATGCATGACATTATAATCTTGCACATTTGTGTTTTATAGGGTTTTATATTGTAATTTGGACACTTTAAGGATGTGTTGCGCACGTGAGCATTCTCTCTGGCCAATCAGTGGTGTTTGAACCTCCACCTTCCAATATTGGCTGGGCTCATAAAAAAGTACCAAGCACCAGGTACTATCAATAACTTTTGCTAATGGAAAACCCCAAAAAAGTTTAGCCAAGTAGAGTCATGCCGTGCCATGCAGTGGAAATTCAGCGTAACACTCACTTTGTAAACGAGCACGGTTTTCCTGTTTTTCTTTGCTTTAAACTAGTGACTCAGCAGCACATCTCACCTCATTAACTTTTTCGTGTGGGAGGAACTGAAAACCAGTCAAGATCTTTCAAAGAACCATATGTAGACTTTGTGTAATTGCTCTACTACTGTGTGTAGCTCCGCTATCCACTTCAGAGAAAAGAGGTGTGATTTTTATTTGATGCTCACCTGCCAGAACAAGAATAATAGGTTTGCGTGTTTTCATGATTTTGACACTGACATACAGTGCAAAGGGTTGTGGCTGTGTGTGTTTGCTTGTCTGTCCTACTGGATAATGGCCAGCCACCTCTGTGGCTTGAAGGGTCATTTGGTGAAGCTGAAGAGCGGAAAGGTTTACGAGTTGGGAGGAGAGGGGAAGAGCAGGAAGACTGACGACTTATCGATGAAATGAGAAATCTCCCTCCCCCTCTTTTAGTGATGAATGCTGCCCAGCACTGGAGCCCGGACTGCTCACATACAGCTTCGGTGCTCAACAGCTGTCGGTATATCTGACATTTCCACTAGATATTGTCACATGTGGTTTTGATTGGAGCACATAAAATTACATTGACAGCTAGGCTTGTAATGAATCTAAATTTGTCTTAACTGACACAATTTGGTTTGCAACCAAAACAGATTGTTGTTTGTAGAAAGCTGCAATACATTTGTTTTCCTCCCTGTTTTACCTACATTTTATCCACAATGGATAATCTATTTTTTCTTCTTCCAATTGCAAAACACTTTTTCATAACATTTTTGTCCACAGTTTGGTAACCTTTGCAAGCATCTTGACAATCCCTGCCCCGGTTTGGGTTTAAAATGTTTCCAAGAAACTAGGTGAGTGCACAAAGATACACACACACACATGGACACATAAAAAACACAAAAGAAGAAGCATGACTGGCTGGGAAGTGGTGTCTGGCAAGAGCATTTCTGCTGGCCTCTGATATCCCGCTATGCCAGGCTGTGCCAAGCCAAGGATGGATAGCATGGCAGACCCACTATCCATCCGTTACAGCTGAATGGGTTGGGGGGGGGGGGGGGGGGGGGGATCTCTGGTGCAGGTTGAAGGTGCTGAAGTCATTCATTTTTAAGGTAAGATTAATGACACCATTAATCCATGTCTGGGCCACTGCATTGGACGACAGGGCAAAATTCATACCCGCTGTTGGCTACTCGGAGCCTGCGGCACACACACACGCATGATGTCTGCTAATATGCACACAGATGCACAGATGGAGGCATATACAGCTGTTGTGCACACAGACACACTTCGGGGTCATTTGATATGACAAGTATTTGGCCTAAAGCAGTGCTAGAACTTAAGATTGTAGCTTGTATCTTTGTTGCAGATGGAGGTTATTGGTCCGATTTTACTGGCTGGTGAGAGAGAGAGGCTGCGTGAAAGAGATAGGATGACAGACTTGGTGAATTAGTAATAGACAGGGACATGGCTGGCACCAATCTGATTGCAGGCCTGTATTTTTTATTTTTTTTTGCAGTGGCTACAGTTGTGCAAGCTGGAGAGGAAATCTGGCCTGTTGACACTCTGGTGTGACTGAGAGCTTTTAGGTGTGAGTGTGTGCGAGTGGGCGGCTAGCGCTCAGCAGCTGTTGAAGGACATGACAGGAACAGATGGGCAAAAAAAAAAAAAAAAAAACTCACAGGGACCCAAATGCACAATCCACTGAAACCAGTTGAAAACATATGAGTGTGCTTGTTTGTGTGGTACTGTAAGTCACAAACATGCTTCAATAAATTATTTTTTTTCTGCAATGTTATAATGATTCAATGGAAAGATATTAATCTATTCACTTCTTAACGATTTCAAATTAAAAGCAAAAAACTTGTATTCATTGGACCCTTCTGAGTTATTGCTGTACAAACGATCTAATCATATTAAGTCCAGTCTCAGAACCAGATTCCTCTTCTGTAACTGTACGTTTTTGGACATTTGCCGTCTAAGTGCATTGGGATCAATACCTCTGGATTCTCCTCGACCTTGTCTTGTTTGACGAGACTTAATCATAACCCAGGACTGATACCCTCTCTCTTGCTTGTTGTGTGTGTGTGAGTGAGTTTGTGGAAGAGGTTTAAGTGCACTTTAGTATCTTGCATAAAGCAAATCTGTAGGTCAGTAATCGGATGCTTTCCCGACCTCAGATCTTATTTTGGAGACATGTCTTACTTATTTTAACTTGCAGTAATAGAAGACCTTTCTGTCTTCATGGTATGTATATATATATATATATATATATATATATATATATATATATATATATATATATATGTATATATTTTACTTGAAGAGGCTGTAAGCTTCTCTATATGATTTTGAAAAGCTAATTAGACACCTGTTATACATCTGTAAAGACACTGATTGGAAAACAGAAAGGGAACATCTGGAAAATTGGTAAATGATGCAGTATATTTCCTTAATATTGTAGACTTATTTTGTTATAGATGTTAAGTGGTAACACATTAAAAATGCTAGGTAATATGTAATTGTATATTATCTTGTTTGCAGGCAAACTATGTCTCAATGACAATGTTTTCCACGATGCACAGTCGATATGTAGCTGAAACTTCAGCCGGTGGGTGAATGGAAACGGGTAATGTCTGTGTCTGTGAGTGGACTGAGGAGAGCAGCCTGTACTGCTGCAGTGTGAGAGGTAATATTAGAGGTGGAAGCTTGTGTTGACAACATGAGTTGGAGGAGGAGGGTTTGAGGAGCTAGCACCCAGTGATGAAGCCGTCATCTTAAACCAGCACTGTGTCTCACAGAGCTTGTCCGTATTTTTTTCTCACCATCTCTTGCACATACCCTCTTACATTTTTCTGTCTATCGTTGTGTGTCTGTGCTGTCTCACCCTTTCTTTTTCTTTGTCTTTATCAAATCGTTATTTGCCTTTTTTCATCTCTAATCTGCCCCCTTCCTCTTGTCTCCATCCATTATATGTATATAATCTTCTTTTTTCTCTCTCTGCCTGCATCTGTCTTTCTCCCACTGGGTTTCTGGTCTTCTCTATCAGTCTAGCCAGGAGGCAATAGTCTGGGACATTCCTGTTTTCTCTGTGATAGACGATGGACTAAGCTCTTTTATAGGAGCCTTGTTGTCTTGTAAAATAACCCTGGGGTCTTTTTTCTCTCTCTAGAAACCAATTTATTGGTGACATTTATTCAGGAATGACCTTCTCTGGGTTTGTCTTCCACACACAGCGTTATCTCTGTTTGCAGGGTAATCCAACTATTATTGTAGCTTGATTTAAACATTTACCCTTTACTTTTTGTATGTATGTATACATTTCTGTGCTACAATGAACACACGTGTACCATATCAATTAACGCTGTCACAACCAACTGTAATTTTCACTCCAGTTCATCTGCTTGCTCACAATCATTCCTTATTCACAGTTATAAAGGTACGCCATGCTTAAACTTGAGGGGACTAATTAATTAAAATAGTGGAGTAGCACCATAAAGGCACAGGGGAGATTATAACCTTATCAGAGCGTGTCAAGTGTGTGTTCCAAGATTCGAGATCCAATTAGCCAGATGGATGGTTACAGCATAACACTCTCTCCTGTGCATGCATTCTCTTCCAAGTGGCGTATATGAGGGCTGAACCAGTCTGGATGTGTTTGGATGTTTTCGCTGCCAAAATATTACTACTCTGTCTACTACTCTTTCAAATTAACAACTTTGCAGCAGGCATTTAAAGAGAATAGAAAGTAGTTTGCAAATTACGTATTATAAGTCTAACATTTTGCAATTTAGAGAGGCCTTGAGTCTTTGGCAATAAACTTTGATGAATATAAAGTGGATAGTCTTCACTCAGGCAATCTGTGACCTTTTCCCCTCATTACTTATTCCATCAAGAGGATAAATGGAAAGGCTGATATTTTCCCTTGCAGGAAAAAAATACAGATGTGTTAACGTGGCTACCTCTGTGGCTACCCCTCGTTCTCTCTGTCTATAACCCTTCTGTCTTTGTTTGCACCACATCTTATCAAACACACAGTACGATCGCCGGTGCAATGAGGTGAAGTGCCGGGTCCGCCTCGGGGCCCCGGCTGGTGGATTTGGGTTGTAATAGGTTGGTGCAGCCTGTTAATTTCATACGACGTGTGGCTGAGGAGCCTCATTAGGGACAGCAGCTCACAAGGCATACTAGGCTTTCCATCACTACCAGGATACACTGGCAAGAGCCAAATGGAATGGAGACTGGGGTAGAGGAAGGAAATGGAGGAGAAAGACTGATAATTTGGAGAGTGGTTGAAAATGAAGGAGAGAGGACTATAGCTCTGTCAGCATCAGAGCAGCATGGGTCAGTGGAGAAGGGAATGAGGACAGTGAAGAAGAGAGCACAAGGAAACTATCAACAGTAGACCAGGAAGAGGCATACAACTTTTTTTTTAATAACATTTTTTTTTTTTTTTCAGAATAGTTTTCCCAATATATATGATCGGCATAAATCTGTTGATGTGAATGTCAAGTCTGTCATTCATCCACTGTTTTTATTTTCAAATGCATCACCGGTACAGAGAGTGAGCGTGGGAGATTATGAATATGTGACAGTGGAAGAAACTGCACAGAAATGCTATCAGCAGTCGACCAGAATGAATAAGAAGACAGAGGTGGAGAAACAAATAAGCGGACAGAGGGAGCAAAGAAGCAGAGAATGAGATAGTTCAGTGAGAGAGAGATTAATTTCCATTTGAGCTTTGCATTTTCTCGCCTGCAGTTTTCGCCGGTATGGTCTCACTCTCTGTACCACCGAGGGAGATGAGATGCCGCCATGGACAGAGTGAATTATTAATGTAAAGATCTCGTTCTCCACTGAATCCAATAAGTCGCCTATGATTCGGCTGTCAGAAAGATCGGTGGCCTGGATAAGGGAAACGCTTAGATCACGTGGCGCCGTGACTTCTCCTCCCCTGGTAATCGACTTGTGCACAGTATTGACTTTCTGGTCATGGTGATTAAGGCCAGACCAGAGCCCAGAGTCTGGCTTCTCGGGCTGGGTCACTGGACCTCACAGCAAGCTTATCCTGGGTGACCTTTGTCCAGAGAACAGAGCAGTGTTTAACCCCCTAGCTCAGTGATCTTGAAAAATACTGATCGTTGTATTGATGTGGAACACTGGATGCTGAGAGCTATTTGAAGGGCTGGTGTTTTTTCTGCCTCTCTGTTAGCTCACTTTGCCTCTTTTGCTCTTTTTCTCTGCTTTCCCTCACACTTTCTGTCTGTATGAGTCCAAGCTTCAAAAATAATTGGCTGATTTTGAGAGAAAAAAAAAAACGAATCTCGTAGTTTGTGTAGTTTGATGTATTGCTGCCCACAAACTTTCCCCCACTTGATTGATTTCCTTCTGACAAGTTATAAGAGCCATAAGTCATACTTTTATTCCCATCCACAGCCAGTGTTCATTCAGCTGTGGAGGGATGGTTTTATTCCTAAGTGGCTATACAGCAAGCCAGCTAGGTTATTTTTCATTTAACTTTGCTTTCTGTCCAATTACCTGTTCTGCCTTCATGTTTGAGGCACAATTTGCATTTTGAAGTAGCACATGTGGCTTACTTTTAAGTGTTGGACGAGTACTAATAAAGAAGAGATGTGATAAAGGCTGATGGAAACAGCTTTTTTTTTTAAAGCCCGATAGATGGATAGATATCCTTTATTGCCCACAAAGGAAATGCATTATTCTCAGGTCAGTATCATTCGAACATTAATACCAGCTTAGGCGTAAAAATGAAAAAGCAATGACATGCCTTCATCTACCAGAGACACCAATTCTTTATTACACCTGACCGAATGATGCAATCTTGTCACTCCTCTTGATGTGTTATTAAATAGCACTTGTTGATAGAAATTCACTGATTATTTGGCGACCTTTTGAGAGATTTGCGTAATACACGTTGCACATTTGAATGGAGCCATACCCTCTCTTTTTGTAAACATCTGTCTCTGCGTTCTTCCTTTTTCTATCCATCCTTCTACTGTCAGACCCTGTGTATCAGTGATGGGTCAGGAAGGACATGGTGGATGGTCTGAACTTAATGCACGGAACAAGATGGTGAGAGACAGAAAAAATATATGGGGAACAGAAAGTCGGGGAGTGAAAGGGAAAGAGAGACTTGTGGTTTTCATTGGAGTCTGAAGGTACCGAAGAGAAACCCAGCAGTAAGGTGCCCTCTGTTCATATGGGACTTCAGGGGATCACCACAGGGGATAAAGCACAGCCTGCCTGACCTGAGCCTGGAGCCTCTGTGGTGGACAGTTAGGCTTTTTGATTGAACTGCTTCATGCTGTTTGAATGCAGGACCATTATTGATTTTTACAGGGAAAGGACAACCAACAAGGATACATCGGTTCCACAAATACAGTTGTTTTTTGTAACCTGATATGTCACAATAGGATTTGCCAGGTCACATTTATGTACTGTTTATATTTGTGTACATCTCAAATGTCCTTAGTTGGACTTGTTGTGACCTGTGAGTTCAGTAGCTGTTTAATTCATACCACTTTTGGACTTCTCACCTATATTGGCTTAAAAGTTAAACATACATTTTTATTCTTGATCTTGGAAATAGTAGTTTGAACTCAAGTTGCACTTACTCACTTTCTTGACTAATTATTCTGAGAAACTGCAAACTGCTTCAGTGCTTCTGCATGAAATTCCCAAAGAAAAATAGGACTAAGAAAATGAACTGAGACGACAACTTTAGTGACTTCAAATGGCAGAAAAGCTGTTGAATTTGATTATTCTTACACATCCAGAAGCTCTGATCCAAGCCATCAGTTAACTTCATAAAGTGGCAGTTCACTACAATCATACAATCCAGTGTCAAGATCATTTATGTTTAACCCCAGATTATTAATGGGTCTCACACAAACATAAGACACAACAGCCAAACTGCCTTCCAGTGTGAGTTTGTGTAATTTGTGGTTTGGATGTAAATTACATCAGTCTGACATTCGACAAGCATGTGTCCTTGTTTAACCAGCAAGACATGTCATCTGTGGTCTGACTCATCTTCTGAAGAAACATGGCACCCAGACACTTTACTGTAGGCTAGCCGCTGAGCAAGCAAGGCTGAACACACACGCACACACACACACACGCTCACACACACACAAACACAAACACACACACACTCAATCCCAACATGTCTTTTAATCTTGTTGCCGTCAGTTGCTGTGAATTTCTCACATACACTAATTGCTGACTAATCAGATCAACAAACACAAAAGCTCTGAGTCACTAAAATAATTGCATTTTTATGTTCTCGGAAACGCTAATACCTTCCATAATCTGGCAAACTGGACTACTTTTAGAACATGTGAATGTTGGCTGTCATTCTGACAGCGTGTGAGTTCAGTGTTCAAGGCCGTATCTGACCATGTAGCATCTTATTGTCTGAAAATAGCTTGATGATGTTCTAAAGTGAGGAACTGAATATTAACCTGTTGTTCACCTATATAGATTTTATTGTTGGGTTACTGCTTTGTAATCGGAGCCTAAAACTAGAACGCCCAGACGACTAGCTGGAAAGTGTCTAAACTAAATTTAGATTTAGATTTAAACATTAAAGAGAGTAAGTGTCATACAGAAAACAAAACATTACACAACTAGAAATCAGTGATATATGAATAACTTTTTCTTTTTTTCTTTTTTTTGACATGTCCGAAAAGAAGTGTGAAGAAGTGTACACTTAAATTTAGCATCTGAATACCCTCTAATTTACCTAAGAAAGGGCGTACATGGACAACTAGGGCAATCCAGTATTAGATGGATGTGGCTAGCACACAGAGATGCATGCTAATGTAGATGTAGTTATGCACCACTGAATACTTAATGTCTAAAATATATAAATTCAAAATTAAGCATGGTCTAGTTTGTCAAAAGAAAATCATTTTTATTATAAATCTTTTGAGAGGGACATATTGGGCCTCTCTGCAACACTACCCACAGACATGCACAAAATATCAAACATGGAACGCTAGATCATGTGCTCCATTAACATCCAAGCATGTGTTTATTGAGCACTGTCAGCCTGTATTATATTTGGACGTGTGCATGACTCAGACACAGGTCGACTCTGACAAGCCTCTAAAGCTTTGGGGGGGTGGAGGAGTGAGTGAGGAGATCGGCAGTAAATATCATGAAATCTCAACTGCTGACATTTCCGCTTTTCAGGCCTCACTGACAGCCACAGGAAATCTTCCATCCTGTTAAGAGCGGCTTCGTGGTGGGTCAGTCACCCCACCGGTCAGCTCCAACCAAAAAGGACACATCAAGTGCAGCAACATGTGTGGTTGAAAATTACATCCAGCGCGCAAGCGTCAATTTGCATCGTACACATCAGTGTATTTTGGGTAATGACTGCAGACAAGAGGGCTGGCAACATGTCTATATGTCCATACATATTGTCTTTTTTCACATATGCAGGCACATCAGCGTTGGGGTCTCTGTAATGACTACTGACAGCATACACAAGTCTGCTTTTGATTTGTCCCCTATGCACAGAGGAAGGAAACCTCTTCTCTGTGTTGTTCTCTGCAGGCAGTAATATTATTATCAGGCCTCAGAGCTCATTAAGCTCGAGCAGATGTGGCAGACAAAGAGATGTGTTGCTTACACGAGGCAGCAGGTGAATTACAGAGGCGAGTGCTTTGTGTCGTAGCGGTGGTGATGACGGTACTGGTCCGTGTAGCATCTTTTGTCTGTGTTCATGACTGTGGGAGATGGTAGTTTTCCTCCCATCATTATAACTGGTAAGAAAATTTGATTTTGAAGATTTGATTTGCTTTGTGGAATGTAGTATTTTTTAGTATCACAGTTTCTGAAAACACTTAGTCTTTCAAAAATTCAACATATCTGTTTCAGATGTTGACTCATAAAAAAAGAGAACAAAAGGGAATATTTTATGCTGGGATTTTTGGCACCGATTAAACAGGGAAACCTTCGTCTGAGAAGCAGAGGCTGATGGACAGTCAACCAATCACGATATACAACCAAATCTTTATAGTGTCTGTCTTGCACAACTAAACAAACCCACACTTCCACACAACCCTGTGGGAAGGTGCCATGTTGTTGAATGAATGCAGCTGAAGGGCAGGCTTCTATCCGCTGTGTGTGTGTGTGGCTCTCGGTGGAACTGCAGAGGAGAGAGACAGAAGAGCAGGGAAATACATTGGAAATAATATGGGCCTTGTGCCCATAGATGTCATACTTGTGCCAGGATATCCGTTGCCGAGGGGCATGAAAAAATGGCGACCTGGGTGAACGGGTGCACTGTTAGAGGGTTGCACTGCCGCGTGGGGCCCAGACGCTCTTCGCTGATGCCCAGATATGTCCCAAAGACAGATATGTCCAAAAGACAGCAAAATAATAATAAAGGGAAAATCCAGGCAGTAGGCAGGATCTCTGTAGATTGTGTGTGGTGATTAGGATAGTGTTTTTATTCATGATGATACCAGAGTATCTCAGTGATCAGAGCATATGCTGGAATGCTTTATTATCACACTCATCTTTTCAATCAGATAAGCAGCCATGGTTAATTTGAATTGAAGCTTTCGCTGAGACCCTATAAAGGTGATGCTACAATTTGAACCTCCAGCTCTTTTGTGTTCTTCCAGCGTGGATTCAATCCCAGCAGAGTTAACACGTTTAATATCTACCACTCTCTGAAGTTGAGTCTGTTACAAAACTGAATGATTAACTGAGTGCACTCAGTTTCTCCATTATGTCCTTATGTTGTGTCCATAAGCACCTGTCTTTGCACTCGCTGATAAACAAAGTAGAGGCATCCATTACTCTCCACCCCTCTGCCTTGGGGTTGACCCTCTGCTGCCCCACACAAGTCCACAGATGTCTGGCTACATTGCTTCACCATGCTCCTCTCGGCCCCTCCTTCGTGCTCCGTCAGCAGGCCCACATGTCACTGTCAGCAGGGCTTCCAAGGCTGGGACACCAAGCCCATCAACACCTCCCTAGGGGCCCCGAGGTCACTCACAGGCTAGGCGTGCTGGGTCAGTCCGGGCCAGTTTTGCGGTTGAAATGGAGGTGGATTATGTCCCGAAGAAAAAGACTTGACGAAGTAACAGAAGTTCTGCCCTGATGAGGACATATGCTCTACCCAGTTATCTTGGAGCCTGTTGGTCACCTCTTAATGGAACCCCTCATAAAAGCAGCCATTGTCACCGTGTGCAATGTAGCGAGGCTCTGTCTGTGCTTCTTTTTGGCTGAACCTGGCTTCTCAGCGGGCACTGGGACACCAGAATGAGCCGAACAGCTGGTCCATTCAGAGCAGACTGCTGCCCCGCAGGAAACCCTCTCTATGTCCTCTCAGCCTAACTCATCAGCACCCACAAACACACAGAAGAGACTTGGCTTCGTGTCTTCCTCCTCTCTCTCCCCTCTTTTTTTGCTGCCGTCGTGTCCCCTGGCTGCCTTCTCGGTTTGGATTCGGTAAAAAGAATAAACAGAATGGGATAAAGCAGACTCAAGTAAATATCTTCATCAAGTGATTCTCAGCTGGTATCCACATAATAACTAATAGTAGTAAATAGTAGTCCACTCTACCAACTAACAATTTATGTGACTGATTTTTGCATGGTTCACCCTATTCAGAGAGCTTCTGAAAATAATTTTATAACAGGGTGAAGTTGTGGACAATAGTTCTTGTAAGCCTTGTTGTTAATTAGTTAGGCAGTGTGTTAGCTCAGATTTTCTTCTCAAAGTGTGAATGAATGAATCCGGCTAATGTGATTACACTGATCAAATGAGAAAAGAGACTGACAGCGAACTCTTTCTCATGTGGTTCATAGAAACATAATTAAAAAAAAGGCTGCTTTCCTTCAGGTTGTGGTTCAGGATACACTACTATTTGCTGCGTACATTTTCTTTCTTTTTTCACCCTGGTACGGGATGTCACCAGAGTATGCTCACAGCCACACTGGTGCATTGATGTATAATGCTGTGATGAATTTCTCAGAAAGGAAACAGAGCAAGACTCCTCAGGGGTTATTTGAAGAGACCCTTACCCTCTACACCCTCTGCTTAGTAGCCACTGCTCCCTCTGTGTCAAGAGGCAGTATGCAGTAGAATAAAACACTTGAGCAGTAAAGTCCCGATACTTTGATTGCACCAGGTGGGTCATTTCCTTTCCTGACCAGAGAAAGGCAAAGTGTGGAGTCTACAGGGCCATCAGAATAACAATGGGCTCTTCTCATCCTGTTTAAGTCTTCACCCACAGCATAATGCAAGTGATTACAATACCAAAGCCATCTTGAAGGGGACCAAATAAACATGATAGTGCTGGTCAGCGATTTTGAGAGGAGTAAATACCAAGAGACATTTGATTTCAGAGATCCTGACTGCTTTTAGGAAAATGGTGAGAAGATAATGGGGAGGCTAAATGGAGAGGTGATGTGGATGATAGAAGCCTTAAACTCGAAATGGATGAGCTGCTTGCTAAATTATCAGTTTTTCAAAAATGTCAATGTCAGTGTGGCATAATTTGGTCTTTGGTTTAACGATACCCAGATTTGCTGATTAAGAAGCATGCATTCCTTTCAAGGTACCCCAGACATGCACAATTGGGAGAAGACCCTATGGCAGCCCCAGAATTCAGAGAGATTATATTCCATTTGGCAGTTGAGTGCCTTGTGATGGGCCATAATGATTTGGAGGAAGTGGCGAGGGAGACATCTGTGGTTCCTTTGCTAAACCTGCTCCAATCTAAGGCTGGAGTGATGGATGGGTAAATGGATATATACCAAATATTTTCAATTCTTCTTTTTTAATGCAAGTTAGAGCACTCTTATGTTTGTTATGCTACAATCGCGTATACCAGAAAGTGTAAGGCATATGTTACACCTTTGGTTCCTCATTTCCTTGCAGCTCCACCCCATTCGCATACATCCCCAGGCAAGCAGGCGTTTTCCTCATTACTTGAAAGATGCATTGCATTTTGAGAGGCCTCCTTGGAGCCTCTCCTCATCTTTAACTGGAAGTCCATGGGGATTGTTTGCTGTGGATATTACATTTATGTATGCAGTGGTTATGCAGGCTGCAGGCCTCAGTAAAGCAAATCTGTGAATGCTTTTCTGTAGGTGTGTCAACAGAATGAATGGATGTTTATATCTGTAAAGATGTTTAGTCATGTCATTGTATATTATATACAAGTCATGTTCATAGATAAACAATCACATCAACTTTTTACCTATCAATCTAATCTGTGATGTCACTATATCATGGACATATTTAGCTACAATGCTGATCAGCATACTGCAGCGTAATCGCAGTTTCATCTCGAGTAATTGGATGGGCTTTCTTGTAGCAGTGAAATGCAGAAAATCCCATCCTGAGAAACCCACAGCGTTACTCAGATGCGTCTGACCTGGTATTTCCAGCAGCAGCTGTGCATTCTGAGGTTGCAGAAAGGGGCTGTTGGGGGTTTTGGAAGCAGAGGAGGGGGTTTATGCACAGCCAACACAGCAGTTTCACTTTTCGGAAAACTCACGGCTTGCCTTTGTTCTCCATTTCTCATTCTAGCCTCTCTCCTGCTCCCTCGGGAGTTTTGTTATCACCGCTTGTATTTATCAAAGTTTCTCTGCAGTGCCAGGCCCCCGTTTGTTCCATCTCTGCCAACTCCGCAGCCCCTTGCTGGAAACAGCAACTTCTGTAATGGATCTGTTGGGGCCATGGTGAGAGGCAGGGGGCCTGTGACGTCAGGTGGGCCGACTGTATGTTTACCGACTGTATGTTTCATTCACATTTGCGGGAGCCATGTGGAGGCGTGTGGCCATGTCTGAGTGGCCATGTCTGTGAAGAAAGTGTGTGAATGAAGACGGAAGCAACCCCACTTCCCTCCCACCCACACTCCATATCCTGACAAAGGAAAGCCACTCACTGGGTCAGACAGAGCCAGACACTTGTGAGGATTGCCCCTCCTGCACTGCACTCCTTTCATTCCTCCCCGTCTCTCTTTCCTCGTTTCACTCTCTGTCTCTCTATTCCCTCTGCCACTTAGCCTCAATGTTTGGAGGAGGATTGCATAAGAGCTGGACTGCTTCTCCTCCTGGCAAGCGAGGCATTTTAATTGAAAAGGAGATCCGGAATGAAAACTCCCATTCCTTTTCAGGCCTGTGTTTTGTGAAAGCACGGAAATGTACCAAGGGGAAAGAAGACGAAATGTACAAGGGAGTCAGTGAAAAAAAATAGGTCATGTTCTTAAAACAAAATGAAAGAGAGGAAGTCTGACATCCCGCCTGTCTCCGAACTATCTATAATGATCCTGTATTCTTTTTTCCCCTCCCAGTTGAGTCTAACAAACTGGTCACGTGCAGCACACTTTTCTGTCCAGAGAAAAGGTAGGCGGTATCTGCAGCGAAGTGTAACAAAACAGTTGGTCTCTCGTGTACAGAATAATATAAAGGAGGTACTAAGCCATTATTATTGTAATAAAATATTATTGCAGGAAACCTTATGGGATGTTGCCTGTGAATTTTGTGTTTTTGTATCAACTTTATGTTCACTTTTAGCAAGTCTTACCGTGATAGATTGGAATCTACTGGTTTTCTATGTTGAAAATGTCTGTTTGTCCCTGCACAAAATAGAATTAGGTGCGACAGATGTAGCTTTTCTTTAATGTTTTAAACTACGCAAAAACGTATTCCCTCATTAACTTTAGAGAAACTCCCTTTTTAATTTAGGTTGATTTTAATCCCTGAACAAGATTGCAACAGTCTGACGTGTTGAACCAATCACCTCAGTGGACTTGCTCTTTATCCAGCAGTTGTGTTTATCAATGTGAAACAAGGTCACACTGACAATGGTCATGTGTGCTTTCTGGCACAAATAAAACATCCCCAGCTGTCTTTACACCGAAAGGGCTAACCTGTTTGTTTGGGCTTCTCGTGCCTAAATCACGCTCCCTATTATTGAGCCCCGATGCTCTGATCCTCATACCTGCATCAGCATACTGATGATGTTTACTAATGGGATTGGTTGTCCACTGATGAAGGTGAGACTGGATCAGCTGATGATAATCAGCACTTTCGACGAAATGAGGCGTTGCCAAAGCTGCAGATGCACTAAATCTTGCGGATGCACTCAAGAGACCCTGGGTGCACTGTTGTCCACACAGCAGACTTTTCAATTTACAAATGTTGCAAAAACAATATCCCTGTGGCTGATCATTTATTTAACAGAACTGAAGGCCCTTGCAAGGTTGAAGGTTAAAAGGCTTATCAGCCTATTAATTGCCTTTGATCAGTAGTTGATGCATAATTGAAATGCCCTAAGGCGGCCCCTCAAAGTGTTGAATCAGAGAGATGGGTTGCAAAGAGCCGGATTTGAAAGCTTGCCTTGCTGAAATGCAGTGAACTAGGAGGGTTGAGATGTGGAACAGATGGGTATCTGGAGGCTTTTAGTCCTTATTTGTAAAATTATCTTTGAAAGAATAGCATTCCCTTTTTGACAGGCAATAGCCTCGATGTTCTGCTGTCTTAAAGCCACAATCTCACATATACTTTAAGATAGCTCAGACTCTTGTGCTGCTGGTGTTACCATGTGTATTCACTCCCCTGAATGTATGGGCCTTCAGATTGATTTATCCTTTTCTTCTGTGGAGGCTTCAGGCGTGTGCTGAAGTTCAGACTGGCCCTTCGGATGTGGTGCAGAGAGTCCATTTGGCAAAGTCACTCTCTGTACAACTGTGTAAATATGTCTCCCACCTCGACTGCAAGGCCAGATAAGATGTATTAATAGAGTTAGTTAGTTCCCTAAATTGTTCCCTTGATGTTTCTTTTTGGACTCAAGATGAACTTCAATAATGGATTTGCAGAAGTTGTGATGTGAGGAAAGCTCTGTGTGAGGAAAATTTAAGGTTTCTAGATTTGAAATTGTAGATTAAATACCACATATTTCAATGGCTCAAATGAAGAGAATTGGAGCATAATTTTGGGAGTCAGTCTGTATCTCAGGCCAGGCCTACTTGAAAAGTTTAAAAGTTTAAAGAAAAATGTTGATCGACAATTTGAAAAAAAAAAATGATATAAATAATGTCTGTGTGTAGACAGCACATTAAGCATTTTTAAACTGTTTTCTTTTGATTTTTTTGCTGTAGAATAATTTTCTTAGTGTTGATTGTCTAGAAGCTTGTTAACTTGAGTGGATTCACCTGTGCCTGAGTCAGCAGCATACACATTTACATTGGAAAATGCTGGATGGTTTAAATGGCCTGCCAGATGTGTTCATATAAAAAGCTGTTATCCTGTTGATTAAGCAACTCTCTAGCCAGAGCTATTGTTACTGCTCTTATTGCAAGTCGACTGCCAGGATTGCAAACTGTAACTAACCCAATAGCAATTAAAAACGGTTTATTGTCCAAACAACACACCTGACACAAGACGGCAAACAAAAAAAACAGCAGTTGCTGTGTGTTGCAGGTACACAAGCTTGATATTATTTTAAATAGTCAATGCCTGCTTATCCGCAGGCACTGCTACGATGATTATTCTATTTTTCATTAAGAGGAAAGACAAAAACAATGTTATAGCAACAAATCCATCACCTTGTAGAGTGGCTTTAGTTACTTCACATTGTTTAACTTTTTCTGTATATTCTTAGATTCAGGTCCTTTATAATTAACCACAATTAATAGAATAAACACTTACACATACTTTTATTATAACTTACTCCACTAAGCTACACATGTAAAGGAGTGTTTTTTGTGTAGTGTCAGAAAACTGGCATGCACTTAAACGTAATATGTTAGTGATGTAATGATTGCACTGATACTAAGCTGAGGGATGTAGCACTAACACAACATACAGAGTTCCTGTTATTTACTTTCATCCTTTGCTTAAAATGTTATTGCCAATTTTGTGTTTTTCTCTTTTTATCCAGTTTGGTAATGGAACTCGAGTGGATGACTGGGACACTTTTAATGAGCCATTTTAATGAGCAATATTATCAACAACAGGGTAATTGACAGGCAAATATAAAATAATATTGTTGACAACACATTGGCCTGAATACACTGGAGAGGATCCGGTTCCACAGAGATGTTCTTTTCTCATAGAACATGGCCATATCTTACTTAGGAAATCAGCAATTATTGTGAAAGTCTTCTGTTTCAATTTCTGTTCTCATTTGATGACGTTAAACCAGAGAACATTAGTCCAAGGAGTAGTGCTGTCATGCTATTATTAGATGCTTCTGGTACATGGAGATGTTGTATCCGTCTCCCATCTGGCTTTTTGCGTAGCAGCCAAGTCTCTTCTCCTGGATTGGCAGCTCTCCTTGGTAGCTGATTTATATTCATAGAGTTTGTCCTGAATGGCCCTGACCTGACCTTAAGGAGTTCATGTTTGAAACATTGGCTGCGTCCCTGTTGTAGGGAAGCAGCCTGCTGATTTCTGTGCAGCTTGATAAATGCAGTACAGTAGCAATCACATTAATGACAAACAAGCACTGCAGATGTTGTAAATAAAGAACAGCGCTCATGTGTTTTGTCATGCTTATTATTCCCCTAATTCTGCAATATGTTTGTATACTTTTTAACAATGACAGAACAAATTTGTTCGTATTACTCAGGGAAAATAATTTCATAGAAACACAGCAGATGCCAGTAGACAAAAGGCCCCGGCATCATCTGAGCTTCTACTCAGTCACACAGTTGAAAGTCGACTTCTCGACTTGTCTTCCTCATTCCAACAAATCAATGACAGACGAGACATATTAATGGAAACATATCAGCTGTGGTGATGAAGACACTGACCTCCCAGCTTAGGGTTAAAGTCCTGCTGTTGGATGGCCGCTTTCATATTAGTAATGATGAAACCTGACATTTCATCTGGAGCCTTGTGAAAGCGTTTTGGATTTGACATCTGATTCCAGAGAAATCAGTGTTCTTCAGAAATGCAGGAATGAGAACACCTCCTGTCCTGACAAAGAATGTCATACAAGGTGGAACTGGACACAGTGTTGCACTATCTTGCAAGGTTTGTCTATACCAGTCCTGCATTGCTCAAGTGCTTATAAAATAGACAGATAGCCCACAGGACACTATCAGGTCTGCCTGGCTGTGTAATATGATAAGGAGACATTCCTGAAGTTGAGTGTGGTTAACATGTGGATACTTGGGATAACATGTGGATAATCTCAGGGCTCCAGCTCCAACTTTTCCACTGGAAACACTGGTGCTACCAGGTGTCTGAGTTGGTCGGAACAGCACATGATTTGGTTGCACCCTTTTTTGGTACACTATGGCATTGTATGGTGATGGAAAGAAAGAAGTCAATTTACCTGAGTGCAATTTTGATGCAACTTCTCCATGACATTTATTCATAATGAGTAGATAAAATATGACACAGTATAAACATTTATAGAATTAGCTCTATTGCAGTTAGCTACAACATTATAATGCATCTTTTATGTTACTTCACTGATAATAAAAAAACCAAAATGGCCCATTTGGCTGCATAGTGAGTACTTTTACTTTTATACCCTATTTTTAACGGTGTTTTTTTAAATTTGTGCTATACTTCTATTTAAGTAAAATGTCTGATTAGGCTACTTCTTCCACCACTGGTATTGATCAATGATTAATCAATAGCTCAGTCACTTTCTCCCTGCTGCCCTCTCATCTTCATTGGTGTCGAACTCAGAACCTCTGGTCTCCCCCTCTCCTCTCCTCCCTTCTCCTCATCTTGCTTTGTAATCATCCATAGACTGCTTCGTTCCAACACAATAACAGCTAAATGGATCGTTGCCTAAAGTTTTCTGCTGCTGCGTATACGTGGTGTACATATGGCTTTTAATCAGTTTCAATTTGTGCACATAAAAAACAGCTGCATGCATAATATGAGTGAGCAGAAAAGCAGCCTCGCAAAATTTCGAAATCTAACAGTATCTCACAACTAGATTTTTTTTTTTTAGGGTCACAATTCAATTTTAAAATTGATTCTCCATCCACAATGATTCCCAATTCAGTACATAGGGATCATCAATTCAGGTTCTTCTCTGGTCCAAGGTGGTGTGACAGGTGTAATTAATTTAAATTGATTGCTATAATGTAAACTAGGAATGTCAGTTTTGGTGAATTTTGCATGCTCCATAATTTGATCTGAGAGCTGAACACACGCATACAAATGCTCCACTGTGGTGGGCGCACCGCAGTGAGCTCCGTGATGCCGGGCCGGGGGGTCTGCTAAACGGCTGGACACACATACACCAGTTTGTTGCACAAACACAGAGCTTGTATCAAGGGGGCTCAGCTCCACGGAGCTCGCTATGGAGCATCCTGACCAAACAGTGCAATTGGTTCATATGTAGCCCATAAATTAACTGTTAATTGTTATTCATGCTAAACAATAGATGAACACTTTTTACTTGAAAGTGTTTAGTATTTCTCCACTCTCAGTGTAGTTCAAGTCAGCAAAAACATAAACATTGTACAATTGTAACTTGGTGTATATAATTACTGTTGAGCTTTTTTTCTTTCTTTTTTTTTTTTCTTTTTTTTTTAGAAAAAGCTTTTTAATTTTTAGGAAGGTGTGAATCAATTCAACTTATCTGCTCTCAATAGTTTACAGACGATCAATCTAGGCCAAATAAACAATCTCACATTACCCGTATGCTCAAATCTCTTCACTGGCTCCCTGTAGCATATAGGATCCACTTCAACAGTCTCACTCTCACTTCCATGGTCAGACACCTACGTATGTGACTGCTCTACTTCACCCTTTATTCATCTGCTCGCACTCCCACTTCAAAACATGTTACATTTTCTGTCCATCCCACGCAATCACCTTAAGTTTCACGGGGATCAAGCGCACCTTAACTCTGGAATGCTCAGCCTGCACCCTTACTGCCTGCAGATTCTGTATATAAAAATCAGCCAAAGACATACATCTTCAGACGGACATAAGCTGAATGCACTATTTGCAAATTATGCTGTGCGTTATTGTGTTATTCTCTTATGTATTATGTATTGTCACTTCTACTATCTTGATCTCTTCTTTTATTTTATTATGCCTCTTTAATCACTTTGGGACTTATGTCTGTAAAAAGCGCTATATAAATGAATGTAACTTTACTTACTTGCTAATGTAAACGATGTGCTACTTGACCATGGACATATGAATCCAGGAGGCAGTGAGCTAGCCCAGGCACATCACTTCAACAGGTTAAAGAGCTCAAATACAGTATAGTATCTTTTTTATGGTGCTCATTACTTTTCCCACATGCATTTCTTCAGACCCACCTACACTGTAGCATCCGAGGTTTAGTGGCGACTTCCACTTACCATCTCACAGCAGGAACCCTCCCGCTGCTGCTGCTAAGAATCCAACCAGCTGCCTTTCAATTACCAGTCGTTGTCCACCTCCTTTGTCCACCTCCTGCTGGCACCATCTCCAGTATAGTTATACTGCAATTATACCAACTGACAGACCCTGAAGCCCTGACTGTCACTGCAGATTTTTAACAGCACACACCTATTGAGTCAAGACACATTTAATTAAAATATCCTCAATGCAACAGCTGTGCAAAGATATCTTAATGTGGTGGCACTAGTACTAATAGAATGCTAAACAAATGGAAGACGCTGTAATGAGATTGTTCCACCTTCTTGAACTCGAATTCATGTGTGATGGGATGATTGGCCGTGGCATCTAATGACGTTATAAAGAATTAAGGGCATTAACGTCATCTGGGTGAGAGCAGGTGTAATTGAGACATGGCACACAGTCAGCAGACTGAGGGGTAAGATGTGTTTAAATGGCAGAAAAATGAGAGATGGAGGCAAACTCCGTTACTGCTGATTGTGCAAACTGTTCAGACCTGAGATGGATGTGTTGTGCATTAAACACATCTGGTTCCCTCCATTAAGAGGGCTATTAAGAGGAATATTTAATGTTTGCTTTATTTCACTTGCCACGGCATGAGAAACAGTGTGTCGCAGGTGCAAAGTGGAATAACAAGCTCTTGTAGGAAACGGCATACCCTGCAGGTGTTCTGCTTTCTCTGAGCCCCTAGGATATTTGTAACCATTAACTCTGATGCTATCTGTAAAGGATTTTTGAAAAACAGAATGCTAATGAAGTGACTATGTTTATGTCATGAGAGGGGTGTGGAATTAGAGGTTTACTAATCGCTGGAGTTTTATGTGAAGCTTCATCGAAGGTTTGAAAAGATTTGAATCTTATTTCCGACACCCGGGGTAGTTTTGGATTATCGGCAAAGCCACATGACGTGCAGCCTATTTAGCAATGTTCATTAGCCGTGCCGTGGGAGGATGAGACGCAGGGTTGAGTGGCGAGCAGCGCGGCGCCGTTTGGCTGACGATCAGCCTCTCCTCACCGTGACAAGGATGACAGCAAAACTGAGATTAGCTGCACCCACCAGCCCATTACAGAAATCAACAGGGCTGCGGGTATGCTGGGGTGTGTTCACACACACACACACAGACACACACACACACACACTTTCTGTTCTCTTTTTTAGCTGTCTGGCCTTTGTTCTAATGAAAGAACTAGCTTGGCTTTTAAAAGCGGTCAATTAAGATCAATTGAAGGACGGAAATCACCATCTTACTTCATAAATGTCAGGAGACAAGTAATTATGACATGTCTGAGGAATGATGTGTGCGGCATGAAAATGAGCCCATCCAGACTGACGTGTTAGTGAGAACTGTGATTTATGTGATGGGGAGGTGTTCTTCTTGAAGACGTTTCCGTCTGTGGAGCATGACTTGTGAATGAAAAATAGCTGATTTATACAGTCTTTGTTACAGCAGAGTGGGATGGTAATTACAGAGGCCGACCTTTTTTAAGCAGTTTGCAGGTGACAGTGGTAAACACTTTTTTGCTGTGTGCTTGTACAGTACAGCGGTTATATATATATATATATATATGTTTTTATATACATGGAACAAATGTCTGATCACATGGGAAAGTTTAAATCGCATTTTCACCATTTCAAAATCAATCTTTATGTGTAGCATGCACTGTCCTCAGTATGAAGTGGATTCTGCGTATACAATTTCCATGAAAAAAACTTTGATTGAGTTGATTCTATTTCAATACTACTAATTTTTTATTTTATTTTATCAGAGAGCAGTTATTCATACCCTACTTCTAATGCCTACACTGTGAATTTCTAGTCTTAGATTAACAGGGGAGAATTGGCCTTCATTAGTCATGGTTTTGTATTTGTTTATAGTTGCTATGGACTCTATCGTTCCTCTTAAATTGCTCAGACTGAGAACAAAAATGCCTGGCCATTTTCTTTTATGTCAAAGAGCACATTGCCGTTTGAATCCAAATGACTCTTTCACATTAATTAATACAAAGGCTCTGCAAGGCGCACGTGTCACCAGTGTAAGCATAGCTGCATTCACAGCCAATGGTTTAAAAATGTTAATAATAATATTATTATTATGTATTGTTACCTTTCTCTTGCTCCGTCTTTCATTCTCTTATTAGGTGTACTTCTCCTGGCTGTCTGTAAAACATGCTGAAATTGCCCCTGGCCCATTTTCTGCTTGTCTACTCCCTGAAGTCGTTTTCTTTCACTGTGTTCTTTAGCTGTACCTCATATTTTGTCATCCCACTTTTCAGCGTAACATGAATATATATTTTTTTCATCTTGTATCGAGGGCTGGGCAATATATCGATATTATATCAATATTGATTTCATCCATATCGCCCAGCCACATTTGTATATTCAAAAAGACATCCGCCACAATGTAGCTTCTTCAGCTGTCTTATCTATATATCATCTATCAAGAATTGTACTTTCTCTCCCTGTGCTTGTAATAATTCAACTCCTTAATTTGAGTCACATGGAAAGTTGAAGCGCACATTGATGTTGTTTACCAAATCAGTTGTGAACTTAAAGAAGACACAACAACGCTTTAGTTGAATCTCTGCCCTGTGCGGTCCCTCTATCAAGCTTTCATCAGACTCCAATGCTGTTCATTAGTTTTGTTTGCAGATCACTGGAAGTTGGAGGTGGCTGTTGTTCCACTTTGCTCAAAGTCATCTATGTCCTCTTGCTAGCCATCAGTGTTGTAAACACAGCACCACTCCTTGCCAAAGTACTTCCACAGATGGCTGCATGAAGCAGTTGGCCCTGTTGTTCCTGTTTATTCAGCATTGCTCATCCCCATAATGAAATGGCTTCATTACAGCAATTTGCACTCATTCAGCATTCTGGGAGAGCGTGCAGATGCTCAAGGTGCACCGGTAAGTGTTGAGAAAATGAACTAGTCCCAATCTTCAAAACACAACATTCAGATACATACACTTAAAACGTAATGTGTTTACGTACAAATTTAGGCAACCGGTGGGGATCATCCTCTCTTTCTGTTGTTTACTTGTGGCCCAGCTGAGAGGAAAGCCCTGAAACAAGCACTGAAGTTGGTAGGTACGTCACAAGATGGGCACAGAGAGGTAAAAAGAGGGACATTTGCTGCAGATTGGTTTTCACTAAACCCTGTCATTTATCATTTGCAGCGTGACATGTCATTTGCACTTTGTCTCCTCAAAAGTTGACCTGGTCTCAGCATTTTTAATATTCTCACAGTCATGTTGCAGTGCCTTAGTGCTGAGAGTACCAGCCTTCCTTTGAAATACATGGGTTTCTAAAAGGGTTTCTCATCTCTGTGTGAACACACTGTATGGGTAGGTAGAAAATCTCCAGAGCACACAGCACACCTCTGTTGTTCCTCTACCTGATTGTGGAGCGACCAATGCAGTATTTGTTTAATCATCTACTACCCTAGGGAGCCATCGTAAATTACCAAATGATTAAACGAGGTGCTCTGTCCTGCAGGGTGTTAGTGTAAGACCATCAGGTGTCGATGGCTCAAGAAGAATCTTTGATTACCCCGATAGTCATTTGTTTCCAAGTGACCATGAATCACAGTCTGTTAGATTAAAATAGTGGCACACCGGTGTAGCCCTCAGCCTTGCTTTCAGGCTAAGGGACTAAAAAAGCAGGACCTCTTCACCTCACAGCCTCTGTAATCATCTCCCGGCCCAGTCACACCACCGGCCGGTGACACAATACATCCTCTCATGAAAGTACAGTGTGAGTGTCATTTCACGGCACTTCAAAGCGCTGTGAGCCGGTGCTGCAATTCACCTTGTCAAAGGAGATACAATAGAAGAATAGTTCGAAGTGCAATCTTCTAACAAAAGGAGTCATTCACTGAATTTCTCATTCACGGATCCATTCCTCTCCTATCATTTCACTTGTTCATTCGTGGCGGTGCTGAGGTACAGTAACTCCTGCATTAGATTGAAGGTGGTTAAAGCATGGAATTCAAACTAATCTTCAACAGGTCAGGTTCAGTTTCTTTCTTTTATTCATGCTGACATCCTGAAGGAGCTCCCTCAGTATTGATGGCACATATAGCCTCAAAAGATTGGCATGCTTTTTACCCATGTTATATTTGTTGCCAGTTCTGGCATCCAATAATTGGTTGGAATATGCATGCATTTGCCCTGATCCTGCCCTCTGAAAGGATCTGGAAAGTAATTTCCCTATTTCTTAAAGGTTGCTTGAGAACCCAGTCATGCAAAAGATAAAGCTTTGTGTGTCTCCGTTTCCTGTCCCTGTAAACAACAAGGAAATTGAAAGTAGTAATTCTTGACGGGATGGCAAACCTGTCTGAGATGGGTTTTCCATGACATTTGAGTGTCTGCTGCTCTCATTCTATGCTTCTTTCACTTCTACAAATGGCATTTTTGTTGTGCTTGTTGTGGGTGGTGCTGACTTGTTTGGAGAAAGCCAAGCAAAGGGTAACATCAGAGGATCAGAATTGTCCTCTGTCCAAGGCAATGCAGTGAAGAGGCAGTCTGTCTCCTGCTCGTCCACTTTTGGAGAAACTGCCATTAATGTTGAAATTGTGTTCAAGACAACAGCATTTTTTTTTGTCTTGTAGGATCCACAGTATTGATATTTTGTCCACCAGGCATTTACCTACTATATTTTGACTGGGGTGCTTGTGCAGATGGAGACCTCTAATAAACTTTGTTTAGTAGTTGGCATATTGCATTTCAGTAAACATTTGTCTGGGCCTAATATATCCAAATGCCACTTTTCAACTGCAGACGGATCCTTGAAAGCATCCCTGTAAAATGCTACTATCACACTGTTGCCTCGAGTCAAAACCTTTTCTTTTGTTAATATAAAAATAACATCTGCTCCTTTCAGTCATTACTAATATACTGATACTGCTAAAATAGCCGCTATATTGTTTGCCCTTAATTCTAGTCCTTAACTAGCCACTTAAAATGTCAGAGGAATAACCAACATGCACAGCCTAAAGCATCCTGTTTGTACAGTAAGTACATATGGAGATTCATATTCCTTCTAACCATTGCTTCCTAATTGAGTCTTGTTTTGCAAATCTGCGTGCCTTCAGAAGAACTTGGACTCCATTTTTGCTTGCCCTCATATGTTTAGCATTTTGTTCCAATATGAAGGATTGCGGTTGGTCTGGCGCTTTTCACAGGGTGGCAGATGGTGGATTATCCAAACAAGTGGACAAATTACCTAGGCTTCCCCTCTGTGTCTGGGCGCTGTTTAGAGCGAACAGTGGGCCCGCAAGCCAGACCTGCCAACAGCGGGTCAGCTGGCACTGGGGACCACTCACACATGGCCCTGTCTTGCTTCCTTGTGTCTTCATCTACCCTCCATTTCTTTTTCTTTGAAAACTCTTGCTCATTCCTCTCCCACATGGCAAAGTCTCTGTCAGCACAAACTTTTTATTTATATTTTCAACAATTTTTGTTCTTTTTTGTTTGGTGGGCATTGTTCATCGGTTTCATTTGAGGATGAGATACAGTGAAGCCTGCAGATGGGTGCATTTTGATTGATTTATCCCTCTTTTTGCTCTCTAAAGGGGACCAACAAATGGCCCATGTTCAACCAGAATCTGTTGTAGGAATAACAATAAAAACAAGCCAGTCTGTGACATTAATTGTGCTGCTCTGCATTTTTAGGACAGACGCATACAAGGCTAATCTTGTTTACCCATAACCGTTCTGGGAAGTCACCTTCCAGAAAATATCCAGGACTCCTAATCTAACATTGTCATACAATAGACTTTGATGGTGATAAATTATGCTTTTAGGATGCAAGTCTTAAGTCTTAATTGTGATCAAATGCTCTTTTCCTAATTGAATTGCCCTGCAGGCACTACACGGCCTGTGTAAGTGTATCCGAGTCCCTGATAGCCAGGGGAGGCTGAAGATGCTCGCTGCTCTGTTCAAATACACCCTGAATGACTAATGAATGTTATTAATGAAGCCTGCTAATGCAAGCAGACAGTCATTCAGGAACAAAACCTTTATGACGGAATAATCCGCCTCGTTCCGATATAACTGCATCCTCTTTTTCATCCATCCATGTTTATATTCATGAGTTCTCGGAGTCGTCAATATCCTTCAGCCGCATCTGCCATTCCACTCCATGTGTCCTATCAGGACTTGCTTGTGTGCCGCGCTCCCCCATTTCGCCAACTGCCAGTGGGGAAAGGTCATCGTTTAGCTAGCGGAGAATGAGTTTGTCGGTGCCACATCCTCCACAGTGTGTCCACAGGAATTTACACAGCAGCAGTAGAAAATGTCATTACACAGAGAGCACGGCGATAAGACGCTTACGACATTATTCCCGCATACCTCAGCGTGATTTAGAGGAATTAGCAGCAAACAAGCGTAGCGAGTGATGTATCATGTTGTTCTCCTCTGGGATGATCACACCGTGTACACACAGAAAAAGGCAATGATGTCACTCTGCCAACCTTTTTTTTTTTTCTTCTTCTTGTTGTTTCTGGCTATAGTGTGTGAAAGAAAGACTTACAGGTTCTGGAGAATCTGAGCCAGAAGACACTGGCCCCTCCTGTTCCTGACAGGATCCTGGTAGCTTCCTATGTCTCAGCAGGAAGTGCAAGGAGTCAGACTTCTCAGTCTTTCATCTCCACGCCCACAGGACCGACTCTGTCTCGTCCATGTGTTGTTTAATCGGCTGTCTTATACACTGCTGAAATATTCTGCCTTCACATTTGTCAGTTTGTATTTCTGCCTATGTCTGTCTCGCTGTTCACACAGACACGTAAAGCCAAGCAGAAACACAGTATCTGAACTCCCATTCAGCGTAAATCAAAAGTCTCACAGTTACACTTTACTGGAGTAGAGACCCCACCCAACCCCTGCTAACATTTCTTCATCTGCCTAATTTCCTGTCAGTCCCTCAGAGACTTCTTCTCAGCGCAAATATGTTTTATTCATTGGCAGGGGGGGGTTAGAAGCCGAGTTAGAATTACACTTGTCAGAGGTTAACAGCACGTAGCAGGGAGATTATGACTGTTCGACATTCAGCCACCTCACCAGTGTGGAATCCAGTGTGTGTGCTCCCCGAAGAGAGCGGATGAGCAGCAGTCGGGAGGGAGGCAGCAGGTGCAAGAATGTGTTAGCAGTGAGCGGGATGGGTCTTGTCAGCCCACCCTTGGCAAACTGTGGTGGTGGTGGAGGGGGGTGACGTACACCTATGGGTGTGTGCATGGGTTTTCTGCCCCTGGTATGCGAGTTGTGCATTCTACAGGCATTTGTGCCAGCCATGTGTGCCCGTTATAAATGTGTACATGTAACTACAGGCCTCATATTTGCGTGTGAGCCAGCTAATTGTTTTTAGGATAGTTTTGTATGAGTCGCCCACACAGCTGGAGGAGGAATCCAGAAACCTTCCATTTGCTGCTTGTCTCACCAGCTGAATACTAGGCTAAGCTTTGTGAGGCCCCAGCGTGGTATTTTAGACCTCAGTAATGGATGGTTGTACTCTACGAGGTGGAGCTTTTTCGTATGTGCGCGCCTCCTTGTAGGTCCGGGAGTGTGTGAATAATTATGGTAGAAAATGGGCGGCGTGGTATGTCTTTCAAATAGCATGACGTATAGAATGGGAGATGGCTTGAATCAACATTGGCATTCCTTTTGACGAAGCGCGTAAAGCAGCTGTTCATAGCCCTGCGATAACGTGCTCTGTGCCTCGCTGACTGAATGAGCTTCATCCTGCTCAATGGTTCGGGCTTTTGTGTTTTCATCCACATTTTGTGAAAGGGATTTTGGCATTGAAGAAGACATTCTTGTTGGGGTTAAAGGAGGCAGCCAGACCGCGTGGAGGATGATTACACTCCTGAGGGAAACAGCGGATGTAGTGGGAGAATGAATCCTCGCTGGGCACATCAGTACTGCATGTTCACTGCCTTCGCAAGCAGCCCTCACCTACTCTCAAACAAGAATACAAATGTTAATTGTGTGTCAGCTAGAGCTTTTTGTGGGTTTGTTTTTCCGTCGTCAAAGAACACATTTTCGAACATATATATTCTCTTATAATGTAACAGCTGAGCAAGAAGTTCTCTTGACTTGTGTTGTCACATCAACCTCTGCTGCTACGTCAGTGGGGTGATCCATAGCTTGGCACTCTTATCAACCTACTGCGGTGATTTTTTTTCCACAATGGTTGTAGCACGTTATTGGATCCGGGAAAGGGGATGAGGCCCAGATTACTCACTCAGCATCATCCATTTTTATTGGCATGCGTGTTTTTACGGGATTGCCATTGACTTTTTAAATGCAGGGTACAACGTTACTCTATGGGACATGTAACTCCCCGAGCCGTATTCCAGTCAGATGTTAATGACTATTCTGCAACAATGACACTGCCTTTCCTAAAACACTGTGCTGGCAGAGATCCCTGACAAAGCAGTAGTTTCATTAGTGGTGTTTTTTTATTTTTTTTCGGGGGGACTTGGCCTATAAAAGTCGGTGGCATGCTGACAGATGTTTGGCAGAGGTTCCCGAGCGGCCAGTGGCACTGCTGTTGCTACTGGCGAGGTTAGTGGAGAAGCCCACGTGGCACGCTGCAGCCACATGTCTGGGGCCCAGCCAACAGAGAGGCGTCATAAAACTCAGGTATGCAGCCGTGCACAGCAGACACTGACACAGTATTATTACTGTGTAATCCTTGTTCAGCCATGAGCACTCAACAGCTGTCTCTTTCCTTGGTATTATCTTTTTTTATCTTTCTTTTTGCGCAACTTTTTTCTACATATTTTAGGATATGGTTTTGCAAATTGTAATAAGATGAGATTGTGTAATTATTATGATACCAGTGGCTTATTAGTGGTAGTCATATAAATATGGATTTATAAATATGAGGCACTGATGAATTTTGTGGGTGTTATGTGACAAACATGAATGACAACAGTAGTACCTTACAATGTAATGCCATCCAAAAGGAGCAGCAGTTTAAATGATCAGTATTGAAGGAAAGAGACGACTGGAATCAGACTTGCTGCAGACACCATATTTCTAGGAGCAATCACAGCAATCCGACCTTCAAAATGAAATGTGCTAATGCTAATGACTTTTCCATCACAAGCTTATATTGGCAGAGCGATACTTTAACCCGAGGTCACTGTGGAATAAGCCAAAAATCTTTAACACTGATTCCCACACACCATTAATCAGCAGCTTTTAAACCAGTCCCACTCGTGCAGTGTATAAACAACTGTATGTAATAAGCATGTAAGAATAGCAATACAGCAGGAGGTGTTAAAGGATTTGCTCATTAGCTAGTAATAGAACTAGCTTAGTCAAGGTTTACATTGCAGCTCGTTTTTCCCCCTCAGTAATCAGTTTTGTTTACAAGAGCTCCTTTTCTACAGTGCACCCTTGGGGTCGATTTGCATTCATCGCACGGTCTTCAGGAGTTTTTGTTGTGTGGTTGACTCATTAAAGAAAATGAGCTTGCCTTTATGGGACAGCTCTTTGAGGAGTGTGAAAAAAGCAAATTTGAAGACGATCTGAATTAGGATGTTCCTCTGGAGTGAGACTGAGCTGATGTGAGTTTTGCTTCAAGCTATCATGATACACCAGCAGCAGTTGTTGTTTTTTGTTTTGTTTTATGTTACCATAAGCACACAGCATAGTAATAGTCTACTTGTAAATCAGCCTCAGTTAGCCAAACCAAATTAATTCACATCAGTATTATGTATTCCTTTATTTTCAATCAAAATGACACTTTCTTTTTGCCTGCTGTTGTGTGGTGTCTTACTCCTCGGGGACAGGTGCTCAGCAGTATTGATATGCAAGCTCTCCCTGTGAATTTTAAAACACTTTGATTAACAGTGGTCGCTGTGAATAGCTAATGAAATTTGCAAAACACATCCCTTGTAAAAATAAATATGCATCATCTCATGCGGTATTGTCAAATATTGACTTAAATGCCATCAAGGGATCTAGAATTTTGATTTTGATGCTGTATGACAATACAATCAATCAAAAAAGCTTATGATGAAATGTCAGGGGTAAGACAATGTAATAAAATAAAATGACAACGGGAAGGGTTTAATAAAAACAGAATTCAATACACGCCTGTCTTATGCCTGCTGCAATATGTATGACAGGTTTATAGCCAGTGAACAAATGGGAGATAATAATCAGCATGGGAAGAATTCCAGAGAAAAACTATATGCTGAACATGTTTCACTACCCAGTTGCAAAAACATTGTTTACACATTGCAATAGAAAACAAGCTTCTTTAAATGCTAAAATCATCATCAGATCATCCATCCTCGTCTACCGCTTATCCTGTATTCAGGGTCGCGGGGATCATCAGATCATCTAGAGCATAAATGTTTTCCTTATCCGTAAAACTCCACCAACACGGTAAGCAGTAGAAAGGCCACGTTATGGCCTGTGCCCCTTTCTTTCATCAGGGTCATTAGGATAACGTCGTCAGACTATTTCCCCTCTCATGTTGGGAGTAGTTGAGCCACAACTTGTAACTTGCTCTGCATATACGCCCCCATCCAAAGAGCCACAATGGTGCAGAAGCAAATAATGCAAATGACCATCTGCTACTCAGTGTTGGTTCTTCCACTCGGTACTGTACTCAAGTGCACCTGCGTGGAGCTCGGTAAGCATGGCATGTAAATGAGGGCAGGCTGTATGAGGACCTTTTCTGTTCTTTTTCAGAGAGAAATAACTCTGTCTGACTGTTTATTTTGAGATTAATGTGGTTTGGTTCCAAAGACAGAAGCAGATGCATATATGTTTTCTTGCATCCGACTATGTAACAGCCTTCATGTTGTGGCCTTCATATGTCTGCTTACCTTAATTTTAGTTTGAAAAAGGCAGTGGCCTTACAGCGAGGTCATATTTCATGTGCGCGGCTTCTGCCCTGTCAGAGTGAATCAGGCTGGACCGAGCTGAGAGGTCTGACTGGACTCCAGAAGCTTCTCTCTGGGCTGTCGGGATGTCTGATCTAATGGAGGCTGAAGAGGACAGACAGCAGGCACACTAACATAGACACCAGCACTTTAGACTCTTAGTCCTGTGGAGCTCACTGGTTGTAGTGCAGAGACCGGGACCGAGGGGGCAGACATTGTTTGGACCGAGCAGAAGAGTGAAGCATATCATAGACATCATTATGAGCATGGGAAAGGCTTTCGTGTTGTGCACATGCAACTAAACTGGAGAAAACAATGATACTGCCTCAAGCTGTAGCTAGACACTTTACAGTGTGCTTTAATTAGACTGTAGCTAATTGCAGCATCCTATATCTGAAAGTTGGACTAGAGGCGGTGGATGTCAGAGGAACGTGCTACTGTCTGTGCCTGCATGTGTGCATTGTGTGGGAAACATTAAAACATGAAAAACAAATTATCCAGTCTCACAACGTGTGATTTGAAGCCACTTGTCTGGCTCCATATTCTGTATTCTGATTTTCATTTGTCCTTCAAAGAGGGATGAATCTGTAGAAGTGAAACCACAGGGATACATTGCCTTTTACCATTTTAAAAGTTAAAGTCATTTTTTATCAAATGCTTGTCGGCTACATTTTCACTGCATGTGCAGCAGCGGCTCATAGAAATCTGTCGGTGTTCACTGACTGTTCAGTTCATGTCGCCCATTGTTTTAATCTGTTTGCGGTCATGTTGTGTTTTATTCGCTCAGAAACGCCGGGTGACGGGGATCAGGTCACGCACAGTCGTGTAAACACTGCTTACCGTGGTAATCCACCATTACTGTATTTATCCTCCTCTGGTTATGTGGGGAGCGCAGACCAAGAGGCTGCACTCAGCTGAAGGTCAAAACAACACGCTTAGAAAAAGGGCAAGGTCTCTGCGTAACTGTGTAACTATTTGCATTGCCAGAGCCCGACTAATGCACGTTTCCCAGAGGTCATACGTGTACCATGGACTGGAAGGATTGCTAAACAGGTCACAATGCCGCCCCAGCATAAGTAGCCTTCTCGGATAAAGGGAACAAATCAATACCAAGCGTCCTAGCATCTCTCTATCTGCTTTCCTTTCAGCCCGAAGATGCACCTCTTTTCTTTTCTTTTTTTGACATAATGAATATTTATGCCTCTCCGTTGAACTTATTGCTCCATTTTTTTCTAATTTGCTGCAGTTTTACCCTCATTTTATGCTTGATAATGAGCCTCGACTTTGAAGTTCAGGAATGGCATGAGTGGCATTACACTTTATTTTTTAAGTGCTCTCGGGGTGAATTTGTCTCTGGAGTTTAGACTTGCTGGCTTTGTACAAATAGTAAAACTGAGGTCATACGCAGTTCAGGTTGTGTAATGTTGCCACAAGAAAATATTTGCTGCTTTCCTTTGTTTGTAACCCAGTTTGTGGAGTAGAATATGTCAGTATTTCAGCGTGCATTCATCTCCGCTAATGAGAGACAGCCCAAGGAAGGCACAGTGACTGTCAGCTTCGCTCAGCGTGGAGGTGATGGAACTTAATTTCCCGCAGATTTCTCGGCTGTCTGCATTGTTGTGCTGCAGGGAGAGATTATCGGATTATCACACAATAACGGAAAAAATGACGAAAGAAAGGGGTTTTAAAAAAAAGTATGAGATTCTTCCTACTCGCAGCAAGGCGCCTATTTAAGTGTAGAGCTGCACGTTGGCTTTATTTGAGTCTGAGCTTTGCAGGTGACTGGTGAGCAAAGTTGGAGATTCAAGCACCAGGATGTTGTTGTGGTTGTACTGAAAGATCCCAAATTCGATTCCTAGCAGGAGCTATTGACAGCGTCAAATTTTAATTATAAACCAAGACAAGTTTTTGAAAATGTATGTTGTCGCTTGCTATGAGTTAGATACATACATGACCTCTGTGTGACCTATGTCTATATAATGCCAACGCTTCTGCTATAGTGTTCTCCTTGTGCCACAAATTGGCACAATGTCAGCTCTCAATTCTATTCTCTTCCCCGCAGAGAAGAGTAGATGAGCAATCTTGACATCCCCTGAGGGAATATGAGCCAGTTGAGGGCGGGTTGCAAGTGGGTCTTTGCCGAAGGCCTATCACCATTAATGTGCTATTGCCCCCCTCTGGGGTGGAGGGCATGAATTGACTATTCATCATAGCCACGTCCTCATGTCATTAGACTCCCCTGTCCCCCCTATTCCACGACCACACAGGCAGATTATGACAAGAGGCACACTCTGGAACGGCTGACTCGTCTTTCCTTCCCTTTTTTCCCTCTCCTTTGATTATCCCCGCTCCTTCTCCCAGTCCCCTTCCTAGAACCAATCCCATTCTCATGCTGTGTTCTCCTTTCACCAGCCATACACAACCTGAACTCTGGGTGCACTCTCCTCTAATCCGCCACCAGTCTTATCTCAGCTGAGGAACAATAGCCACAGAGCAGCTCAGAACCGCAGCCTGCAGAAAAATAGCTCCGCTCCCAAAAGGCTCCGGGATCCTCCGCATCCAACAGGCAGCCTGTCACTGCTTCACATTAAGTCTTCCTCACTGTGTGTCAAGAAAAGATTCCAACTTCTGTCGTCCAAATGGAATTTTTGTGACTGCAGTACAGTCGACGGCAACGGCGGATCACTAATCGCGTCTGTACTTATGTCGCCTTGTCATTATGCTGATCTACTTGGCTTTTTGTTTGTTCACTGCGGAGCTGCATGAGTTAGCAGTGAGAGGTATTCTGTGATTCATGTAGGTAGACGGGCACCTTTCCAAGACTCTGTCCCCATTCATCTCCAATTAATGAGCTTTCACCTCATTCCTAACGAGCTGTAATTGCGATTGTGCCCCGCCTAGGATCGATGCCGCCCTCCGTGCAGTGGCCCTGCAGTGGAAAGGGATTTGCATAGGTGAGGCATTGTAAGTGTAACAGAGCGAGGCAATATCAAATCCCAGGGAGTGTCTCTACGGCAGGGGTCACCAACTGGGAGGGGGCGGACACTGACTTCCTTCTGGACCGTGAAGTTTCTTAAAAAAATCAGCGGCCTAGTTTGACATTTAAGAGACTTTTAATCAGGCATATTGGTGCCAGCCGAGCAGAGCCATCTGGGTCCTATGTGTTGCTATCATATACTGTGTAGGGTGGTAGAGAGAAGCAGATAGAGAGCTGATTTAGTCTGAACATGAGTCCCTTTTTGTACGTATCTAATTATCAGGACACCAGAAGGGGAGGATGGTTGATTTCTGGACTTCTTCAATTTTGGTTGACCCTGCTTGACGGTGTTACATCATCCCATGTTAAACAAAAAATCCAGTTAATACTCATTACTGATGCCTGACTTTATTAATTAGCAATCCTTTCAATGATAATAGGAAACTCAATTCCATCTAAAGCTCGTCTGTCTTCAGGACTTGACCTCATGCCGTTTCTGAAAGATTGAGTTCAACTTCTGTTTTTAGCTCCAGGCAAATATCATGACAGATGTAATAGATTGCCATGAAGTTTGCAGGGGATAATAAAATTCCCCCCGGGATGCATTTAAATGACCTTGGTGATGCCCTGAGAGCACATTACACATTCATGTTTCCTAGATGATGTTTCCTAGCAGGTGGACATTTCTGGTTTTAATATCTCGAAAAATGATGGGTGGATTGTCGGGACTGAGTTTATACCCAACATACCTGCTAATTCCTACTTGCAATTGACAACATGCTAAGCTAAGATGGTAAGCAGTAGCTTGCTAAACAACAAACTAGAATTGTCATTGTGAGCACGTTAAGGTGCCAATTTAAGCATTTACATTTGTAGCCTTCGTGGTTTACATACAGTCTTTAGGGGGATTGATGTGTACATGTTTAGTGTGACTTACCTCTAACTGAAAGCCAGAGACATGAGCAACAGTGATTACAGCGAGACCCAAGAAAGCTACATTGACTTATTACCACATGAAAGTGATTTGGAAAACTTCTTATTGTAATAAAGGTTAATGCGCATAGAAGCAGTGGTCTGTTAGTGCTGCACCTCATAAGTCACCTAACAGTTATTATCATCAGTAATGAGCTTTAAGTGATGTGTGTTCATAAGCTGCTGGATATGGAGCACCCTTCACTGCTGTGCATATTTTATTATTCTTGCCAATGTCGCCCACTCTCTCTTCCCATCACTCTCCTCCACTTCTTGTCGCAGAGTCTTTGTTTATTTCTCCCTCTGTGACAAACTTGCATCACATGCCTGTCTAATTTTCTATTTTCCCCTCCCTTTTTCTATTCACTCGCTGTCGCTTTTTGTCTCTTTCTTTTTGTCATACATCCCCACAGTCTCCCTCTTATTCTCTCTCCCTCTCTCTCTCTCTCTCTCTCTCTCTGTCTTACTTTCTCTGGCTTACTTCCGTCATTTACCCGCCTCCCTCTTGTTTTCTGCTTTGTTTACGGCATCTCTTTTGGCCTACTCTCTTGCTCCAGTAAGGGAATGAATCCATATACATGTCAGCTTGTTGTGGAAGACACTCTTCAGCTTCTATTCCCTCCAGGCCGTCTGGAGGAACAGCAAATTTACTCATACAGGAGTCCACACACCCACACGGGCATGCACTTCACTCGGATTTTACATGTGACTGGCTGCACAATCTTAAACTCTTTTTTAATGTTCTTGATTTTTTTTTAATATCCTGTCCATGAACGAATGGACACATTTTTTGGGCTCATTTACGTAGATTTCCAAACATTAATTCACGAAGGTGACCCCGGCTCTGTCGGTCCCCCTACAAGTGCCGTTCACTATGTGTAATTTGTCCGTCAAAAAGTACGGCTTCCAGCTGAAACGAAAGGCATTTATAAGAAAGCACAAACCAAAAATAGAACACTGAAACCCAAAATACTTTCCGCTCTGGGCCAAGCATGAATAGACTGTCTGAGCTTTGGCTTCCAGGCTTCCCAAAAGTATATATGTGTATGTGTGACAGGCAGGCAGAGGCCTTGGAGTGTACCCACCGCGAGCTTGGCACAGTGTGAGCCAGGAGGAAGAAGGAGATGGAAAGAACAAAGGCATGGCTGCTTTTGTTCTGTCTGCAGGAGGCTGATGGAGACGCAGCGGCACCCAGACACACAAGCGCAGACAACACACACCCGCCGCAGACGGACAAACCTGTCGTGTTCGCAGAGAGACGGGAGCATGACTGTAAAAAATCAAAGCTTATTGATTGCAGACACTTTACAAATTGTCTCCAAATATCAAATCAAGTAAGGAATGTTGAAATTGCTAAGGCTGCGTAAAAGAAAAAGACGCGCGCACATGCTAATTCAGTCCTTTTGTCTTTGCTGCTTTTGTTCCCTCAAAACGGTATGAGACAAGAAAATGAAATCAAAATTGGGGGTGAGATGTGAGCACAAAGCTGACAGGGTTGTTTTGTCTTTCTTATCATAACTATTCTGCCAGAGGTCTTTGGGGAACAGTCTGCAACAGAAGCCTCCCCTCAGCTCCACTCAATAAGCGGAATGACACTCAACAGCAGGCCGCCACGGGTCAAGGAGCAAACACCTTCCCTTGTCAGCCGCTTCTCTGACTGACACACAATACCTGTGGGTGGCCCCCCGGTATATAATAGAGCTCAAATCTCTGACTGCAGTCGCAAGATCGACCCTGTGCACTCTTCACAGAACTGAGCAATCAAACAGAATGAAATCAGAAGCACAGAAAGGTCTCACTGCTGCATATGAGCCCTGCTGCAGCAGATTTGTTAATAAACCCTGGAACCTTCGTGTGGCTTTGTCATGGAGCAAGCTTGTTTGTACCAGCGTCACAGATCGCTACGTTTACTAAATACATTTTAAGATTAGTCATGAGCAGCTCGGCACCGAGGCATGAGTTGAGTAATTAATATGTGAATTAGAAAACATCTGCTACATCATTTATCTGCTTTAAAACTTCTACTATTGTGCTATAATGTCCACTTAGTAACCAATTTCGCCGATATTTTGTCATCCACCTCGTTGATAACTGAGCTCTCCGAAGTGACAATAGCTACACAGGTTCAGCCATTGTTTAAGAGTGACTTAGCTTGGGGAGCAGGCAGAGCAAATCCTTGAAGCCAGGGTATTTTCCGCCCATTGTTTTCCTGGGGTGTAAAGTCAATCACATTTAATCCTTCACTAGTGCACAAGAGATCCCCTCAATCAAATCCAGATTCACTGTGCCTCTGCAAGTGCTTCACAGCAACAAATTCTCTCTGGCTCAGTAGGAGCGGGTGGGTGGCAGTCAACCAGAGAGGCAGATAAATGTGTTTTCGCTTTTTACGTACATGTGAAGCTTAAGCCTTGCAATAAAAGCACAGTTATACAGGTTTTTTGTTTTGTTTTGCTACTTTCCTTGTCAATGCAATCACTTCAACTGGTTTGCAATAATGGAGAAGGAGGACGAGTAAGACCGAAGTAAGAGTGGTCTGGACCATGATGGCTCGATGGCTCGGCCAGTCCTTTATGTGCAGCAGGATTTGGCTGCCAGGTCCGTCGCTGTTAATGTTATTTGTATTTAATCCGGAGCTCTCTGTCTGCCCATGCATGTCATGATAATATATAATATGGCCAGAGGGGACCCATTGTAGTAAGTGGAACAGGACCCCCCTCCGGATTTACTGCAAGAAACATGTTCCTAGGATTAATCTCTAGTTCATGAACCAGAGAGAAAGATGATAACAAAGACAGGATCTGTCACTTGTTTCAAAGCGTAGTGCTTCTGAAACCTACATTCAGCTCTATAGCTGAGTTTTTAATGACAGACAGTATTCATGTCTTTTCCCATTTGGGGAAAAAAGCTCGGATAATGCAGTTGTTTGGTTCTACACACACACACACGTCTTTTAGTGGCACTAAACATATGGTTGTGGTCAGTGCTGCTGCTGCTACATGGTTGTTGAAACCCTGTGGAGTGTGGCACACTTTCTAGATGTTTAATTGTTTCTTAAAATACTTGCAGCTCTCAAAAATTTGGAGCAACAAACGCATTCTTTCTAGCTGCATAAATGCTCTTGAAATATCTCCTTTTCTTCACCTTATAAAATATTGTGAGCTTTTCAGGTGAATGTGTGGGGTTGAAGAAGCCAAGTCGGCAAGGGGGCAAAAAGCATAAGAGAGGAAGTGCAGCATCTGGACAGGAACTCTGACATCCGGGGAGGGGGCAGTATGAGGTACATCAAGGGAGGGTGTGGTGACTGACCTCTAACCCTAAACGGAGGGTAGAGGTCGAAGACAAAAAGATAGACTGCAGCTGTGTTGCAACATGCAACCCCACTGTCATGCCAATCACTGTAATTTGCCGAGACAGATGTGTCCCCACCCAGCTTACCAAGCATGCCTTAACAGGAGCTGACAGAGAAAATGAAAAGAGTGGAGGATAGGAGGAAACGAGGAAGGGTGGTTGGAAAGAAGGAAGAAAGACATTTTAAAAAAGATTGTAAGACGGTCAGCAGGGCTCCTATCGGCACACACAAGGCCTCATTCATTGGAACTAGCAGGGAGTCTCCATCCACTGCGGCAGTTTATCGAAGGCAACGCACCTCCAAATAAAAGGTTCTTCCCACAAGATTTACTCACCACCCCACCAGTAATACCCTCCTTCCTCTCCCACTCTCATTTTACCTCCTCTGGCAGGCAGCCTCCATTTGCCTCTTTCACCCTTTTTCAGAGCGATTTGTTCTCCTGCAGGGGAGGTAGGACCTAATCATGCCAGGATCTCGTAATACCAAGACTTTTAACTGCTAGATCAAAGAGTGTGAGTTTGCCTAATGCAGGATTACGCTGAGATATGGGAGCAGGCAGCCTCACCTCACTCCACCCCTCGGCTTCCACCACCACCACCGGCGGGTAGCTCCATTAGGCTCAACGCACTGCTCATTTTTCCGCAAGAGCTCCCTTGGGCTAAGAGGCAATTATGCAGTAGTATGGCATAATATTTCATTGTCTTCACATCGCATTACTCTATGGTTGTGCTGGCCACTAACGGCTTCATATGGCCCAGGAGGAAGGGTGCAAGCTGCTAACAACTTCATATGAGTAGAGGGAGATTGGAGAGGGGAGGCGAAGGAAAAGGCAGAAGAGGAGAGTTCTCAAGGGCACGATGCTTCATTAGGAGTCAGGTCTGTTTTACCTCCTTACATAGAGAATAAAATGGTTTGCATGCATCCTAGTTTAGGCCAGGTGATGTTCACTATATTTGTAATATGAATGGACAAGCAAAAACATCATTATATTCATGATTCTAGTCATACAGGCAACATTTGTATGGATAAAATAATATTCAGTCAACATTTCTTTTTTCCAAATGTGTTGCTTTTCTTTATATTTCTCAAAAATGCGATTTTCACAGCCTCTTAGAAATGTTTGAGATAAGCCTGACTGCTGTATGAGATTAAATTCCTCAAACAGCGGCTAGGTATCCTTCAAGAGAGAGTCTGTCTTATTGATGATTTCATATTTTGCACAGTAGAGAAATCCACTAAAACACACTGAACCACTGACATTTTCTACTGGCCTTTGCACTGGGGATCCTTTCAGCATTTTGTGAAGATTTCACAAGGTGAAATGCCGTTATGCCCTCATTTATTTTTGCCAAACATCTATGATATACAAAATCCCCACCACATTGAGGTACTATATCTTTTAGGTCCAACAGTTTGTATTGTGCCACTGTAAGTTGAGTAAGTAGTTGAGTGACACACGCTGCAAAATAGGTGCTTTTTACTGTCACTTTTTACCTTTCTCATCTAAGGTTTGTAAAGATCTATGAAAATTGCCCATGTAGAGGAATTAAGTATGCTGATGCCTGTCAGTGGTCAGTCAGTAGGTCTCTCTGTCAGCCTGCAACACTTTAGTCCAGAGAATGACATGTGCAGCTTGCCAGGAAGAAGGCCCTTTACATAATTCTCCTATTTGTATATCCTAACACTAAAGTATGATGTTTGGTTGTAATGAACACTGCATCGTTTAGGAACTGCTAGAGAGCTTTTAGACATTTTTTGAGAGGAAAAAAAACCTTGATTTTAATGAATGTCATTGTTACTGTTTACAAGGCTGAATATTAATACTGAGTTAAGAGGATGAGGACCGCGCAGGGAACGAGGTGAGAAGGGAGATTGGTGCTTTCTCTTCATCTTTGTTCTGACAGGGCAGGTATGTGCCGCCCGGGGCAAGGCTGTTCAGAACTGTTGTGTGATTTTGCCGTACTCGGGCAGGTTCCACTGTATGCTTTTGCAGGTGCTCAGCGCTCCCCCTCCCCTTATTTCAACACCCTCTTCTGCTTCCCACTACTGTCACAGCAAACTGTCACCATCATTCACAACATGTAAGGCCCCTTATATATCACTTGCACATCCTATCAACAGGCAGAATATTTTTCTTCCTGCTGGGGGATTTACATGGACTTTATAAGACACAATCTTGAGTTCAGGTCAAGCTCACTTTTTTGAATAAATTGAACAAAGCAACTTCAGTGGACAATTGATTTCCTCAGCAGCAAGAGCTTGCCAACATAATTTATCAATTTAACCTTGTGTCTCCTTTTTGACCATTGTCCCTTTATTCTACCATGCCCAGATAGTACCAGTCATTACAAATGACCGGGTTGCTGGGTTTACAGCTGCTTCCTCATTTTAACATAGAGGAAAATAAATAAAGTCTTTAGTTTGACAGGCAACGTTATTAGAGCCTTTTAGCCTACAAACTGTCATTGGCTGTGAATGAGGGCCATATAACAACAAGAATTCAACTAGCAGAAGCTAGTTAATATTTCGGTTGAAATATCACTTTTGTAAATGCATTTACTCTCATAAATCCTTGTTTCTCGTAAGCTGACAGTGTTCTGCCCCACAGAGACGTTTTCATCTATCCAGTTTTATGACAGAAAGTCAGCATTAACGACCGTTTTTTGTCCTTGTTTATAGAAATACGATCTGGGGGGCGAGGACCTAAGGACGGGCCGGGGAGGCAGCTGCCGCTGTACGACACGCCGTATGAGCCGACCGAGAACGGCGGGGACTCTGACCCCGAGTGGTCGCGTTGCCCCAGAGAAAGCCGGCTTCCCCAGGATGATGAGCGACCCCCTGAAGAGTACGACCAGCCCTGGGAGTGGAAGAAAGAGAGGATTTCCAAAGCCTTTGCAGGTACGACGATAACCACCAACATAATATGTGACTCGAGGAGAACTAGCAAAAACAAATCAGTAATAAACAACAAAACAACCTCCAGGCTTTGCTCTGGTACAAGTGTTCTTGAAACGGACAGAAAACAACTATCATAATCAAAGAACATTTTTATTGAAAAAACCAAAAGTCCTTCAGCTCGGTCTGTTGCATACTGCTAGTCCTGATGTCACAAGCTCAGACAGTGAATTTCTGATCATGTAAACTAATCCAGTTTAGAGATGACTACTGTTCTGTAAGGGCTGCCTTATTTAAATTTCTATTTTCAATTAACATAATAAATAATCTGAAACTGTTTCTCTTCTGCTTTACTAACCCCGGTCTGTATTTCCAGCTTTAACACATTTGCTTTCGGCTTCTGTCAGGTTGGGAGGGTTCTGCTGCTGCTGCTGCTTTCAGCTCTCTTGTTAATGCTTCTTCTTTTTTCCATCCTCTGTTAAAGTGCCTGCTATGTTCACTTGCAGGTGGCCAGTCTACTGTTTGCTGTTTTGATCCAACTGCTGCCTGTTAAAGCTAAGATGATACTTATACTGCTCAGGGGGGCATGATTGGTTGTGCAGGTGCATGTAGGTGCAGGTAGTCACTGTGGTTGGAGAGCTTCAGCATGGCTAACACAGCCATAACATCAAACAGGGCTGTTCCTGGAAAGAATATGGCTTTGGGAATATAAATAATGCACCCCAAATCAAAAAGAAAATGCCAAGCCTTTTAACAGATATAATAATTGAAAATCAGCAGCCCATGACTCTATTTTTCATCGCCCCTGTTCTCTTTATATTTTTCTTTTTTATCCTTGAACAGCTCTGCTTTGTTATGACTGCATTAGCTACGAGGGTTCTGTAAGTGGCACTGGATCAGGTCCCCACGGAGGAAAGGACTGCACCTCTAAATCCCTCACAGGTACCTTTGGAGACGGGGCTGGGGATTGTCTCTTGTCTGTCTGTGTATGAATCATGAAACTCAGATTTTGATGTCTGAACCGTAAAGGTTGCACTGAATTATGCGGTTTGTGATTGATTTCTTACCTAAATCCTCAGAGCGCAGGTAAAAAAAAATAGTTCAAAAAGTTGTAAGCATCTTTTGCAGGTTATAAGCGACTGTACGATTTGGTTAAAACAGCAAAAATGGTCATGTGAGCCCTAAAACTACTACTAGTATGTTAAGAAAGAGGATTTCCACTTTGAATGCAAATCACTCTGATTAGAATGACATTATCAGGATGCTATAATTGTGATTGCTTAGTGCTTGAAGTGGACTAACGAAAGGTGATACACTTCAAATCAGTGTACAAATGAGGTTAACGAGTGCATTAAGTAGCACTTCTCAGTATTGCTCAGGCTGATGGCTGCAGCGAGTAAATCTATGTTGACTCTTTCAACTCTAAAGGTGCTTTGGAACGAGAATAATTAATGCTAGGACTCAACCTTTTTAAGGATTGTGATTATTTTTGACTGATATTGTAATTTTGTTAAGATTTTGCTATATTAGATATTATAATCATTTTTACATTTTTCACATTTTCATGGAAACATTAAAATGATTAAGGTATGTTTTTTTCGGGTTTATGTTTCCTAAAGTCTATATATATATTGTGCCAGAGCATCTCTGCAGCACGCCAATACTTCATTTAAAATGGTATGTTGACACACATTTAGCCTTTAACAAATTTTGCACCAACTGAGATTGGAAAATTGCACGAGGCCATATTGCGATAACATTTTCATTAATTGTGCAGCCATAATTAACACTGCAGTTAGAATACAACTGGAATGCTGTATTTACTATGGAAATGTGGAGCACACAAGCTTGACTCATGCCTGCATCAGCTCATCAGGATGACTAAATCATACCCCTTTTTAATTACAGCTGACTGAAAGAAGCCATTAAAAATATGCATGGCCTGAAGGCTTATTGCGGAATACAGTTGGGAAAAATATGTTTCTGATTCGTTTTTTACACTCCGAGCAGAATTTGAGCTTTGAGCTGTGAATGTAAACTCACAGAGCAAGACGCAATATGACGGATATTTCCTTCATAATGATTTGATCATATTCTACTTTTTTTTCATACACTTATTTTGAATTCCATGTATTCCTTTATTGTATTTCTGCTTTAACCCCCCTCTGTTTGCTTTGGGAACACTGCATTGCATTTCTGGTATTTAGTAAAGCAAAATTGATTAGAAGTAGAAAGGACGTGAGAGAGATTAATAATCTTCAATAGTGTTTTGCCGTTGATGGCTATTTAGAGATTATTGGGATTCAGTGAGTGATCTCGAGGCAGATCACAAGATTGACTGTTTAATAAGAGCACACTCCAAAGCACAAATATGCAGTTGCGGTCAGTAGTTGACGGATGCTTCTCAAGGCAGTTTGGAAATATGAATGAGTTCTACAAGTGTTCGTTCATTGTGACAGAATAGTGGGAAATATTACAATATTATTTATTTTATATCACGACTGAGCTTCAATGTCTCTGTGAAGATTTTCAATCATCCAGGTCATGGTCAACCTCTGAAAGCTTTATTGTTGGTTTGAACGTTTCGCCTCTCTTCCAAGAGGCTCCTTCAGTTCTGCAGAACTTTCAAAGAGCTTCAATGTCCAACATCGAAACACATCAATACAAATTCCACAAGCCACTTTCATAGGCCTTGAATAATAGAATAACAGTGAATTTATTTGTATATAAAGACATGTTCTGATTGTCATCTTTTACACTTTTTTGTTTTAGTCATTACATCAAAACTTCAATTTTTTAATTTCAATATTGATTCATATTTTGATATATTTTGACTAATTTCCATCTGGCCTTTGTTTGTAGATGTTAATGTTCCAATGATAGTTATTTTTCTCTTTACCTTTACTTAGTTACTAGCTGACCAGGTGTAGTGACAGTGGCAGTAGTAGGTGTAGTAGTTTTATTATGTGTAAGCTCTCTTATTTAATAAATTAAGACAAACAAATGTGACAGGATTTTTGCTTTATGTTGAAGACTGTAATAAAATAATACATGTTTGGATGCATGTAGTTGAGACAGGCCAAACTCTATGTATATGCATACATATATGTCTATTCTTTCATCACCTTTCTATATTTCCCTAATTTTTTGTTGCTTAATTTCTGTTTCCTGTATATTCCTGTGTATTCAAGCCACTGGCGTTTTCATAGCAGTCACGCTGTTCTGCTTCTGAGAGTGATGAGTTAAATAAGGGATGCTGCATTCTTAATCACTTTTCCTCCTCTCCCTCATTATTTTCTTGTCAAGTCACACTCAAAAGAGTTTGTGTTGGGCACTATTTACTATTTAAGACATCCCATTTTACAGACAGTTTCCCTCTTTTGATGATGATTTATTTAATTTCAGTTGGATGTCAAAGCATTGGCTTTCATTCCGAGAGATAAGTCTTTAATTTGCCATACAAAGACAAAAGCCGCAGTCCAAAAAGTCCTTTGATTTGTTGCACGTTATGTTTTATTCAGGCAGAAATAATTCCCCACTATTTGGACGACAGAAAAGGGAAGAATGATGAGAAAGACGTCTTGTGGACGAGTCTTGTCAACACAGGCTTGTTTCTCTAGCCCGTTTCAGTGTAGACCGGCCTTGGATCCAGACATCAAGGGGCTTAGAGAAAGTTTTGAACCTTTCAAGGCTTGAGCATACGTGCCTGCACCTGAGGCCCCGATCTGTGCAACCAGCTTACCTCAAATGTTAGAAATTATGCACTGCTTCAATATTTAAGTCCACTTTTGAGGCAGTTCTTTGGAGTAGACAATCCCACGTTACCAGTCATCCCTATCTCATCCCTCCTCGAGTCAATTTAAAGCCTGTTGTTGCCAGGTTACTCATTGTCTTAAACATCTGAGCAGCTGTTTCACAACACTAATGTCAATGAATTTTGATCCAATCGATTTCCCAACTCCATAAGAACTTGGTATCACATTTCTCACAGTGAGGGTATTGAATTGTCTTGCATCCATACTCAAAGCAGGGTTACTTGGGGTTTATGAAATGTAAGACTAGAGTCAGGAGGTTGCGGGCTTACTGTAGGTTAGAGCGTGAGACGTCTGGATATGTTTGCTCGATTTGTGGAATCCAGGTTGCGATTGGATTTCATGGTTGATTAAGAGTTTTCTATTTGACTTTCTTTAGTCGAACATGTAACTAGATATTTTTGGTCTCTTGAACCAAGGCCATATGGATTTGGTTATATCAGCATTATCGGAGGTACATGTCCTGAACTTCTATGAGTTGTTGGAGCCTTCTTTTGGAATGGTAGGCACTATAGAGTATGTGGAATAAGGTATGTGTGAATTAAGTGCAAAAGTGTCGTTTTGAGGCTACACAACAAGAGTTGAAAACCAATCAGAATGTAGATTATTATAGAAGATGTAAACCAATAACCTGAACCATATTCCATAATTGTGAAACAAAAAGCAAATTACATTTTCTGAACTCTCCATATTCCATATATTAATAGCAACTTATTATAGTGTTTTACAACATTTTGTGTAGCCTTTATATCAATTCGATACCAGTTAGGTGTTGTTGATAACATGGTTGAAATGGGGATTTGTTAACAAGCTCCATTGTAATGCTGCTGTGCCCCCAGAGGTCAGCAAGTTCAGTTAGTAGTAGGACTGTTTTTACATTTATTTCAAGCCTGATTAAAGTAATTCTGTGGGCAGACAGCATGTTTTAAAGTCAACTTAACTATCGCTTCTGTGCTTCTAGAGCGCAGTGATGTTTCTATTGTTGCTAAAGACACTTTATGGATGTGCAATATCAATGACTAATGATACTGCTCACTGTTTGGATTTTGGAGGCATTTTCTGCACTCATCAAAAACTTCCCAGTTTATATTCCAGCAATTATGGAGGAAATGAAAGCGTCTGCAAACAAAGTATTAAGGGATAATGAAAAAAGATGCACGGCCTTACTAACCCGTGGAGTGGGTGTTAAAGAAAGAAAGAGGAGGGTGAATTAAAGTGCTGCCTACACCCCTCCCACCACGGTGTAACATTGCAATCCTATCTGCAGAAAAGACTATTTGTCTTCATTAATGATGGGGGAAGAAGAGCAGACTAATGCTCCCTGCTGCAGCCTGCTTTTTCCCTCCGTTGTCCTTATCGCTGTCTGCACGCACGCTCGCCTCTTCACAACACTTGGTCTGGTGTTATTATTCACTGTTGGGTTATCTCCCGACAGGTATGCAATGGAATGTAAATTCCCTGCCTTGTTAGAGTGTTGGGGGGCTGTGTACTTGCGGTTTGGTTAATCACTCATCCTCACTGTCCCCAAACACCCACACTCAGCCGCAGCCTCGTCCCCACCACCCTCATGGTTTCTGAGTAACTGATGGATGGGTCTGAAGGTGACGAGTGAGGGAGACACATTAGAATTTGACCATATGAAGAAGTCTGCATGAGAGGGGGCCAGAGAGAGTGTGCTTGCAAGTCCGCCAGCGAGAGCCCTCATGCTTTGACTCCGCATATGGCACGCTCACTCACACAACCAGACACGGACACGCCGCCGTCGGAAATCTGAGCCTCGCCACAGCAGGGGTGGGATTGAAAGCCATTGTTACTTAATCTTCTTGCCCTCTGTTACCTGCTACTCACTCCTTTTCACTTGGCTCGCGGCCAGCGGGGTACCATGCATTTAACACAGAAGATAAGAGAAAGGCGCTGTCGCTCGCTCCCTCAGGTCTTGGGCAGCTTTATGGTTTTTTAATGAATCTTCATGGGCTTAACGACCCAGAAACCTGAGGCTCAAGTCTAATGTCCTAAAATAAATAATTGATTCAGTTACAGTCCTGCACTGGTTTTTTGCACCTGGGTTAAAGCCAGCTGTTTTTGTGGGTGCCATGGCTCCGTTTCTCTCTGCCAGGCTGATCTGGTTTCCCCCCGTCGCTGTCACTCCTCAGCTCCGTCTCGTCCTCCTGGGCTCTGCAGCAACACCCTGCAGATAACCTTCCTGACAGCGCTCTTTCATGAGCCTCAGATGTGTCCTGCCCTCCTTTCACTGAGCGCTGCCACAGGTCTTATCTTCACTCACACACATTGGCCACACACAACAGCGCTGTAAACCTCCCTCACAAAGTATAGAAGCGCTCCTCCAGCAAGCCCCCCTAGAAGGTCCTGCTGGCCAGCCATCATCGATGCATCTCTTCCTTCTCTATCCTGACAGACGAGCGGGGAAAAGGCCTCGCCATTTTCATTTTTAATGCCAAAAAAGTGCTTTGAAAAGGAGACGGACGCTGACGGATACAGTAAGCGGGGTATTATGAGGTGGCATTTCAGTCCCCCTGGAGCGTCGCTGAGTTGTTATCTGTAATGATTTGGGTGGCGATGGAAGAAACACATCTTCAGGAGAGGCTGGTTTTGTTCCCAAGCTCCTCTGCTCATAATGTGCAACATAAACATTGCAATCTTCCAGCTTGTTTTGAATATGCATGCAATTAGCCAACCAAATGAAGCAGAACTAAATTAAATGGCGTTGGTGGAAACAAGCATGGCTGGTGATTTATGGTGCTGCACTGTTTACAGTGATGAAGGACTGTGGGCTAATGAAAAGCCTGGGTAAACAAATACCTAGCCTTAAAAATAGATCTGCTCCTGGAAAGAACAAAGGGAAGGTAAACACGGATTAAAAAAAATAGGGACCCTTGCCCATTGTTCAAGTATTCTCTGTTGATGATGAACTCACACTACAGGCTGCAAATAATTAATCAGCTGCAGTGTTTACACCCACCCTCAGACTGGTGCTCAGCCTAGCGATGTTCAGTCCACAGGACATCTCTCCAGCATCACATATCCAATCTCAAGCGGGACGTGCCACAGACACAACGCTGTCAACAGTGTTGGGAACTAATATGGATTGAGGATTATGCAGAGCTGGAATATTGATCCAAACGCAGTCGAATGAGATGACAAAAGATGTAGAAATCTTCAGCTGTGTTTACATATTCCCTCAGAAATAGACCTCATTCATTGTATTTTCTTTGTCTTCCGTGCAACATAATGAAATGCAAACACGGCTGCCAATAGTTAACAATAATCTTAGCCTAATTCTATTTAATAATCATATATTTGGACAGCGGCTTTTTGTTTTCTGTGTTGCTTAAAGTGCTTTACAAAGAGCAGACTCACCAACTTAAATCATAGCCAATTAACAAAAATGAAGTCACATGACTTAGAGATAGTTTTATGTACTTTTTCCATCTTCACCTCCAGACTCTAAAACACTTAGCCGGTTGTAAAGTACCATCTACAGGGAGATAATCAGATAATATCTGCATCAGCCAATATAGCTGTTAACAGGTTTATGTGGTGAGCCTTCAGGGTTGATGTGTAAACCAGCTCTAGTGTGTTGCTGTTGTCACGTCACTCCTGAATTTGAATTTGTCACTGAAGAATGCTACAAGGTGTAAAGATGCACTCGTCCGTGCAGCAACCTGGCATCTAGAGTCAATGATTATTCAAGGCCTTGAGGCTGACAGTATTTTCAAATGCGTCACAAGGTGAAGGACGATTCCAGTCACCCAGAGTTTAAAAAAAAAAACAAAAAAAACACTTGGCTATTAAATCAGCTTGCCTTAATTTTCACAGTGCTAAATGCTATTATTCAGCTGTGCGACCAAGCGAATCTGAGCCACACTCGCCAAAATGTTTCGCAGTGAGGCTGCAGAGTGGAGGCAGCCTTCTGCTCCCCCAACAATTACACGCTAATCTGCAATGTGAAATGAGTATTAGGCTTTTAATCTCATAGGAAGAGAGTCCCCTACTTCACCCCAAAGTAGTGGAAGTTACATTATCTCCCAGAGTTTCTGACCTTCTGTTTCCATCCTCCCCCCCACCCTCCAGCCCCACCGGTCCGACGCCACACGTCTTTCCCATCAGGGTAGACGGCGAGCAGCTCCTCCTTCCAGCCACCTTTCTTTAGATTAGCCCCCTGACACTGGGGGCCAGCTACTTAATTGCTTGTCGGATTGAATATTCTCCAGTTTCTCCTCCTCCATCCAGCCCGCAGATATTGCTTTGCATTAGCATGTCCCGTACCACCGCTTCTGCAATTCCTTGCAGGTTGGAAGACGGAAAAAGTCCATGCTCTTCCTCCCAGCCTGTGTACCAGCCAATCCAACACAGTGACACTTATGGTTATGAATGCAGTAGCATTATTATTTTCTTCTTATGTAGCACCCCCTACTCTTGTGGTACTCTGGATTCAGAATGTGCCTCTAACTAAAGATAATTGCTGTCATTCTAATGCTCAGTGGTAAATAGTGACTTATAAGCAATCATTCAACTTTAATTAGAAGGTAACAATTCCTGCTGAATTGGCTGACTGATTTATTTACTTCACTGCCAATCTGTTGCTACTCTCCTCCCATTCACCCACGTCCTCCTGAGTCAAACAAGGCCGCCTGACTGATGATGAGCAGTATAGCTGTCACAAGATGATTTCAGAGCATTGTGATGGAAAAAAGTTGGCTACCCCTCAGAGGTTATTTGCCAATGTTCTCCCATACTTTCATTGGAATCGTTTTCATCGCGTGGTGATGTCATTTAACTAAGAATATGAGTTTTAATGTATTTTTTTTCTTGTATTTGTAGAAACCTTTGTTTGTGTTGGTTTTTGCTTTTCAGTGATGTTTCTTTTTGGGCAACACTGTAACATTTTAGTGGCAATCCAAGTAGCAACTGGATTAGTGAACTTGCCCTCATTTGAGTTGCTTCTACTTACTTCCATCTATTGCAGTAACATCTCCAGCACCATGGACAGTGACATTACAATGTTCTTAATAGCACTGTGAGTCGCCTCACTGGAAGATCTGTCTTTGAAGACAGAAGTCATATTATTACACATAACACTTCCAAAGCTGCTGTTGTTGGACTATGTTTCTTTATTAGCCTTCTAGTTTCTACCATTCTACCATTTATGAGGTATCCTTTGGTATTTAACAGATGGCCCTTCCCCAGTCACAGAAATGCTTTTGTAAGGGTGCTCGATTTACCCTGGTACTACCCCAGGTGGAAATGAGGCATACATTATTTAAGGGGCAAAAGCCCGGGGAGTGTTCACTGCCATGATGAATTGCACTGAGGTACATTCCAGTGAAGGATATTGTCTGCATTGTTGTTTATCTTAAAATAGAGGCCTACAGTCTTTTGCTGGCTTTTTTTTTTCAAACTCAGCAGTGGGAATAACAGTGGAGTCTGTGCTGATGTACTGTATCAGTGACTATGTAAATGCAAAGCAGTTTTATGTAATATAGTCGTATTATTTCGACCTGCCTCTCGAACAGTGCATTACCATGTTTCTAATGTATCTCTGGTGAGATTTGAGTTCACCAGTGTGGGTTCCGGTCTGGATTGTGAGGATTGTTGGGTGAGTGCCAGTGTTGAGGGGAAGAGCTTTTCAGGTAGGGTTGGGGTTTAATAGCGTCTTATCCAATCTAAATCTACTATTCAATCCGGTTATTGAGTCCTTCCGAATCCATTATCACAATTTAGGAATTGTAAGAAACCCTTAGCCCAAATTTGTTCAAATCCGCATAGTTTAATCAACCTGGAAGTGTGAATTCAATATGGCACCCGCTATCAGAACCCAACCTTACTTACTGTTAAACTAACTTCACTTCTTTTTCAGTCTTGTTGTATTCCTTTCAGCTACGGCTGAGTCGTGGATCACAACATAAAGCAACGCTCTACCATAATGCTGGCATCTTCTGCCTTAATCTATTTTTCACTTACCCCTTCTTCCTTTTCTCTTTTCTTCTTCCCCGTTTCCTGTCATTACTTCTCTCTCCTCACTCCCTGTGTCGTTGTTCATATATGGCTCTCGTTGCTGTCCTCTCCTTCCCCTCATCTCTCCTATGGTGGCTTGTGCGACACTTGCAGTAGAGATTAAAGTGATCAAGGACCTACCGTGGCCCCCTCCTGTCGGGCAGCTCAACACCAGCCCTCCCCTGGTGGAGGAGCTGGAGTCTCCCTCCCAGACAGGTCAGCCCTCGCCCGGACAGACGAGCTGTGACCAGCACCACCATGGTGGGTGTTGTCCGGCGTCTTTCCTATCAGTTACCCCACTCCACTTCCATCCATCAGTCCCATTATCCATCACCCATTATCCATCATCCATTCATCCATCCAATCCCTTCAATGTGGTTTTATATCTGTCTGTCTATCTGATTTTATTAATAGTTTGAGAGGTGAAGAGAGTGTATGCATTAATTCAATCAGTCTAGTCTGTTCTTTAAATAAATACATTTGGTTTGCAAAGAATATCACTGATCACTCGATCTATATGAACTGGAAACGGAACAGAGTGCTTGGGGGGATTATACTTATAAAACATACCAGCAGGTCAGAAGGGCATTTCTCTGATTAAGTGAAAGTGTCTGCTTACACTTAACCGATCAGTGATGACTTACTGACATCTTTAGGAAGCGCTGTATAATATGACTGAAGGTAGCAGCTCAGTAATTACTGCACTTTTCCATCTGGATTACATGTGGCAGAAAATCACTAACTCTTGTGCAGGTTTTAGGGCTGAAGGCTCATTAGTTTTAATTGTGCTAAACTGCCTTCTGCATGCGTAATTGCCATTCGCTGTGACCCCCATTTCCTCTTGTCAACATACTCATAACAGCTCCAGATGTCCCTCTGGGCCGCTGTTTTCTCCAGTTCTACATGGATTGAACAATCAAACTCAATGGAGGCAATTTTATTTCTTGACTGGAGTCTCTTGACCTCTAGCTTTACCACGTTAACCATCTCATCAAACGCAAAGAAATCATCTATTTTCAACCATTTTAACGTCATTAGTTGATTTTTGAAGCCCTTCCACAAACTCACACCCTTCACTGCTGTAATTATCCGGGGAGAAGAAGAGACATGTAGCAGAACTAATGTCAGGAATGGGATTTCCCCCGGCAGAGTGGGAAGACTTAGAGTGAGACCATGTAAGAGGACACCGCTGTGTGCTATAGGCGAGGACAGGGCGAGGAGTTGATTTATATCCATAAATCCATGGGAAAGGTTTTTGTTCGCTCCCTGATGTCAGTGGGTTTAAGATTGGCGTCCAGCTGTAAAGTGATCCTCTCTCTGTCTGAGCCAGTATGGCCCCACTCTACATCTTTGGGGGCAAAGGCCATTGTGGCAGACAGAGGGGTGAGGGGGGGGTTGATGGCCTCCGCGACCCCTGTGAATACAGTTACAATGCACTCTCTTGACCTCGGCGTACAGGCAGACCCTCAGTCATAAACCAAGACATATGTTATACACAGGACTGTTTGCATGCTCCAGCTTGGTTCAATCTGAGTTAAGAGCTGTACATGTCTGCAAAGGTTATTGCGACTTGCTCAAATATAGACCAAATATAAACTAAATATCTATTACCGTTCAGGGAAAGCTGACTTATCCAAACTCATTATCAAAATGTTCATGGGGCTTGACAGGGTAGATATTACATCTGCATATATATGGGGGGCACTTTTCTCTGAGTATAATGAAGAGCTTTTCATGTTTTTTTTAATGTGAATTAATTATCCCACACATCAAAATGTTCTCTTACCTTCTCCTCCTTCCCTAAAAAAACAAAGTAATTAAAATATATCCAGATTTAATTTTAACTAGATCCCCAGCTGACACTTTGGGGGTCATTCCTTTGTCTTGGAAAACCTAATTAGAGTTTCATTTTGGGGTTCATGTAAAAGAAGAAAACCTATTCCTAGATGGTGGAATTAACACGGATTAACGTCTGGATTCAGCAGCAGCAAGCAGCTCGAAAAAAACATATCATTAAAAGCCATCTAACAAATCATTATTTGAGTTTCTGATGCACGTAATTAATATCAACATAAAAGTGAGTGATTTTTAAAGCCGCCTGTTCCTGGGGTATCATACCACGCTGAGAACCATTTTCACTGTGCACTGCATGCTAATGAGATGCAGACCTGTTAATCATTTCACACATCCTGGCTGGAAAACTTCAGTTTCACCTCACAATACAGCGGTCGATGGCACCTTCCCCCTCAGACTAGTCGACCCTTCTGGTAGGAGTACCATTAGTAAATGAGAATTAATTACCGAGCGTAATTTGAGAAGTTTGCTTTGGAATGTGTGCATAGGGAACGGGGGTAGTTGCAACTACATGTTTGGTGTTTCTCTTACTTAATGTTTTAAATATTGCCACCCCAAGACCCCTGAAAATGAACCATTCAGTTTTATAGTGTTTCTTTAATTAGGATGCTTATTTTGTGGTGTTTGATGGTCACTATAAATATCTCTCTCCGCCTTCTTCAAGCATTATTTTGTCTTGTGTGTTTTGCTGTGGTGAATTACATCGCAGCACTTTATGTTGTGGATTGCTGGCAGTATAATCATAGAAATGTCATTCTGACCTCTGTGTTTATCTGTGTCCTAGCCAATCCGCTCCCTCTCTCACACACAATCCCCCCCCCCCCCCCCCCTTTGTGGCTTATAGAGCTCTCTAAAGGAAGCTATGTGTTTGAAGGGGGCAGGTCTTCCAACCATCAGTCACCATCTGACTGACAGTTCAATCTGATACACAGATTCCATTTGCGGCGCCTTACAAGCAACGGTACTGATAACACACACAGATGCCCCTGCACATTTACGTACAGGTCTTTGTGTGTGCGTGTGTGTGTGTGTGTGTGTGCACGTGTGCACGTGTGTGTGCACCTTTTTGTTCCTCTTAAGCTGCCTCTCAGGGTTTTGTTCTCCTCCAGGCCAATCATCTTGTCAATCTCCTGTCCACCATGTCTCAGACTGTTTGCTCCAGAGAATGAAAGAGGAATTAATTTGTATCACTCCCATTGATATTCAGCCTTAAAAACATAATTCTACAACAACTTCAAATTATGGTGTTAGCGAGACGGCTGACAATCAAAGCAGAGATGGGCTCGCTCACTGTTGAGCAAATAAAATGATAGCTTTCATTTAGTTTGGGGGCTGTCCCTTCAGGGTAATACTCCCTTCTTGTAGAAACGATGCACTCCGCCTGTGGAAAAGACTCGGCTCTGACAGGGAAGGTTGATGGGGTGAGCTCCTCTGAGAATAGGCACTCAACCCTTTCTAGAGGGTAGAGGGCAGGAAAAAAAGGTTTAATCAAGGTCACATAAAGCACTGATTGTGTTGAATCTGGGGAAGAGTAAGAATTAGTGGGGGTTGCTGGGAGAACGTAGAGATAAGAATAGCTGAGGTCAGTCAGATGGCTGTACTGTGAGATGGACTGTGTGGGAAAACCAAGATAGCAACATTCATCACCTTTTCCAGCCTCATCTGTTTAGATCACTCAAAGAAAACACATTATGTTCAAAGTGCATATTTTATCCAATTTGTATATGGACAAATGATGTACATAGGTAAGGTTTAACAGTTTTGATAACAGATCAAAGCCGTTACTGCTCTGTCTCTCATTGTTTTCTATTAGACAAGCAGACATTCCTCTACATTCCTTCTCTAGTCATTATCTGGTCCTGTCCTTGACAAACACAAACATGGAGAAAAAGAGTGAGAGTGATAGGGCTGGATCGTGTTAGATGGAAAGATCAAAAGAAAAGGTAAGGGGGGGGGGGGGGGTATAAAGAGAGAGAGGGAGAGCAATTGGCCGCGTCTTCATGTTGTGATCTGTCAGCGTTGACAGGGATGAGCGGAGCAAACACGCATCTCCCTTGTCCCCGTGGTCAGTTTCCATGGAAACGCTATTTCTCACCCTTACACATATACTGTATGTTCGTCCTGCTGAAACAGTCAGGATGTGGTTCAAATGGACTGTGTGGAAAAAAGTAGAGCACTAATGATGTCTTTCATGTGGACTCGCATGCAACACAGGATCATCATTTGACTGCCTGTAGTCCAAGCATGAGACACCGAGGAAGAGAAGCTGTAGCTCATAGTCTTCCACGCATCTGAGGTTAGAGCCACAATTTACCCAACTGTCATGCAACAGTAATATTTGGTCATTTTTAATTATTCTGGTTTTTTTCTGCAATAGCCTTATACTAAAAAAAGTGCAGAGGGCAAGATAACAACGGTAGGCGGAGTCATGCAGAATAATCATTTCCATGAGTTTATGTTTAGGGAAACGCATCAGTGAGCTCAAGGGCCAGAGAGTTCAACCTGGAGTTGAGTGGAGATGAAGGGTAACCCCTGGTGGCTGGATCTGAAACAGCAGCATTCTGGCCGGTTGGGGGGTCGGATTCCATCATACAGGCGGTGGTGGAAGAAGTCCTGAGATCTACTAGTACTCCTACCACAATTTAAATATGTCTCTCCTCTTGCATCCACAGTTAACATAAGTAAAAGGGCAGTATATTCAGCATTTTACTTGAGATGCAAGTATAAAAATGGCCCCGTGGCTTATATATTGTCATATATGGGATCATTTATTGATCCATCAACATGTAAGTAGTATTTTTGAGTATTTGCGAGTTGACATGGATTTATTTTTTGCCACGTCATGTACATGCAGTTGGATAGTTTAATCCTGTGGTCAGTTGGGTTATGGGATGATTAATTGTGTAGAAAAGTTCTGCTATAGAATTTTTTGGGGACTTTCGAGCCAATACAGCTGGGAATCGCATGTTTAATTTAGAACCTTTAATTACAATTTGTAAATCGATCAATGTTATAATGAAAAACCTGAAATTGAAAAGTAATCGATAACCATAGCTGCCACATTCTGAAGAGTAAAAACGTACAATATTTCTCTAAGAAATGGAATGGAGTTCAGGAGCGTTACTAGTTGTTTAATCATTCACAGTGTGTTGCCATCGGAGACAGTATGTCCATGATAATATTAAAAAAATTCTACATATACAATATCTGCAGAAGGTCCTGTGTTTTCCTGTTTAGCCCTACTTCGGGGTGTCCATGAGATCAATGAAAGCGGTTGACACGGTGTTGTCTCGTGTAGCCTAAATTGATTGATTGATACTGTCAGCTCTCAGCTCAGTCTGGTACGCAGGCACTTGGCGTGTTCACAAACCGTAAAGTGATATGGAATCCTCTGACTGGAATACAGAGTCTAGACAGAGCCATCTCCATCCACGTGTTGTGTAAGATCACGGTGCCTGGCTGTCTACAGTACCGGCCGTGTTCATCCCAGGTAATTACACACTAGACTAGACGCAGGACTGGCCATTAGCGGGAGCCACAAAGACAGTTTCATACTACATCAACTCCTTCTATCAAAAGCTCAGCCATGTGTTGATCTCCAAACCTTTAAGCTCCAGCTATAGCTTGTCATACACGTGGTGCTTGAGAAGTGTGTTAACGGCTCTAAATGGGTCTTCTCCAAAGTCCAGAGTGCTATGACATCAATTATAGTGATGGCTGATGGAGGGAAAATTACTATTAAAAAAACACCTGACCACCCACACAGATGAACATGACTCCGTCATCCAGCATCTATTATTTCATTATTTCGTCCTCCATAACCCTCTGACACAAGTGAGAGTTCACTTTCATTCGGCCTTGTGGATATAATCTTCTCTTTTGTTCTCGTGTTAGCTTTTGTAAATAACGGTCAAGGTTTTTTTTCCCGTGTCCTGATTGGCTGTGAAGCGGCTCAGTGACCTCCAGCAGCCGTGTCATGAGTGCGGGTCACCTCCAGCACCCACGCTACCATCGAACACTTCCCTGTGAAGTTGCCAAGACGGCTTATCATGTCCACAGTTGACCGTGAGAGATTTTGAAAAGCCAGTTTAATGTTTAACTTGTGCGTGGGATTTGTGTGAGCGTGCTTCTTTTTTTGCTTTTTTTTTTTTTAACATGACTTTTCCAAGTGGGCTTGTTGGGTGACTGTGCAACTTTCTTTGTGTGTAGTTAAAACGAGTATACATGCTGAAACATACTCTAGGAGATGCGACTTTATTTACAGTTGCATGTGGTTGTTCGAGTGGTGGAAGTTTACATGCGTGCGTATTTGGTCTCACTGGGCTGTGTGCACAGTGTGGAAGGATTGATTTATTCCTCTCCACTCTGTGTACATGCCCTTGAGTTAGATGAGGTACACAACGTGACAGAGTGTGTGTGGGTGTGGGTGTGTGACTGCACTACCGGTACTTGGATTTCTGTTCCCACACACCGTGGCTCATTGCTCTATTCTAGTTTAGTAGACATATTTAACGGCAATTTAGATTGAAATGTTTTTTACATTTCTACTTCCTCTTAAGCACTTTTCCAAGTGACCTTAACCTGAAATTGAGTATACATGCATACTCACTGTTTAAAAATACCTGTTATATTCTGACAGAATACAATGTTTCATCTGTTGCATTTTCCTTTTATTACAGTCCAGTTTGATGGTGTGGAGAAGTCTCGAATGTCGCCAACCAAGGATGGGAAAATGCGCCCGGTGCAGCGACACTCCAGCGGCTGTCTGGTCAACACCAAAATGTCTTCACTGGACCACTGCAGCTCCTCTCTCGGGGAGCGTGTTGACCCCACCATGCCTCTGGAAAGCCAGTTGTGAGTTGGATCCCGGAGTCCCTTGCATTTTATTTCAAACGCCATTTCGGTCCGTCATGAGCTGATTTGACCCTTGTTTCATCTCATTTGTATTTTCTGTCTTTCCTTTGTTCCTCTTCTGTCTCCCCCCTGTTTAATATCCACTATAGCTGGTATCATGGAGCGATCAGCCGAACGGATGCAGAGTCTCTGCTCAGGCTGTGTAAGGAGGCCAGCTACCTGGTGAGAAACAGTGAGACCAGCAAGAACGACTACTCCCTCTCCCTTAAGTAAGGACAACACACACGCACGCACGCACGCACGCACACACACACACACACACACACACACACACCCCAGAGTACCCATTGTGGACGAATTTAACACCTTGCTCACAAAGGTCCTTGTATACCTGTACCCCAATAGTTTGCTGACTCAGCCTTTTCAATATGGTAATCATTTTTACCTTCCAGACCTATATCTCCCAACAACATCCTGCCCCGCCCCTCGTCCTCCCCCCAGAAACCTCTCTGACCTCTCCTCCTCCTTGATTTGCTGATGTCATGCCCACAACACAGTCAATGTTGCCCTTCAGCAGCAACCTCTTGATCGCTGCCGCATCCAGCAGAGGGTTCAAAGGAGCCACCCTGATTGGTTTAGTCTAGTCTGACATTTAGTAGAGGTTACTTTAGCTCGAAGGCCCCGCAGTGAAGTCACATCCTGTTCTTTCTGACGGGTGTGTGTGCCGTTGGCGTCTTTTTAGAAGATGATTTTCTCTGCCAGGTGCAAATACCAGGTGTCGGAATCTGAATTTGTAGTAAGTTTGTTCAATTTGCTTTTGCCATCAGCGTTAACATTTTTGTAACTTTGCTGACAAATGGTCACATTTCCTTTATATCCAGTCCATCTTACATGTCCAGGCAGGCTCAACCATATGACATTTAGAGGAAATCTCCAGAGCTCCATGACGACATTCAGAGGAGATGAAGCTATAATATCCTTAGAGACGTTGATTATTACGACAGAGCTCATCTTGCTGGAGGCTTATATGTCCTGGCAGGGAAACGTAATGCTTTCCACTTCTCCATTCTGTTCATGCTACAGTAGCTGACAGTCTGTGTAACTCAGAGACTGATCATATGCTTACAAAAGAGATGTAAATGTGGTAGTATCACTTCAAATGGCATTGAGTTGGTATTCATTATTTATAACTTTAAAAAGGGTGTTTTTCATAGATGATTATCATTATTATTATTATTATTATTATTATTATTATTATTATTATTATTATTATTAGAACCAGATAAGTCCTATTGAGATTACAATGGAACTTAAGAATTGATGTCAGGTTAAGTGTAACTCTTGTAGCGGCGATCCGAAGTACATTACAGAGGTGACTCATGTTGGACCTCAGTCTGTTCTTGATATGCATCATAAGAGAAAATGAAAATAATAATAATAATGAAATCATAAAAATTCTGTCTTTACTTACTTTTACTTTTTTATTTGCACCATAAAAAACGACAATTACAAAAAACAGAAATGAAAGAAGAATAGTAAGTGCAGGAGAGGTTAAAAAAACCCTACATGGGCTTATAAGAAGCACCTCCCCAAGAAATATACACATTCAGAGGATAAATCAACAACAACAATAGGAGAAAGCAACAACAAATAACAACAAAAAAGGAAGCAATACAAGTGCCATTTTATAGCACACACTCAAAGAAGTCAGAAATAAAAACATGGGTATGTATAAATATAAAATAATTGTATTTAACTGAGTGTATGAGCATGTAAAGAGATAATGATCCAATGACAAATATACTGGAAAAGAAACTATTAGGAACTTTGATTTAACAGGTAAGCTTTCAGTCTTAACTTAAAAGTATTGAGGGATGAAGATAATTTAACAACATGAAGATGGGAATTCCAAAGTATGGAGCCTCTGTAAGCAAAAGAAAACTAAGTATGAGTAGTGCGGCAAAAAGGGGGATGAAGTTTATCAGTCTGTCTTGTGTTATAAGAATGGACCTGAGAGTTAACTGTAAATAATTCATGAAAGGATTTGGGCAGCAAGTGGGAAAGATGGATATATTTATAAATAAATACACATGATTGAAGTATATTAATATAGTAGACTGACATTATCTGAAGATTCTTAAACAGAGGGGCAGATGGAGACAAATAATTAGAGAAGGTGGCTAATCTAACAAATTTCTTTTGCGCGATTAATAATTTCTGTAAATTAGAAGGATAAGTGCTGGCCCAAACAATATTACCGTAACTGAGATGTGGATGAATTAAGCTATAATACAGTATATTTAAAACTTTCTGAGATATGAAATCACGAATTTTTCTGATGATACCAATGGATTTCAACACTTTATTATTAACAAGTTTAATATGTTCGGACCATGACAACCTCTCATCAATTAATACCCCTAAACATTTGGTGGAGGAAACCTGAATTATATCATTATCCCCAATAGTGATCTTAGCGCTGGATTTACAATATTTTTTATTTTTTCCCGTAAATATAATAAAATTTGTTTTTTTTACATTTAATGTCAACTTATTTATCTGGAACCATTCAGAAAATTTAATAATGCCAGAATTGGCTTCACTAATTAAAGAATCAAAGTGACTGTGAGTCAAAATCAGATTAGTATCATCAGCAAAAAGTATTGGTAGCATCGTGGAAGAAACAGTTGCAAGGTCATTAATGTAAACAAGGAACAATAACGGACCAAGTATGGAACCCTGGGGGACACCATATGTTAACTGGGCTCTGGAAGAAGTACAACCATTGACATAAACAAACTGTTCTCGGTTTGAAACATAATTAACAAGCCAAATATATGAATAATCATGAAAACCATAACGATGTAACTTGGAAAGTAAAATAGTGTGGTCAACAGAATCAAAGGCTTTCGATAAATCTAAAAAAATACCCAAAGCATATTTATTGTTATTTATGGCTGTATACATTTTTTCAACCAGCTGTAAGAGGGCCATATCTGTAGAATGATTTTCCCGGAAACCATATTGGTGCTCGTGTAAAATGCTGTGTTTATTTAAATGAGATAAGATTCTTTTTTGTACCAGTTTTTCTAGAATTTTTGAAAAACATGGTAAAATAGAAATTGGTCGATAGTTATTAAATGATCTTGTATCCCCAGTTTTATGAAGTGGGATAACTTTAGCAATTTTTAGATCTTTAGGCACACATCCCGTCTGCAACGATAGATTGAAAATATACGTTAATGGTTCAACAATAGATGAAGACACAGATTTAATCAATGAAGCACAGATATCGTCATGGCCTGCAGCAGATATTTTCAATCTGCCAATGATTTCCATCACCTCTGCTATGTCTGTATTTTCAAACTGTAAAAGAGGGGGGAAGTTACCCTTTATGTAATCCAATGGATTTCTGTTAGAAGGTTTAATGTTCTTTGACAAAGAGGAACCCACTTGTGCAAAGAAATCGTTAAATTCACAAGAAATTACATAAGGATCAGTAAATGTTACACCACCTTCATTGAACTCTGAAGGATGAGAAACAGAAGACTTTTGTTTATTCATAAGTTGATTGATAACCTTCCAAGTAGACCTGATATCGGTGGAATATTCTTTGAGTTTGTTGCTGAAATATATTTTTTTGGCTATTCGAATTAAATGATTATATTTATTTCTATATGTTTTGTACTTTTTTGAATTCAGAGGTGTAGGATTGGTAAGAAACCTCTTGTATAACTTATTTTTGGTTGTTGAGGATTTGTGGAGGCCGGACGTATACCAGGGTTTTTTATTCGGTACAGCAAGGTTCTTTTTTGATTGTACCAGTGGAAAGCATAAATGAAATGCCAAATTAAAGGTTGTCACAAAAGTCTGATAAGCAGACTCATCATCTGTATGTTTGTAAACATTATCCCACGAAATGTCATCAATCAACTTTTTGAACCGTTCAGTATTTTGCCGATTAAATAATCGACGTACAGTACAGGAATTTGTACCAACAGGGCCAGTCTTGTCAGAGATAGAAAAATGAAAAATGGGAAAATGATCTGAGATATCAGTGAAAAGGATGCCTGATTTAGTTGTATTATTCACAGAGTTAGTAAAGATATTGTCAATTAGGGTGGCAGATGATTTTGTCACTCTTGTTGGCTTGTTAATAAGAGGATAAAAAGAACAGGAAAACAAAATATTAAGAAAGTCTGCAGTCCGAGCCTGAGTTTCACATTTGAATAAATCAAGGTTAAAGTCCCCCAGTAGAAAACATAGTTTCCTTTCCGTATTTATCATTTCTAATATTGACCCAAGTGTATCATTAAAACTTACTGAGTCTGTATCAGGGGGCCTGTAAACACATCCAATGATAACATTTCTGCCACTAAAAAATGAACAAGAGGTAATTTCTATAAACAGGGCTTCAACATCAATGTTTTTCAATTCATGGACCAGATCTTCTCTAACACAGAATTGTAGGCTGGTATGAACATAAATTGACCCACCACCCCCAGTTCTCCGTGGTCTACAACAGTGAACTGCCTTATATAAAGGTATATCATATAACATTTCTGTTGAATCTGTCAGCCAAGTTTCTGACAGGGCGATAATAGAAAATTCATGATTGAGAGAAGATAAATAATTAGTAAAGTCATCATAATTTTTTGGAAGACTACGAGCATTCAAATGACAAGTAGAAAAAGATGAATTTGAGAAACCCTCATGTAAATTTTTAAATTGTTGAACATTATAATATTCACAAATGGTAGACAAATTGCTGGTAAATTTAAGACAATTTGAGTCTGGATCAGCAGAGTCAGTATAACCATCAGTTCCGTTTAACTCAAAAGGGTTGAAAACATGCTCAGCACAAAAGTCCTTTAAGTCAACATCAGTTAAAAACTCATTCATAATATGACAAAAGAGAAAAGAAAAAAAACAAGTAGCACTTTAAGCTGCTAGGTTATGAACCAATTTGTCTATAGAAGACTCATGCATAAGCATTAGGTGTTGATTTACTTGTGGTGGGCTTGGATGAGGGAGCGTGAACAATCAGCTGGTCATACTTTAGATAAGCAATGTTACCTTTCATTCGTTCCTCCTTAAGCCTTGGCAGTAACTCCTTCCTTTTGGAGCGCACCCTCTCAGAGAAGTCCTCATTAATAAAGAACTTTGTGCCCTTCAGACACTTGGCCCCTTTAATAATTTCTTCTTTGTCCTTGAATCGAAGGAGTTTGACAGTCATGGTCCTGGGTCTGCCATCTAGTTGGAAGGTGCCATTTCGGTGCACTCTTTCCACTTCAATTAGTTTCGGATCCATCTTAAAGTGATCAGCAAGGAATTTCTTGGCTTTAACTTCAGTGTCATGCCAGGTTTCCGATTTCTCATCTTTGATGCCATCGATGAGGATGTTATTCCTCCTTGTCTGGTTTTCAATGTAATCCATTTTGGAAGTGAGGGCTTCTAAAGATTTTTGAAATTCATCAAAGTTTAAATTGATGGATTTAGAAGCGCTCAGATTGGCTGTGTGAGCACTCTTTAGGTCCTCCACTTCTGACTGAGAGTACTCCATACTGTGTTTATATTCCAAGACATCTTTTAGAAGATCATCTATTCGTTTGTTGGTTGAATCCATGACAACCGTGAGGAAGGTTTTAAAGTTCTTTTCCTGGAGATCCAGCATATCCTTGTAAAAGAGCTTTTGCTGGTCGAGTAGCTCCCTTAAAGTGCACATAGAGACATAGTCATCATCCATACTAGTTTTAGGCTCCTCATTTCTTTCCCCTTTTGGCTTTTCACGAGGCATGATTGAAGAGAAAGGTGGCTAGGAGCCACTGGGCCTGGTGGTGGCTAGCTGCTGCTGGTGGTGGCTAGAAGCCACTGGGCCCGGTGGTGGCTAGCTGCTGCTGGTGGTGGCTAGAGGCCACTGGGCCTGGTGGTGGCTAGCTGCTGCTGGTGGTGGCTAGAAGCCAGTGGGCCTGGTGGTGGCTAGCTGCTGCTGGTGGTGGCTAGGAGCCACTGGGCCTGGTGGTGGCTAGCTGCTGCTGCTGGTGGCTAGCTGCTGCCGGTGGTGGCTAAAATCCACTGGGCCTGGTGGTGGCTAGCTGCTGCTGGTGGTGGCTAGGAGCCACTGGGCCTGGTGGTGGCCAGCTGCTGCTGGTGGTGGCTAGGAGCCACTGGGCCTGGTGGTGGCTAGCTGCTGCTGGTGGTGGCTAGGAGCCACTGGGCCTGGTGGTAGCTAGCTGCTGCTGGTGGTGGCTAGCTAACTTCAATTCACATAAGTTCTTTGTTTTAAGTTTTGTGATCAAAATTGTCTCTTTTGTGGAGCAAGTAGACAATTGTGAGCATAGGTAGCAACAGTTGAGTGAGAAAATACTTAGGATTACCGAGATTTCAAGCAGATTTCAGGAGGATCTGCTGCTGCCTGCTGCTGCCTGCTGAGTATTTGCCTCTCCAAAAAAACATACTTCAAGTCTTTGTCTTGAAGCGGTTATATTATTATATTGTAATAACAATTTAGCTGGCAGGGAAAGCAGCTGTAGAATGAGATATAGGTGATATCCAAAGACCGTCTATAAGAAGGGGATGTAGTCCTCGTGACGTAGCTTTTTTTGCATTTTGTCTGTCGCCATCTTGGAATTTTTGCAACCACTGAGATAAAGTGACCATATTTGAACTGCGTGGGAGCGATGGGTGGATCATCGCCGTCACTTCTAAGCACCAGAGGTTGTTGCCTGGTGAAAACTTTAACATGTAATGCCTCTTGAAGCTTGGTGCTTCTGTGTTTATAGACTTTCGCCTGATTATTTGTGTAAGTCCACTCCTGGCTGTCACCGATGTCCTATCATGTCAGATAACGGCTATAAAACAGCAGGCTGATTCGTAGGAATGAGAGGTGCCACCGTACTGCCGGCAGAGGTTACTCTGAGTTCAGCCCACTCACACGGGCCCGTCTCCCCCGTTGCCACTGAAAATGAGTTGAATCCCAAGGTGAGGATCCTCCGTGTCTGAGGTTGCTGAAAAATGTATAAGGCCATGAGGTGGCACGTATGTGTATTGCATTATTGATTAAGACAGACGTCGCTGAGACCTTCAGCCTCATGAGTCTGCCGGCCTGACGGAAAGCATTTTCTGTCTGTTTTGCCCTCCTAACCCCTCTCTTCTGTTCACCTGCCCCTACTCCTGCTTTTCTCTCTTTTCTCTCTCTCTTTCTCTGTGGAGAGAAACCCTTTTAGGTGTTTGAAACATATTAAACCCTTCACAAGTCTGTCAGAGCACAGTGTCATCCTGTTTCTCACCTCGCCAGAGAGCTCTGCACAGCATGTTTCCACGGGCTGAGGAGAGAAATTGTTCATGGAAGAAGAAAATCTACCTGACAGAATCTGTTTGATGCCACAACAGCCGGGGAAACTAAACAGTCAATCAAAAGAACAACCAAAAAGTCTTTGCATCTGCAAATTAAATTCCCTTTCCAAAGACATATCATGCTTTTATGGTGTCTTTTAGATTTTGTCTGGATAGAAAAGATCAGATTTCCTTCATAAAAGAAGGAAGAACACGAAAGCAATATTGAAGCTGACTTTTTGCAGCTTATTTATAGCCAATCAAAGACATGTTTTTCAGCATCCTACGTTCCTTCAACCAAACTGAATATAGACACATTTTGTTCCTTAAACTTCTTTTATTGCTCCACAACACTAACTTTATCCCTTTTTTCATGAAGTGTGTATTAAAGAACAATCCCAGGTAGACTCATTCAATTTGTGCTGATATGAAATAATGAGGGAGCAGGATATCTGGTGGCCATTAATACTTAAAAAGGTCGTCGCCAAGTATCATTATCTTTTGGCATATTTTTTTGCCTTTTCTGGAAAGCATCATTCGTGGAGCAATCCAATATGTTGAAGGTGGAGATAAGCTGCTGATTGCTGTCAGGCTGTTTGTGCTCTGAGGACTACAGGGTTCAAATCAAAGTCATAAACCTCAATAAACAGGACGGCAGACCTCCCTGGTGAGATCCATCCTGATTAGGCAATAGAAGCCCACAAACACAGGAATATGATAACACCACAAATGTCTGTTTTCTCAAAAATAACCCCGTATCCATTTGATCAACCGCTCTGCCATATTGCTCTGCCCTGGTTTCCGTCTCTTTAGGACTGTAAAGTGATCCACAGCCCTGAGCGCCGACTGTGAAATCAGTTGGGAATCTAAAAACGATGCTATTGATGTGTTTGCCTTTTCAAGTGTGGCTCTGTGTAACCTAACGCCCGTCTCCCAGCGCTCCGTGTGAAGACTCATCAAATACACTCTTCAAGGAGAATTTTGTTTTATTTTATACGGTCAAACTGTACAGACCTTTGACTGTGGAAATGTTTCCTGCTCTCCTTAAATCATGATGAACTTGTCAATGACGCGTATAATATCAACGCCAGAGGCGATGGACGTAATGGAGCAGTCTGATAGTTGTGTTTACTTCAGTTTTACAGCCGAGCGAGTCCGCAGCTTCCTGCCTCCACTCTCTGGTAAAATATGATATTAGCATTTCTGTGAAACATTCTCCATCTTCATATAAGGCATGTGGGATTCCTAAACTGCTTTGCCGTTTTCATGTAAAAAAAACGATAATCACCTAATGTTTTACGACTCGTCTGGAAGGAAGGAATCTCCATTTATCGGTCATGTATTCTTGTTCTCGATGGATCGAACCCTGTACATTCTTAGCCGTTATCTCTGGCTACTCTCTCTGCATCACGGAGGGAATCACGTCTGCAGGCTTTACACATGCAAGTACAAGATAAGTAAAGAATGGACTCTCCTGTTTAAGGCGCCTAAAGTCCAATTCTTGCTCCTGTTAATCACAGATAATGGGCACATCCACTAATAATAATATATTTACAACGGGAGTATAATCAATGACCTCAGAAAAATGGCTTTGTTTAATTTGTCTGCCTGACTGTTCAGAAACACATACAATAGTGATAAAGGTTGTAAACCATATTGCCTCTCTTGACCACCCTGTTTTTACTGTATCTTATCTGTCCGTCAGAATGATATTCCCAGCTCCCTCGATCTGTTGAGTAAATAATATCTCTTCTACCCAACACCTTGAACACACTTCTCCTGCATGTGCACCGTCCGCACGAGACTCCAAACCATCTCTGACACAAACAACCTGCAGAGTGCAGATAACACTAACTGGCCCCGCGAGTCAACTGTCATTCTTACCTGCGTGATGTGTTTGACTGCTTGTCACAGCAAGGGTTAGTGAGGAAATGGGTCTCTCCTATATTTATTCTGGTGAATTGGTAAACATCTATAATTATACTATCCTCCTCCTTTACATTTGTTTTATGGATTTCAGCAACAGGGGTATCATTGGAGAAAAGGCAAGGAACAGATATGAAACAGAATAGGTGGGAGTTTATGGAGCTGGAAAGAACTGGTGCACTTAATGTTGATGACAGGCCATAATGCCCAGTCGCAGCGAGCGGGTGCATAGTCTGAGCCTGAAGCAATCATAACTTGCACGAAGCATTAGCTGCTGATTGAAAAAGCTATTATGCTAATGTGTGTTTAGTAAAGACAAATCCTAAAAACAGTGTATTTACAGCGGGATATAGGGATCATTAGTGTTAGATCAGCTCCTTGCTAAAGCTTAGTGTTGCATTGCGTAACTTCAAATAACTGATTTTCTATTTTAAAGTAGATTACTGGCAAGCTGTAAAAATGTATTGATCGGAGGCCCCTAGAAACGCACAGGGAGCTTTTAATTTGCCGTGCATTTATTGCTGTAGCTTAAGTGATTTATCCTGGGGGTTCATCAGCCTCATGCTTATGCTCTGCATGTGAAACCCAGCACCTTTTAGCCTCCTCCCCAGACAGCTCCAAAGTTATCAGAGGTAATCCAGCTTTCAGAACATTGTCACGTACTGTAGGGAGTCACTACTGTGGGAGTAAATGAGGAAGGAGCTGTCCCCATGTCGCAGGCTTCTGACATACTTGTCTCTTTAAATTGTTTTTTAGCCATGGCTCGGGGCTCTGCAGTGATGGTCCGTTGGGTCACTACTTTAGTATAGTCTGAAATAGCTCAACAACCATTAGATGGATTGCTATAACATTTGGTTCCCACGGTATGAATCTTAATGACTAACGTGATCCCCTCACTCACTAGCAGGACAAAGAGTAATATTTGATCTTCATTGAAGATCATTGAATGTGTCCTGTCAAAGGTTTTACAGAAGTCCCTTTCAAAAATGCTTGTTTGAGTCACAAGGGATTTTTCAGTTGCAGTACCATCGTGTGTTTATCGGCAGCAAAGCTGGGTCCAGCTCTCTGAAAGCTAGAGTTGGTAATGTTCTTGAGAAAAAAAATGTTGTTATATTTGTTGAAAATGTCATTAAGTCCCAACAACAATCAATAAATCAAATGCTTTGCCAAAAAAGACTCAGCTACCTACCTACCTGCCTGCCTGTCCATTGGTCTTGTTTCCACGTAACTAATAAAACATGTTTTGTGCTTCTCTCTTTTATCTTGTGCTGTCCCCAGGAGCAGCCAGGGATTCATGCACATGAAGCTGTCGAGGACGAAGGAAAGCAAGTACATCCTGGGCCAGAACAGCTGCCCTTTCGACAGCGTGCCTGAGATCATCCACTTCTACTCTAGCCGCAAGCTGCCCATCAAGGGCGCCGAACACATGTCCTTGCTCTACCCTGTAGCCATCAGGACACTATAGTGCCCCGCCGCCCCGGGGTCGCCTGCAGGTGTCGGCCCCTGCAGTACCCACCGGGCACCTGTGGCCCCCACTCTTCCTAGTCCCTCTGGACAGAGCCCAGTAGGCTCATGGGAAGACCAACAGTGGCATTTGCAAAACTGCTGATCCTGACTCACCTCACTGGCCGATGGATCCCAGTCCCGTTTTGACGGCCTACTGCATACTATCTTACACATCCAGACTCAATGTTTCAGAAGTCTTTATTATTTTATTTTATTTATGACAGACACCCACTTCATTACATCACAGACTGACTATCTGATCTGAACATCATTTCATTGATGCTTGAGCTGATTTCCCTTAGCACTTACCACTCAAAGAAAAAAAGAAAGGTACAACATTGTAACGTGTGTCACTGCAGTGTACCTTTTTTTATCATAAAATGTTGGACCTTCTTTCCTGAGAGTGCACATCACGAAAATTGTATGAACAGGTTTGTTTGACTGCTCATTTGGATAGGCTCTGTGGATACTGTAATTGTTTTTAAGGGAAGCGACATTTATGAGGCATGTTGAGGGATATTGTCCACATGGGCCTCATACAGTGGTCAGGATATTGAATAAACTAGCCTTGAATGAATGGTGTGTCCCCAGCTGTGTGGAAATAACAGGCCTGTGAGCACTGCAGACTGATCTCTCTATCTTGTCATAGAGCATGCTGTCTGCTATCCATCACTGAGGGTGTATCACCAATGACGGTGTAAGTACCATAGTGGTGAGACAGGCATGGGATCATGATGGATGGGTCCAGCCCATCTGACACAGTACAATTGACTGAGGTTAGAGACCAGAGCCTGTCCAAATGGACCAAATTAGCCCCGCTACCCCCTCCTCGAAATGGCTTTGCATTGGGCGAATGAAATATGCCTGCATTGTCTACCTCAGAAAATCAATTTCATTCGCCCATCTGCAGATCAATAGGTACAATGGGATTGCAGACATCGATCTGCCCTCCCTTTCGACATTCCCAATTCCCTTAAAATTGCATCATCGTTTTGAGAAATATGCTTTTTGAATACAGTTAAACCAAGATTTTTTTTTAAATGAAAACACAAGCAGATTTTCCATATCAGCAATTGTATGTATAGTCACTAATATGATACTGTGTGATGTCAGTAACAAATGTTTGGTTAATGCCTTATAATGCATGGGTCAAATCAGTCCGCTAGATCAACTGATTTCCAGTTCTGCTTTTAACGATTGTTCTGTGACTGTAATTTATTCTGGAGTAATTATTATTGAAGTGTTACTCCTTTGTGATGGCCCCCGTCGGCCCCGCTCGCCCTCATCGCTCTTCGCCGATGTGATCGTGTTTTTTGGGACTACTCCAGCCTCTTTGACTGTGGTGCTTTGCTTTTTCTTTTTTCTTTTTCTTTTTTGTCGTTTCAAGTTCTGCTAAATGCACGTTTGCCTCAGCGGCCTGGCTCTCGGACACGAGTCACGGCGCCTTCCTGACTAACGGGATGGTCAAGCCTCATGTGTGAGACGATACGGCATAATCTCCCCCGGGACCAATCACAGCGCAGCCTGTTCGAACCGGAAATACACCCACCTGTCATGCTTCCACTTTGCATTCAAATCTCTCCGTCACCCTCCCTTTGCTACCAGATGTGCAAATGTACGTGTGAATGTGAGCGTGTATGCATGTGTCCAACACGTCCAACATGTGTACGGTGTGTGAATGCATGAGTGTGTGTGCACAGATTTTCAGAGTTCCAGTGTGTGTGTTTTTTAACCTACTGATACAAACTGGTGACAGCCCTTGCTTAAACCTCTTTGGTTGTCAGCACTATTTCTTTTTTTTCTCCCCTGAACTCAAGAAAAACTAGAATTCAGCCCCATGAATCATTAATTTTAATTTCTTCTCGTATTTTCTCACTAAGCATATTTTATTTCAGCAACTCTGAGGAACGACATGTCTGTCTTGTGGCCAGTTTATTCAAACAGAACCAATAATATTACAGCCCACAGCATATAATAGTGCTGACCAATTATAGCAAGAAGATGAGTCTAATGAGAGTCCCTAATGCTTGGAACAAACTCTTCGGAGCTAAACCTTTGTCGGTCTTATAAGTTGCAAAGTTCTGTGGTTTTAATGAGCAAATCCCAGTTTAAATGGAAATTTTGAGGGGCGCTTTGGTCCGAGCTGAAAACGACTGACACTAGCCATTATTAAGTGATTAAGCGAGCATGACCACTGTATATACAAAGTCAAATACACTTTGGCTTTGACTATATGTCCCGCTGTGTGCTATGCAACTATTAAAAACTGCAGTCATTGAACAGGGAAATGATTGGAGTGTGTGCCTCCACCAAATGTTTATGACAAATGTGATGGTACAAAATGTCCACCGGGAAGAGATGGAATCAGCAGAACGCCCTGATTAGTTAAAGAGGATCGTTTGCAGGGAGTGGGATGTATACAGACGGTTTATTTTGTTGGTGCAGTAAAGTGAGCAGACAGACGTTGCTGTCATTAGATGAGTATGTCACATGAGGGGGTGTGTTGGTGTGATAAGGCCACCTCTGCAGATTTATTAAGGGGCGGTATGTTGTTGAAGTGGACCTATGTATTTACCTTGAGAGAAGATATCCCTAAGAAGAAATGCAAACGAAATAAACTATAAGTGTGATGTATCCTTTATGTTCCGAATGTTCCCTTTTTAAAAGTGTTGACAGTAGAGGCTCTTTGTTTAGTTGCTGCTGCTGATGACTATTACTCTACTGTAGGGAAGAGCCTGCGTATGACGGCCGCACTGCCTAGAGAGAGGCCTTAGCTTTGGAAGGGAAAATGAGAATAAGGGGGGGGGGGGGGGGGGTAAAGGGGGAGGTCGTTCTGACAGGGGGGAGGAATTTGCTGCAATCAGCAGACACACTCTTCACATTCGTATTTCTATTATGAGAACCTGAAAGAGCCCTTCTCCTTCCTCAGAAGTGTCTTAAAGTTAAAGTGTGCGTGTGTGTGTGTGTGCGTGTGTGTATGTGCTTGTGTGTGTGCGTGTGTGTGTGTACTGGTGTAAGCAACCATCAGCCATTGACTTGCCCCATGTGTATGTTGTCAATCACTTTACCGTGGTAGAGTGACACGTTTGAGTTTCCTTGGTGTCCATTTCTGTGCCACGTATGTATGCACTACTATAACATATCTCTGTACAGTCCCTCATGGCCAAATGTATATACTGAATGTATTGTATGGGGACGTAGAGGCATCAAGGTTCAAAATCAAAATAAAATTGGGTTTACGAGTTAATGTGTGATATAATGTTTCAGTGATCTTTTTTCTCTCTCTCTCTCTCTCCAAACATTATTGCTTTCTTCACCATCACCAGTTACCATGGTGAAGCCTTCCTTTGTCAAATAGTGGAGCGGACCATTGTTTGAGTGGAGGACAGAGAAGGTGGAGCTTCTATCAAGCCAGTACTCCAGCACTTGTTGTCTTCTATTGATCCACTTTGTAGCACAGTCCTGTAATATTTTTCTTCATTGTTCATCCCAGAAGCTTGATGTGTACCTCCGAAGCTTTCTAGTTATATTTCCTACAGTACAATTACATTTCCAGTACAACTAGGTTTGCTGTTTTTAGCACTCATACCTCTTTTTTTCTTCTTTTCTTTCAATAAAGAAGCATATGGCAGAATCGTTAATTGGATGTAGGCTATCTTTGTCTGGACTGTAAATTTAATGAAGTGTAAATCATATATGATTCATGGCATTTGAAGATGGTCTTTGCCAACAGATTTAGATGATATTCATACAGTTTTAGTAGCACATTATTTTATGGCTCAGTAAAATAATTTTCCTACTAGAGAAGATTCCCAGAAGAATCTTGTGCTTAGAATGGATTATAGGAAAAAATATGATGTATTGAAAAAAGAAATTTCGATTGAAACCCACATTGTCTTCGTTTCGTCTTCATTTATTTTTGAGAATCTAATTCTCTATATTAGTCGTATGCTTGCCTGTAGACAGATGTAATGTGTTCGCATGTTAAGATGACCGGCTGTGCACTGACAAACAGACCGCCTCTGATATTCTAGCAATTATTTTTGACTTAATTCTCTGGAATTTTACCAACCGACGCTCTCTATTGGTACCAAATAACATCTTCTTCTGTCAAAGTGAAGAAAACAGCAAGCCATGTTTTATGGATGCTTTGCTACAACAATAACAAAACATAGTTGATTGTCTTAATTACTATTTAATCTGCTTCTGTCATATTCCCCATGCATATGTTGTACTTTTTTTTGCACTACATTCTTTCCTGTGATTGTGTATCCTTTTCAGCCAGACACATCACTGCAATACTTACAAGCTATCACACCCTCTGGGCTGTTCACTGTAAGTGGAGCTGCTCAGAGTCCAGTGTGCAGTTCCGTTGAAGGCAATTTTAACAGCGAGATCCTTAATCCTTACGCTAAAATCTCTCACACAACAGTTGCATTGTGACAGGAGAAGCAGCGCGGCACATTCTGGCCACAACCATCTGGGAGGCATTCAGGAAAGGCAACAGGCGGGGGGTTGATGAAAGGCAACACCGAACATTCACGGCCTCCCCAGTCGGGTGACAGTAGGCAGAATCTGTAATGCACGCACCTCAGGATTGGCTTCCAAATGCCAGACTTTTTGTCAGCGAGACTGTTTGCAGCTACATTTGTCCGTGTGCAATAATGAACATCGTTATGATGATGAGTGAAATGTTGGGCATCATTGTGCCATTTTTTTTGGTTTTTCATCGCTTTTCTTGGGCAAAGGTTGTGTAAATGTCTGTCATTTACAAACCTAAAGAACTTTATTGAAATTAACAGACTATTGCGATGTTACATCTACATTGCGAGATTATGCAAAAAGAGAAGTTAGTACATTGTTTAATACAGAACTGTACGCGGATTGAAAATGTCTCATTCGAATGTAATTTTTGCTTCAGTAGTTGAAATCTACTAGCCCTCAAATCTACGTCCAAAACGAGGAGAGAAGTTGCTATTTTAAGTCTCTTCCAGTGGTTTGTTCATGTCTGCCTCTCCATCTCCTGCAGCTCTGCTTCAAGGGTTAAAGCACCTGGGATAAAATGCATCAAAGACGCTTTTGTGGACAAAAAGAAGGGGGGGGGGGGGGATGAAAGCAAGGCTTGAAAGCAATGAATGGCCCATAAGGGGATAAAATGGCCTTGTGTCCATCAGAAGCTCATTTCATATTCCGCTCTGTCACGCCGGGCAGAAAGCAATCTCAGGTAACAGACCTTATGTTAATAACACATGAGTCGCCTCCTTTCAGAAAGACAAAAGCAGATGGGGGACATTAGACCAACTCTATCCTTCTCCTGCTCCTCTGGCACATCAGAGGGTTTCATCTGGTCTGGGAAGGCTTGATTAGAGGAGCTTTTACACCATTTCAAAAGGTTTCTATTTGCTTAACATATTGCCTTTAACAACAACCGTGATCATTACCTGAATCTCAGGTCACTGTGGGAGTAATTGGGCCAGATTTAGGCCAGCTTGGGTGGGTTTATGCATCCACCACAGTGTCATTGTAATAAGTTTAAAAAAAGGAAGTAACACAGAGACAGTCTCACAAACTTGAATAATAACTGTGGCAAAGCCCAATCAACAGGGATTATATTTATCTAATCCGCACTAGATCAGGTGGCGGGTGAGCAGACGGAGAGATAACAGAATGTTTTTCATGATTTCTGCTTCCTGTGAGATCTTCAAAGATGGTCGTTCACTTGTGAGGGCTAGTGCCACCAACAGGTCATAGCCTACAGAAGAAAAAAAAGAACTCTAAAGATTCCCAAATGTTGCTACCATAGCATCTTTATTCCTATCATTTTAGTGTTATATATACACTCCAGGTGTTTTTGGAATAGCCAGGTTTAATATGGACGAAGAGGTTTTGAGTCGACAGGTGCAAACACTACTTATTGATTTATATAATGTACTGCAATTTCAGTTCTCTTGACAAAATGTCGGATATGGAGGATGTAATATCAGGCGAGGCCCTCAGAGATTACAAACAGCCAATGCCACTCTCATAGTTGACAACAAAAGGGACTTAAACATGGTGCGCAATAACAGCTTTCTATATGTGTGACGGCATGTCAGTGTTTCCATGACAACTTCACATGAACGTTCACAGTGTTCACTGTTTAGAATCTCCTTAAAGCTGTGGTTACGCGACTCATGATGGCGGTCTTTGCATAAAAACAGTTAAGCAGACAATCCACTACTGCAATTACTGCAGCACATGCCACGCTCACTTCACAGCAGACCCTCTAAATGCAAATCAATGAAAGACTATTCTGCATTACTGCTTGGTTTTAAAATTCCAGTTCATCTCGACCAGCAGTCTAATTTTGAATCTGCTGGAAAGGCAGTTCCACCTTTCATTCACTATTGTTTGGTGAAAACTACATCAGCCTTTCCTTCAGCACAGTGGAAAATGCTTTCTTTTTAAAATACCCTTGGAGGCAGTTGGAGGTGGAAATTGCCCGCAGGTGTGCATGCATATAAAACGGTAATGGGGACAGACGGACACAAAGCGCTGTTTGGGTGCTGTGCTCATGAAAGGGCAATCCACTGATTGAGCTGTCACATTCACAGATGCAGTAATAAAACTAAGCAGGGCAATTACTGTAGATGGAGAACAGTAGATAGCAAGGGGGGGGGGGGGCTTGCAATATGTCCCCTAAAAAGCCCTGATGGGAGACAATGAGACAAAGCAAATGTAGCCTTCTGTAATACAGCTGAGGGGGGAGGGGGGTGTGGGGGGGACAGGGGCTCAGCTAATGTTAACATTGCTTTGACAAGCAAGGCAACATTTCAGTGAATGTTAATTAGGCTATCATCTTATCTGCACAACTTCCTTTTTGTTATGGTCCTGGCTGTCGGGACGTAATGCCCACTTTGAAAAACGAAAGCCAACATCCAGGAATAAAACAACCATTAATCAAACACCGTTCAGCAGAGGGCAGATCAAAAACATGATGTGTATTTTAGGAAAAGCAAGAGAGCAAATAAAGGAGAACTATGCCTGCTATGATGACTTCTGACAATCAGTCATGTCTGGGTAGAAATAAACTACTGCATTGCCATCTAGTGTACAGATATATGAATTACATGTTTGGTAGTCAGATTGCACTATATTGGACAGACATTTTAATATCGCAACCCACTAGTTTTGTGATTTTATATGTTGGCACAATTAAGAAGCAAATAAACCAGAAACAAAGGAAACTAAGCTGACACAGGGTGACCTTAGAATTGCACACCAGCATTTCAAATCATGGAGAAAATCGTCTGACTCCAGCAATGCAATCAATTTACAGTCAATGAATAACAGTACCAGGAAATCAGGCTCAGGCATTGATGAGGTAAGCACGTTCATATTTATTACAAGTCTAGTCGAGCTGTCATGACCTTTGTGGAGCTCAGATGTGATACTGTATGTAAATGTAGTAAATGGGCTAATAATTAAAACAAAGATCTGTATACTGCATGTCTAAAGCCATAATTTAGCTATCAACTCTTGGCAGCGGGATAACAGGCTTGTCCTGCTCTCCCTCTCTATATAAAGGCTGTGGTCTGGTGGGTATAGCCTCAGAGTCCTGGGCCTCCAGCAAATATGAGCTCCAGGGCAGCCTGGATGTCACCATCTGTGGCCTGCAGCGCCCTCAGCATCAGCTCCTCATCCTGGATCCCCATGTCCCTGAGCTGCTGCATCTGGGACTGCCAGCGGCCCTAGCAAACCAAAAACACATTGACTGAGTAAGTGTTTTATCCAAAATCCAGACCAGAGTCTAAAGCATGAATCACTATCAAGCCTGCCTCATTGTAGCGCTGCAAAATTACTAAATACCACAAAAAAAATACACATCTTCTACCATTAAGGACAAACAGGCCAGTAAACATTTAATTATTATTATTTGATATTTCAAAGTTTATTTCCTCTATGAAATGAATATATCGAGTTCAGTCTGTGAGTTTAGAGCCTCACCTGTAGAGCAGACATGTTGGAGGCTTGCAGGGCTTGCTGTAGAGCCTGGCTGAAGAGATCGTTGCTGACCGGGGTCCCTGCTGGCATAGTGGCTACGGAACTGGAGGGGTCCGCCTATATCAAGGCAGGAGAAGAAAAACAAAAGATAAATTGTAAATGGGTTGAAGGTCTTGTACTCCTTTGTGTTTACTTTGTTTCCTCACATCCTGGGACCATATTGATCAGAGGTCAATACATATTAGTGTCCTTAATGTGCCATATTTGAATAATAAGTAGATTCTACATTGGTTCAGTAGTTATAAGTATACAAGTGTCTATGTTTTTCCAAATGTAAATACATCTCACCTGGCTTGAAGTTGTGGGCGTGACTGCACTGCTGTCTGGAGTGCTGGCAAGGGCCAAAGCTGTTGCCAGCTCGCTTTGCGTTATTGGTCGAGGGCCTGTCGCTCCACTGTGGCTCAGAGACACTGGTCGTATTCCCACTGAGCCTCCCGGTCTGTTGGAGGGACCTGCTGGGCTCCCCTGTGACACACATTTAGACACACAGAAATAGCCGTTAGCATTATCGCTTTTCCTGCACATGATATCTGATGTTGAGTATCGAGCAGAGTGACTCACAGACTGGAAATCGTCCTCGTCGTCAGACATACCCTCGAACATGAAGCCCCCTGCCAGATAAAAAAAAAATGACTGCTGTCAACAACAATTCTTATCACTATATCGATCCTCTCTTCACGAACAAGATGGATTCTGCCTGTTTTTGCTGTGCCATCGGGAATGCTCACCTGGCATATCACTGTAAGAGCTGGCAGAGACATTGCGAGAAGAGCTGGCACTGGATTGAGCGGGCATGCTGCCTGCCACGGAGTGCAGGACCAGGATGATGGCGTTGACGAGGGCTGGGTGTGACGCGATCAATCTACGAAACAGACAGAAAAGGAGAGATGTGAATGTAAATGACCTTCCACTGTGGCGTACTCCATTATCATGAGTCACATCAGAGCCAATAACAACGGGAAGCCACACTCACACATCCAGCATGTTCGGGTCTGTGAACTGCACAAAGAGATCTTTGTCTTGGAGCACCCCTGAACAGATAAAAAGGGTGTTATGGGAAATGTTTCCATTTTCATATTTGCATGATACAATGAGCTGGCATAACAGCATTAAGAAAACTCAGCAGATCGTACCTAAGGCAACTGGGTCTGACCTGAGACCTGGTGTAGCCACGATGATCTGATCCAAAGACTCTTTATTTGTCAGCATTTTATATACCTATGTGTGTGGAAAAGACAGCAAGTCCCAGTTGTAAATGCAGCAACGGATGTCGAAGAACAAATAATTGTAATACTAGTTGCTATAGTAGTTGCAGGAAGCAATGTCATCAATATCAATAAATGGTATTATTATGCTACCAATGCAGTTGCACTGATGCAGTTTATTGCCAAAGTCAGATTACTCAGACAAGTTTGGATTAACTCCATGGCTCCACCTACCCTCTTCTTCTCTAAATTCAATTTGTTTGCAAAAGGTCAATCACAGTGCATTTCAGTTATATTGTAATGTCAGGTCTATTTGAATAGAGGAAAACAAATGTACACACAGCCTAAATGTATGCACTTCAGTTGTATTAAAAGCCTGAGATATTAACCAGTACCAAAGACTGTTTTTAATCCACTCTCTCAAAAATAATGTTCTAATCAAGATCAAATGGATTTAAACTCTTTGGAGCAGAGAGGCCTTTTCCTGCTTGTGTCTTTTTTACTCACAGAGTCTCTGTAGGCCGAGTTGAGAGAGTGAAGAGCAGCATGAAACACCCTGAACTCCCGGGCTGCAGTCGCTCTGTTCACAGGCTCTAAAAAAAGCAGCATCAGATTCACACTTTCAGTTTCTCCCGCAGTAAAGCTTCAACACAATTCATTCCACGACTTACATTTCAAACAGTAATACCTGAATTGCTCTCTGGCTCCGGCCAAGTCTTTTTGAGGATGTGCAAGGTGGATCCGGATTGAATCCCACAGAGGTCCAGGGTAAACTCGTCCTTAAGCTTCCGCCCACAGTGGACCAGTTCTGACGCGAAACACAGCCATTGGACATTTTAAGGACAAATAACGTATACGACATGCTGTTCAAACCGTAAACACTGCAACGCACCTATGAGTTCGGGGTCTGGGATGGAGTCTGGGATCTGTGCTGCAACGAGCTGCTTTAAAGTAGCGATCCTGTACCCTCCAGGTGGAACATCCCCGGGCATCATGTCTGGGAAGTGGAAGGTGGACTTGGGCTGATCCACCAGCTTCAAAGACAAATGCCAGTCTGAAGAAGCCATCTCTACCTTTGATATAAACAGAATAAAGCCTTAATATGACATGAAAAGAGACGTTAGCAAACCTGATCGACCCTGGGTAGCTTAGCCTTTGCTAACCAGCTAAAAGTAAACTTCGCTAAACGAAACGTGACACATTGCCCGGTTTAGAACAGTTAATTTATAACATCAAAATGCATGTCATAAATAAGCATCACAACTGTAGTCTTTGTAAAAGAATCGCTCGCTCACTCACTCACCGTTTTTGTTGTTGACACTTGATTCACTTCCTGGTTTTAGTCACGTGGGCCGTGTTACGTTCACTTCCACTAAGGAGCATTCACTTTTCTATGTTTTTAACCACTGGCGATCCCAAAATATCACCCTTGCGCGCGCACACACCTCAAGACAAAGAGAAAATGTGCTTTACTTATTTAAATCGCGGTCCTGTCCTAAACATTACATCACATACACCCACTGTTCCCATATAGCCCACCTCTTTTGTTTTAAGAGTACAATATGTATATTTTCCTCTACTGCAACACCGCAGGTTTCCAATTCTGCTACACAGTCAGATTTTCCAAAAGCTGACATGTGCTGGGCAAACGTGATTCCAGACGGTAATATTATGGTCTGCATGTCCCATTTAAGGCCATTCTGTGTAATTATCAGGTAAAACCTCTGCTGACAAAGTGTAAAGACCATACATCTTGATGTGGGGTCTATAGGCCTATTAGTTTTGTATTTGTTATTGTATTTTTCACTGTTGATTATTTTGTTATATGCACTATCCTCGTTTGCTGCTGTAACCTTGTTCATTTCCCCACTGTGGGACTAATAACGGATTCTCTTATTTTATCTTGTCTTATCTTATCTTATCTTATCTATCCAAGGCAATAAAATTAACTAGCATGCATTGCTTTCAAAAAGTAATTTCATAGGCAACGGCCTGCAATGAATCAAGCGCACATGTTCATTTGTAAATTGGGAATATTTTAAAAAGGTAGTAAATCTGTGCGTTTTGTAAACTGCATACGCTGCAGTGAGACGTTTAAGGACCATATGATAAATCAAGTTAAGAGTTATCCGATATGAAGTTAGAAATGCTTCAGGTGTCCGTAGATAATGGCAGTGTGATTAAAGCGTTCATTTCTTAATACACCGAGGTAGCTATAACGGTGTGTGTTCACAAACGGTTAACCTGGGGGTCGGGACTCTCCAGACTCTCGTCTCCCCTCTGTATGACATCACTGTTGGACAAAGCAGCAAGGAGTGGTTTCTGCGAGGGGGAACAACGGTCCCAAATCAATGGAGCACAGCCACACACTCTGAAAACACAGCCGATAGATTCATTCACCTTCCAGACAAACTGCTAACACTTCGGCGGCAGTTTTCGCAGTCCTTAGTTGTTTTTAAGAGGAATGAACTCTGGAAAATAACGTCTGCGCTGGCAGATAGAGAAAACGAGTCACCGCCGCTGGATGGCTGTCGGTTTTTAAAGTTTCGTCCTCCTAACATGGTAAGCCCTTAGCAAGGTAAGAAATTGTGTTTTGAAAGCGAAGAGCTAACAGAAATGTTGTCATGCGTAGACTGGTGGGGAAAACGGATTCACTTTGGTTTGTCTCAAAGACGAGCAACAGCTGGCCGCTGAGCGGAGGAACTCGGGGGGAGGATTTAGGCTAGCTAGCTCACATAGTTGGCTCTGTTCGCCGGCTCTTTGGGTTGGTCGGGTATTTTGCCTGTAGTTTATGCGACACAGTGTGTGATGTAGTTTCACAGATGGAGCTAATAGCGTCTGTGAATGTGGTGGACTGCGCCTCCATTCGACCAAAAGTCAACACTGCATCAATGCGTTCAGCCTGTGTGTGTGTCTGGCAACTTCCACAACTCCAAAATGGGGACGTAAGTATCCGCTATGTGTTTACATACGGGACATTACGAGCAAACGTATGCGGACACATCATGTAAATACTTCCTCGTGAAATATGATGATTCAAATCCTTCAGAAATCTTTTAATAATAATTTTTTGACTCTATTTCCAGTTCCATTTTCCAGAGCCAAAAGATATAATCTCTCATCAGCAATTCATAATATGTTGGTTAAAATACACATTTTAGTTGGACCCCCAGTCCTGTTACCTGACTATTCCCCCCATGTAATTGGAACATTACTCAAGTCACATGATCAACAGGATGTAGCATAATTTTAGTCTCCTGGAGTAAATCAAGGAAAAAAGTTATCTCGCCCCATGTTCTGTATTTTTGATCATATTGTAAATATGACTGAGATATGTCAATCTCAACGTACGGTCCTGTTGCGTCAGTTATTTGTTAGATGTTAGATGTTAAAGTTGTTTAAAGATGGTTTTGGTAAATAATTTAGAGGTTCTTGTGCTATTAGTGTTGACGTAATGTGGCTACATTTCATGCTGCGCTAAAAGCTCTGTTACTTTCTGTCCGGTTAGTCACCACTGCTGACCCAAAGGCACAAAAAAGTCAGCTCCAGTTTGCAGAAAAATATTTAGATATGCCACAGAGGTTTTGGGATTCTGTTCTGTGGACTGATGAGACGAAACTAGAACTTTTGGGCCTATCAGCAGTTTGTCTGGAGGAGGAAGAATGAGGCATATGCTGAAAAGATCACCCTGCGTACAGTGAAGCATGGCGGTGGGTCGGTGACACTTTGAGGCTGCTTTGCCTCCTCTGGAACTGGAAATTTGTACCGTGTGAATGGCAAGATGGATTCAATAAAGTATCAAGAATTCCAAGACAAAAATGTTGTGCCATCTGGGAGGAAGCTTAGGCTTGGACGTCATTGGAACTTCCAACAGGACAATGATCCAAAGCATACCTCAAAGTCCACCAAGGCTTGGATGCAGAAGAAGTCCTGGAAGGTATTGGAGTGGCCATCACAGTCATTTGACTTGAATCCAATTGAAAATCTTTGGTTTGATTTGAAAAAGGCGATTGCAGCGCGCAAACCAAAGAACATTGTAGAGTACTGGAGGCCTTTGCTCATGAGGAATGGGCTAAGATTCCTCAGGAACGCTGCCAGAAGCTGGCGTCTGGCTATAAATCACGTTTGCAGGAAGTCGTAAGAGCAAAAGGGTGCTCTACTAAGTACTGAACATATCTTTCATGAAGGGGTTGAATAATTTTGAAACTGCAGTAGGGAGTAAAAGTGACATTATTTGTTTGATTTAGAGAAACTGCACTGTAAGAAAAAAAATGTAAAAAAACGGTCAATGACTGGCAGCTACGGCTGCCAACCAATAAACGTAAAATTAAAGTAAAATACCCTAATTCAAATAAAGTGCAAAAACATTATTATTACAGAAAATTTCATTAAATGTTCTGCAGAAAAATACCGTTATTTTAAAGAATTTTCCTAAATAACTACAATCAAAGACCTTTAATAAAGGGAAAATGCTAAAAGATCTGCAGAAAATACTGTTATTCTACAAATATTTCTTAATCTTTTTACAATCAAACACCTTTAATAAAGTGACAGTGCTAAAGGTTCTGTAGAAAAATACCATTATTCTACAGATTTTTCCTAAATTATTATTACAATCAAACACCTTTAATAACAGTTAAAAAACATCTTAAAAACCAGTCAAATGACTGGCAGCTACGGCTGCCAAACAAAACCCCTAAAATTAAAGTAAAATATCTATAATAATACATCTAATTCAGATTAAGTAACATTTTCATTCTGCTGCTCAAAGATTATTGTGAAATATCCTCAACTCAAAACATACTTAGGAAATTCAAAATCGATACATCTAAAGGTTTTCACTGTTTCAATTGTAACATTAGTTGTGTTGTGCAATTTAACTTGTTCTTGTTTGCTTTTTTTATTTCAAACTCCTGAAAATCTGTTCATTTTGCTAATCTAAACCTAATTTAGAATGGGGGTTGAATCATTTGGTGCAACTGTATATAAGCATGCTTCTCTCTATCTGTCTCTGTTTTTGCGGATTGGATAAACTGTATCAGAATAGGTCATAGTGAGTAAGAGACTAAACAAGGGGTTG